>NW_021940807.1:2159685-2282139 GCF_001715985.3 Manacus vitellinus | reverse complement strand
CTGCAGAAGGCATTGCTGTCAGACATCACATTCCTAGTAACAACAGCAAAGCAGTCCCAGGAGAGATGGAATAGGCTTGGGGATTTGGTTCAAAGCTTTTGTGACTGAACAGGAAAACATCCGCTTTTGACAAGGGCACATAGTGACAGAAGGAGGGGGAATGGCTTTAAACTGTAAGAGGGGAGATTTAGATCAGGTGTCAGGAAGAAATTATTCTCTGTGAGGGTGGGGAGGCCCTGGCACAGTTTGCCCAGAGAGGCTGTGGATGCCCCTGGATCCCTGGAAGTGTCCAAGGCCAGGTTGGAGAGGGCTTGGAGCAACCTGGGCTAGTAGAAGGTGTCCCTGCCCATGGCAGGGGGTGGCACTGGATGGTCTTTAAGGTCCTTTCCAACCCAATCATTTTTATAATTCCATGATTCTATGATTCACTGACTTCCTTAAGCTCTGGACCAAACCCTTGCAAGAGAACATCAAAGGGGTGATGCAGTATTGCCAAAATGTGGGTATTTATTCTGGCTGTTTGCCCTGAGCTTCCTCCGTAATCAGTGGGAAAAGAAAGCATGGCTGTTTAGCAGAGGATGAACTCCCTTTTTGACAGATCACCTTCCTCCACAACAGACTGTCCAGAAAGCCTGGATATAAGATGATGGTTTTTTGCTGGGTATTATTAGTGTATTGTTTTGCCAAATTACTCAAGGCTGTGTATCAGGCACCAACCAGGCATTTTCTTCTGTAGCTGCTCACTTTTTGGTCATAACTTTTGTGTCACCTAGTTTGAGTCACACTTCAGCAAAGCCTTGGTATGAGGATGCATATTTTCCAGGCTGATTTATTTAGCACAACACTTAACTTTCAGATGGCTGAATGATGGCTGTATGAATTTCATTCCTAACTCAAAACGAGGGAGTTAATCAGGCTGTTTCTGAATAAAAGTAAAGTATCCAGCAGGTGAAGGGATCACACAAACCAAGATGTTCCCTTTGAGGTGTAAGGACAGCACTTTACCTTCACTCTTGCACTGGATGGTGTAATGGACAGGGGTGTTGGTCTCCACAGGTTTCCAGACCACCTGCACTCCATCTTTGTAGACTTCCACCATGTCAGGGGGTGGAGGGCTGGGAGGAACCTCTGTTGAGAGGAGGCACAAAACCCAGGGGCTGTTAAGAGCAGCACTGCTGTGAATCAAAACCCTACACCCAGCATGTCTCAGTTACAGATATTATTTTTATATATATACATATGTATATGTTTTATATGTATATATAGGCACACACCTAGAGAAACAGCAATTTAACCCCACCTTAATTTAAACTCAGTTTTAAAGTTTTGTCTTGGAGGGCTCTGAATCCAGAAGAGTGAAGAAGAGGGAATGAACCCTGCAATATGTGCCACACTACCAGACAGCAAAGACTGTGGACAACAGCAAGGGAGAGATTGTCCTCTGCACCTCTCTGCAGAAATCTCACCTCAAAGGTATTGACAGGTCACATTTTGGGGCAGAATTATTTATAACACCTGTTTCTGTAGCTGCTTCTCCTCTTACCTGCTTTTCTTATGACACAAGAGGTGGATGCCGAGCCCAGGGAGTTTGTGGCCACACAGGTGTAAATACCAAAATCCTCAGGATTAACAGAGAGAATAGTTAAGAGCTGGAAGTGTTTGAGGGTGGATGAGATGAGGATCCGGCTGCTGCTCTGGACAGGGATCCCGTCTGAAAAGCAGAAGGTAGGAGAGATAAACACCCTGAAAGTTGATACCAAGGTCTCTAAACCCCTCCCTGCACCCCTGTCCCAGAGGTCAGGGACTCCCTGGAGGGATGCCAGTGTCACCTCTGAACCAGTTGATGTGCAGGGAGGAGTGAGCTGCCGTCCGGCACGACAGCGTCACGCACTGTCCCACGGCAGCAGCCTGGTCCATGAGCTCCTCAGTGAAGGATGGGGCTGCAGGGAAGAGGAAAAAACATCAATTCAGAATAGCCAGGAGAGTTATGTGGAAAACAAATGCATGCAGGACGTCAGAAAACCTTTCTAATTGTTCAAGAACATTTCTGGTTCTTGCTCCGTCATCCTTTTGACCGCCCGTTGGAGAACGCCCTGGGCATTGAGCACAGGTGCAGGAGCCTCAGGGACACAGTGTGACTGCTCATACATGATCACCCAGATGGATCTTGGGAAGTCCATAGGGAATACCTGCATTGCCCAGCCCTGCTGGTACAGCTGAGGCAGCAGAACAGCTCAGAGCAGAGAGAGATCATGTCACAGCAAGAGTGTTCCCCTGGCCAAGCCAAATTGTGGGGGCAAAACTAAATGATGGTATTTTGAGGATGAGGGGATCAAATAGGACAAGAGGCAATGGCCTCCAGTTGCATCAGGGGAGGGTTAGATTGGATATTAGGGAACCTATCTTCGTGGAAAGGGTCATCATGGATTGGAACAGGCTGCCCAGGGCAGTGGTGGAGTCACCACCCCTGGAGGGATTTAAAAGACATGTGGATGTGGCACTTGGGGACAGGGTTTACTGGTGGCCTTGGCAGTGCTGGGGAATGGTTGGACTCGATGATCTTAGAGGTCTTTGCCAACCTAAATGATACCATGATCAAGACAACGTAAGAAGAGAGAAGCAGAGATGAAAGATGAATATGAAAGGAGGAAAAACCCCATAGAGCATCAAATCTGCTCCTGCCTCCATGGCAGGAGCACCCTCCTGTGCTTCTCCAGGGTTTTTTTCTCCCCAGTTGCCAGGAGCTGCCAGCCTCCCACACCTGCCCTTCCCAGTGTTTCCCTGGGCTCTGCTGAGTACTGGGACGTTAGTCTGACCTTGGGAAATGCTCCTGACAGAGTCAAGGGGAAACTTGTCTAGGAAAAAGCAAGTTCAGCTTTGCTGATGCACCATGTGGGGCTGCCCCATTATTTTTCATTCCACAGCTCTGTAGCAGCATGTCTGGACTTAACACATCCATTCAGGACTGGAGCATAGGAATTCACAGTTCCCTGCCTCTGCCTTCCCACCCATGGATACTGCTTTTATTCTCTTTCTATCTTACACCTGGATTTTATTCCTTTGCAGTGGCTTCCTGGAGTGGCTCCAATTTGCAAACAACACCATGATAGGTTTTATCAAGGTCCTAGTTATGATGTAAACAGAGGAGACTGGCCCATGTTACATGAGTTGGTCCAGGTCATCTCTCCAGACAATCACTGCAGATCCATCCTTAGAAACTGGCCTCACACAGCACTGGGATTTTCATTACTGATACTTCATGCTAAAACAAACCACTGGCTTTGTGGCACCACAGTGCCACAGCAATACCTTTCTCCTTTGGCATGAGGCTTGGCAACTTGAATGAGGAGAGTGCTGATTTCCTCTTCAGAGATCCTTCAGCCCCTGTTAACAGCTCTTTTTCTGCTGCCTCACTTCCCAGCTCACCAAACTCTGTTTTGAGAAAGGATGAGAAGTCATTCAAGGCCACCCTTCTCCCCGCTGGCATCAATTCACAGTGACAGCTCTACCATTCACACATAAACAGCTCATCACTCACAGGTTCCCTTATTAACCAGCCTTCAGTCAGCAGGGAAGGCTGTGACAGCTGTGACAAACACAACAGTGTCCTGGAAGAACAGGCAATATCTAGGGATGGCAGAGAAGAAAGGACAGATCCTGATGTCCAATAGCCAGGGTGACTTCACCAGCTTCTCCCAGTCACTTTATTTTTTTTGAGACTTACCATGGTCAGATGATAACTGCAGCAAGGAAAACATCACCCAGGTCTGCTTTTGTGCAACCTCAGACAGGGGAATTTGAGCCCCTTCCATCAGTGGATTAACCCATCTGCCTCTGCACTGGGGTAACCCAGTAACAGAGGGGTAGTGCTGGAGCTGGAAACTGCTGATTTCATAACCTGCCATGGCCAGTTTTACAATCCCAGTCTAACCACAGCCTCAGATAAAAGGAAAAGGCAACTTTATCAGAGCCCAGTTATAGCAGAAAATCTATAAAGGAGCAGAGTGAAATACTTACCTTCCTCTGCCTCTGGCTCAGGAGATGTCTTTCCTTTTAGGATTCTTGAAATATGGGCAACAGAAGCTTTTACTTTCTTCTTCAGACTCTGCTCCACTGACAGCTCCACTGAATGAGACCTTGCATATGGCTTAAAGAGTCCTGGCTTGGTGTGGAAGGAGCTTTTTTGCTTCCCACTGGAGTCCTTTTGGGAGCTGTACATTTCTTTATGGCTCTCTGGTCCTTTCCCCATGGCCACTAAGTGAGTTGCCTTTGAATCCTCAGATATTTCCAAATGGTTCTTCCTGTTCTTGTCCTCTGCCTGCTCCCTGATGCACAGCCTCTTATCCTTATGCAGATGCCCTGCAGGAGGAGACCTTGCCCTTTCACCGAGAGGAATAAACCGTCTGCGAACCGGCTTGGGCGAAGGCTTCTTGTAGCTCAGAAATTCAAACGGAAAATAGACAATGTCATACAAGTCAGAGAAGTTCAAGTAGGCAGGTTCCACCTCTGAGATGTCAAATTTTTGAGGGCCGCTGCCAGTACTGGGGGTTTCATCTGACAGGTCTTTGATTTTCACCAAAGACACTTCTGGGTGTTTCCCGGTGTCCTTGATCACTGACACTCGGCTGGGTCTTTTCCCGGTGTCCGAGCTCTCTGTTGAGGAAACGCTGGCTCGGCTGGAAGTGGGGCTCTCAAACGCCATGTCCTCCAGGTGTTCACATTCACGAGGAACTGTCTGTGCTCCCTGCCCTTCCAGTACCTCTGACTCCTCACTCACAGCAAGGCAGGGTTCTTCAAGGCCATCCCGCTCATCTTCCCTCTGTTTTACAGAAGGGGAGGAGGTGTCCATGTGCTTTCTGCTCTCCTTCTCTCCAGAAACTGACTCTGCCCAAACATTCATCTCTTCAGAGAGGGAAACCATCTCGTCCACTAAGCCCTCCAGCACAGCAGACTCCTCATCACTGTAAAAGGAAGACCTGTGATGTGATTGCTCCTGACGGCGATCCCTGCGGAGCGACGGTGGGACAGCTTTTCCAGCGTCAGATCTTCCACTTTCGAAGGCAACGCCTCCACCCTCACCATGGACCTTTGGATGTTCCTCATATTCTACTTCATAGGCTGAAGCTGGAGCACCTTCTGGTTGTGCAGCAGTTAAGGCACCCCCCAGACCATCAGAAATCCCAGCACTGGGACTGGCAGCCCTGTGCTGCTCCAACTCCCGATGTCCAGCCTTGGGGAAAGGAGCAGACGTGGTCTGCGCAGTTGCTGGGCTTCCACCTGCTGTCACAGCAGATCTCACCTCGCTGTGAAGGGCTGGATGTTCCTGTTTTTCCCTCTGACAGACCGAAGGGAGAGCAGTGCTTTGGGAGGACACCGTTCCTGCTGTGTGTCTGCTCCCTGGAACAGCATGGCCTTCAGAAACCTTCTGGGGTTTGGCTCCTTCATGGGCCAAGCTGGGAACAACCTCTGTGACCGCAGAGCTTTCGCTCCTCAGAGCAACAAACCTCTCCTTGCTGTGAGCTGGCCCTTCCCTTTCAGCCTGTGCTCCACTGGAGACCGGAGTCGGCACTGATTGTGGTGGTGGGACTTTGGGAACAGCGAGGTGCTCTCCTTTCAGGCTGGCTGATGCTGTGAATCCATGAGCAGGAGCCTTCCTGTGAGCCTGGCTTTCACCAGCATGGGCTGAT
This sequence comes from Manacus vitellinus, assembly GCF_001715985.3. NCBI lineage: Eukaryota > Metazoa > Chordata > Aves > Passeriformes > Pipridae > Manacus > Manacus vitellinus. The sequence goes on along the minus strand of NW_021940807.1, from coordinate 2,276,452 downwards.
GGCGGAGTGACTCCTGTCACACCCAGCCCTTCCTCCTCCAGGACAGCAGATCTCACCTCTTTGCGGGTCTTCACCTTCTGAGGAGCCCCTTCACCAGCTGTGAGGGCACCTGGCCGCTTGCCCAGAGACACAGGAGCTGCTGGAACACTTTTCCCAGGAAGTTCCTGACTTTTGTCTTTGTGTACTGGAAGTGAATCGATGTCTGTCTGTTCTGCTGGAACAGCAGAGCTTTCATGTTCCATGAGTTCAGACTCGGCAACACCGTGAGCAGAGGTTTTTTCACCTGAATGTTTCTGCCTTTTGTCCTTCCAAGGTGGAACTGGGGCCGTCCTTTTGATCAGCAGCGTTCCACCTTTTTGATCCTGGTGGATGTCAGCGTGGTGAGCAGACTCCTGGGGCAGACACACACCTCCCTTACTCGTGGGAGATGACTCAGAGGTGGCCTCTGACTGTGTCAAGGTTGGAATGGACTCTTTGCTCTCCTGAAAGGCAGTGTCAGAGGAAGATTTACCCTCCATGCTCTCATGTTTTTGGGCTGCTGATGCAGTTATGTCTGAGCACTGGGCAGTCAGAATGGGGCTTTTGCCTTCCAAATCTTCAACATCCTCCTCAATCTCAGTAGCTTTTGACTTCTTCAGTAAAGGTTTCCTATTTTCACTCCTGTGAGGTGACACTGGAAGTCCCTCAGCCTGTTGCATAAAAGCAGCTGGGCACTCATTACCCTCACAATGTGTGGAAGGAGAGGGCTTCTCTCCTGAACAATCCTTGCTGGCTCTCCTGACTTCCTCCTGCTTTGATGTGCCTACAGAACATCCCTTGCCAGGCCCTGCAGAAATGTCACAGTGGTCACTGCCTTCAGGGCAGCTCTCCTGGGACAAGACATCACAGTCTTCTTCCAAAATGTCTTGTTCCCTCAGTGACCTCGAGGCTCTCAGCCTGTAGTCGTCCAGGGAACGGCTCCTGCTGGCACCAGCAATGGCAGGATGTGGTGGTTTCCTGGCAGTATCAAACGACGCTGATTTGGTCAAGGATCCCAGCAGGCTTTCCCTGCGATCATCTCCTTCCTCTTCCTCTTCCAGTTCAAACTGCTCCAGGAGAGGCTCACGGAGACCACTGAGGGGCACCTTCGAATATCCACCTTTCCGGAAAGTCCTCCTGGCTCTGTCCAGGTGCCTCCTGAACTCCCTGCCTGGTGAGGAAGGTGGCCTTGCAGGCAGCTCTGTTGCTTGGCTGTAGAAAGTGCTTTTGATGACGCTCTGCCTGGGCACAAAGGCAGATGGCTTTTCTGTGCCATCCCCAGCCTTTTCAATCCTCTCCTTATCAGCTAAAGACATGTCTGGTTTTCCTTTCTGACCTGGATATGATGTGCTTTCCATGGAAGCCCTCACGGATGAAGGCTCGGCAGCACCACTCCTTTCATCTCGAACACTGGGATGGAGCCTCTCCTCCTTCTCCTGGAAGGCACTCGCCATGAGCTCTTTGCTTTCCGTGGGTGATTTGTCCCCCACCTCAGCCTTCATGGAAGCATATTTCCTCCTCATGGGTTTTACTGGAGGGACTGGTGCCTTGGAGTGCTTCTGCTCACTTGAACGTCTTGGAGGCTCCTGATAACTTGGTGCTTCAAACACGGGCAAGTGCAGCTCGGGGGTGGAACCAAAGTGCCTCTTCTTGGGGAAATTCGAGTTCTCGTTGTCTGAAGAGGAGCCACTGGTACTGGATGAAGTGCTTTCCTCGATGAGGTGTCGGGAGATGGCCAGGGAGGTGTTGTCGTGGGTCCTTTCCAGGATTTCTGGGATAGACCTCATTACCAGGATGGATTTGTAGCACATCAGAGACCGCTGGGGAGCCAAACAAAATACAGCACAGTGAGACGGAGGCATGGTGGGAGGATGGCAAAGCAAACATACCCAAATGAACTCCTGAACTCCTAATTACCCATGAGTTTAATTACACACTGCCAGCCCTTTGTACACGTCACCAATCCAGGCCTCATTTGCTCTCCAAATCTTCCTCTTCCCTCATTGACAGACGTGAAACTAAATTGACTTCAGGGGACATACTTGCTGTTGTGAGCAGGGAAGCAGGACCCTGCTTGAGATTTCCAAAGTCAATCTGGCCACTCAAAGCAGATAGAAAGGAGTTTTTAATGGAAAACATCAGAAGAAAGACTTGCTGGAATCAATGGCCTTAAATCCACGGATTACAGTTCAACCTACAGTGACTCAGGTCAACAGAAGACCTACCACAGTGCAGGGGGTGGGATTCCTCTGCTCTAAATTCTGCCATGTGAGACATCTCAGTTGAAATTGGGCAGCTGCCCTCCCCTTCCAACCAGCAGGGGGAAACTGGCTTCTTCAGGAGGCAATCAATCCCATAATTTTAGAGAACCTCAGGAAAAGAGGTATTTTTGGAGACCTGTCTATAATTCAGCAAAGGCGGCTGAGGGCACCTCACTTAGACACAACTTTGTGTCTTACAGGCACCTGCATGAGACCAAGTGTTTCCCAGGCAGTAAAAGTCTAGATAATTAATTCCTGACACATCCCTCAACTGCAGCCTCCTGGGCTTATTCCCCATTTACGGCCAAGCTGAGATCTCTGCTGAGCTCGCTGTCCAAGCCCAAAAGACTTTCAAAGATTCAAATGTAAATAAAAATATATATAAAAAAATATAAGATTATATAGATTATTATACTTTATTGTATCTTATATATTACAGATTAATATATATAAATATATAGTATATAATAATATTAATATGTATACATTTATATATATATTTATATATTATATTTATATATTATATATTATATATATTAACTATATTATATATTATATATTATATTTATATATGTTAGATATATATAATATAAATAACCTATAGTATATATTATTATATGGTATATAGATTATTATAGATGATTATATAAATTATATAACAAAAATATAGATTAAGGGCAACTCACCTGCCACTTGCTCCGAGCCACGATGAATTTGAGCTGCTTGGTATTAATGAAATGAGCTGTTTCGAGGGGGACATTGTGCTGCCAGGTGGAACGAGAGGAAAATCATTGGTTCAAAAAAAACTGCCTTCATCTCCTAATAAATCTCTAGGATTCCCTCCTTCCACAGTTGTTTAATTTAGGAAAGCTACAGTAGACCAAATGCTACACTCCCTTCATAGTTAAATTGCAGACAAAATCAGTGATAAAAGTAAGCCTTGTTCAATACATGCCATTAAATCCTTTTTTTTATTGCTAATTTTTAGCTCTTCCCCTTAGTGATTTAAGGCACTGCAATATATAAACTATAACTTTGTCCTGCAAAGCCACAGGTTCCTTCCTATATTGATGTGTGGAGGAAACAGCCTGAAGCTGAACCAGGGGAGGTTCAGTTTGGACATTAGGGAAAATTTCTTCCTGGAAAGGGTAGTCAAGGATTGGAACAGTCTGCCCAGGGCAGGATGGTGGAATCACTGTCCCTGGAAGGATTTAAAAGATGTGGCACTTGGGGATATGGTTTAGTGGTGGCCTTGGCAGTGCTGGGTTGATGGTTGGACTCCATGACCTTAGAAGGGTTTTCCAACCTAAATGATTCCTTGTTATATCTGCTCACATCAGTAGTAAATCTTTATCCTTTGAAAGGAAAGATATCCTGGCATGTAAACCCCTTTCTGAGGAGCCATTCCTGAGCTCCTCTGTGGCACAGAAAGTAAGAGACTATGGGAAAAAAAATAAACCAGCAAACATCCAGCAGCTTTTGGGGCCGCCCCTGCCAAGGTCTCTTCCAACCTCGTTATTGTAATGACTAATAAAGGACCAGGACAAACTTACCATGAACCACTTGTGGGACAGACAGTCCAAAGCACTAGGCCTGGCTCTGGTAAGAGAACAGATGGGCATTTTAGTTGGAAGTCACTTCCAAAGCAACTACAAGATCTTCCTGAAGGTGCTGCTACACATGGACACAGGTGTACGCTTTGGGGTGTGTCCTCAGGTTCAGAGCTGGGAAGCCAACAACCTTTGAGCCCAAAGTTTCCTTCCCTTGAGGTGAAATAATACTCCTTTTTTCTTTCCCAGATTCCCCACAGATCCCCAGGAAGACCCTGTGACACTCTGTGTGGAGCCTGTTCAAGGGTGTCCAGAGCAGCCCTAAGAGGGACTTTGCCTCTTTAGGTGGCCAGAGAGAAAATAGCTTTGGCAGGAGGCAGAAAGAATAGAAATGAAATTAAAAAGCAAGGGCCTGCAAACTTGCCTTCAAGCCTCCTTTTGTACCTGAAATTGCTTAATGAATATGGTTAATGGTATTTAATTCTCTCATAACTCCCTCTACACCAGTCCTTGCTCTTCCCACTTGTCCATGTCACTCCAGAAGTTCACCTGCCTGGAGGGGGCAGGGAGTCACCATCACCACCCCAACGTGGCAAATATCCAAACTGTGGTTTGGGTAACGGGGAATAACGAGCTAAAATTAGGGCAGAACATCTCGAAACATCAGCTTGCTACTTTTCTAGAGAACAACAGCTCCGAGGAGCCGAGATGTGCCTGCTGAGCCACCAACACCCCTGCACGGGGCTGCAGGAAGCACAGGAGGACACTCACTTGGGGTTCAGTTAAGGAAGGAAGCACAGGAGGACACTCACTTGGGGTTCTGCTGCAGGATCCCTTTCATGAAGTCCTTTGCATCTTCACTCAAGTGAACAACGTCAGGAATGGTCCATGAAATCTCCCCGCTCTGGATGTTCAGGAGGGTTTTCCTGTCGTTCTCCCCAGCAAACGGAGACTTGCACGTGAGGCTTATTTATTGGACACCACAAAATAAAAGGAGACAGATTTTAGACTTTGATTTGCTGTTCAAATGACAGAAGCACAAGTGCCCTCCTGGGGTTTTAAGATATTTGAGGGACTCCGTGTGTGGGACTTGCTTTGTGAGCAAGGTGTTCACTAACAAGTCGTCTTTCACCCCAGCATTTCATGGCACTTGACTGAATCATTATTTATTTGGGATAATAGTAAGATAAGGAATTAAGGCACAGGTACAGTGGGGTGTTGGCTAAAACAGGGGAGACTGAACCTCATCCACTGCTTCCACTGTGAACTACAAGGAATGCAGCTCTCAGGGACAACAACCAAAGCCTTGGGAACCCAGGAGAGGAGGAAAACACAAAATAAATTGTCCTTATCATAGAGAGACTCAATGCTCCACTCAAATCCCCCACTTGAAGGCACTGGAGGGCTCTGATGGACAAAGGATTATTAAATGAGTCATTAAAAGAAGATTTGTTTACCTTAAATACGTGATGACTCCAACAGCCCTGAGGAGAAAGGGAGCACAGATGTCAGGTGTTTTGTCACTATTTATCCATCCTTCTCAAGCACACAGCCCCTCTTCCTGCCACTAGACACCCCCTTCTCCTCACCTTTCCAAGGAAAATAAATCCCAAAAGTTTTTTTCACCCTTCAGGGTTTTTTTCCCCCTTCAATATTTTTTAAAATTGTTCTCGAGCCATCTTCCAATTTTAAAGCACAGATAAAGGAAAGGGCTCATAATACTTTTTTTTTTTTTGAGTTTGTTTGCCTTTTCTGGAAAGCTCTTTGGGATCATTCTCTCTTGTTGCTGCCTCTAATAGAGATCATCTCCTCTAAGATGCTCCTTTGCATCAATGAGCTGTCAGAGTTCAATTATGACTGAAAAAAAACAATAAACAGAAGGAGCTTTAAAGGGCCCTGATGGCTTTTGGATTCTCAGAGTTCACTTCCAGTTTCCTGTGTAATTATCACTGCTCCATTTACTTATTAACAGTAAATGGATATTCAGGCCATCAAGGGCCTGAAAAAGCTTTTTAGGAAGATGAGAGATGAGCAGATATTACCAGATATCAGTTGCTTTTGACACCGGTGACAGAGAAACAATTTCTGGGGCAACAAACTCTGGAGAGCCGTATTTGCTGTACTGAGGCTCAAAGGGGGTGATCTTCTGAGCAAACCCAAAGTCACAGATCTTCAGGTCTTCCCTCTCGGGGTAAACCATGAGGATATTCAGTGGCTGCAAAATAAAATAAAATAAAATAAAATTATAAAATAAAATAAAATTATAAAATAAAATAAAACAAAATAAAATAAAACAAAATAAAATAAAATAAAACAAAACAAAATAAAACAAAACAAAACAAAACAAAATAAAATAAAACAAAATAAAACAAAATAAAATAAAACAAAATAAAACAAAATAAAATAAAATAATAAAATGAATTAATAAAATAAAATAAAAGGAGAAATTTTACTTTAAAGCAGGCAATATTTTCCATTTTAAGTAAGAAAATAATTGAATAATAACTAAATAATTCAAACATAGAATGCCCATTCCCTGACAAAGAAGAGGCTGTGAAAAGCCTGTCATTGCACATTACCTTGATGTCCAAGTGAAGGATGTTGTTGTCGTGAAGATATTTGAGTCCTTCCAAAAGTTGCTTGATATACAGTTTGACCTAAGAATCAAATTAATTATTAAAAAATCATTAAACAGTAATAGTACATAGGAGGGTCCCTGATTCCATCAATATTTGTAGTATATGAGAGAGGGAGAAATTGAACCAGAAATACTTTTAAAGCTAGAATTATCTTCTTTTATTATTCTTGCAGTTGGAATTAGATGTGAACCAAACATAACCCTGTGGAATGAAGCTGTGCCTCGTGTGTGACCCCTTTGCCCTGCTGGAACCTTCTGTATGTGAAAAAGTCCCTACTTTTTTAAAAAACAAAACAAAACAAAACAATCCTACAAAGTTGCAAATTAAAAGAAATAAAAGAGACAAAAATCCTCAAGTTTGACAAACTTTATCAACCTGTCATAACACAAACTCAGCTCTGGCTAGGTTTAAATCAGGCAAACACAAATTTTTAAAACACAAATACATCTTAAAACTATCTTGTAAACCTATTTGTTGACCACATGCAGATCCAATCAGACTATGACTTTGAACATTTATATCTAGATTTACATCCAGATTCAGCTCTGGAAGTCCTTTACCTTTGATATTTTATAGTGTCAGTTGACGTGTGATCCTTAAAGATCCCTCCCAGCCCAAACCATTCTGTGATGTTTCCCTCTGAGTATTCTAAGAAAAATCAATTTTCCCCATAAACGTGGGACACCTGGCTACCAGATGGGAGATAATGAAACATTTTGAACTTTGAGCACCAAGGATCTAAAAAAAAAAAAAAAAAGAACCTTTTAGAAACCATAATTTCATCCCTTTATTTTGGGGACTGAAAGGGAGTGGATAGAATTCAGTTACAAGGGGATAAATTGGTATTAAGCAAGCAAAGATACAGGAGCTCCAGGTGACAGATAGCAAAGAAATGATAATACTAGAGCAAATATAATAATATTTTTCAGGCTGAATGCAATCCTGGTGGTCAAAACCACTGCCTGTTTCTAGTTACTGTCCAGAGAAACTCAACTTGTTGGGAACACATTTGAAGAGCTGATTGTGTTTTGACAGGTTGCCACTGGTTTCAAAGACATTCCTCCTAAGGAAAGACATTCCTCCATAAGGAAAATGCAGGTGGAACCAACTCTGGGGTCTCAAGTGAGGGAGAGGAATTACCTCAGCTTCGGTGACCACACTCTTCTTGAACAAACGGTCCAGGAGCTCTTCGCTGGAGCATCTGACAAGGGCATTAAGGGAGAGCAGAACTGAAGGTAAAAGCTCATTTTTTGCAGCAGAATTCACCAGGTGGTCTCAGGCAATGTGATGATCATTAAAATCTCTATTGCTGTGCCCTTCTGGCAGAGTTGGGCTGCTCTAAACCCGTGCTCCTACAAGCGGGAGATAAGATCTGTAGGTTGGTAGATTTTGGTATTGCTTGTGCTAAAATCTACCTGTTGGCTACTGGGTTTTCTGGTCTACACTGCCTTTTCCTGGTGCTCACTCAGACTGGATCTCATGGAAAAAAAAAGAGTCCTTAACTTCCAGACATTTCAGAATAGAGTTTTGATGCTTAATAACCCATTCACACTTGGATATACAAGTATGATTTTACTCAACAGTACTGCAGTGAAGCTCCCACAGAGCTGTGCCTGCAGTGCAGAGAAGGGCTGTGCATGTCCTTTTATCTCAGGCAAAACCAAAAAATTGTTAATTCATAAGTTTATTTAATAAACTGGCTCCACCCACTACTTCCCCAGCCTCCTCAGACAAGCTGCACAGAAAAAGGATACAACTCCAGAACCAAAATCAGTGTTTTCCTTGTTTCAAACTCATCCAGGAGCCGGGTAATCCTGTCGTGGGACAGAGAGGCGAGAATGTCCCTCTCTTGGTGGGCTCGAGACTTGGTTTTGCTTCGCAGAGGGATGAACTTGGCAGCACAGGACACTCTGTTCCCTTTGTGCACAACCCGTTTCACGAAGCTGAAGCAGCCCCTGTGCAGGAATCGAAGGACACAAGCCCTGCTCAGACATGGTTTAAAGAGCAGCAGGCAGAGAGTTTTCCACATCCTGCCCTTTAACAGCTCCCCACTGCCCAGTGCTTAAATTCTCCAGCACAAAAAGCTCATTTTCCTGTCCGTGAGGTGCTGTTGCCCTCTCCTGGCTGCCTCCAAAGCGAAGCAAGGTGCCCACATAACGAGAAAAGCTGTTTCAGGTGATGCAGGTGCTGACAAAGGCTGATGCCTGCACTTATGGGCTGTATGGACTCTCTCATCCTCTGTCAGAAACCACAGGAAAGCATTCCCAGCACACCTGCAATGGGGTGACCTCCCACTTTTCCACTTTTCCACAGCTGGGCCCCCTCTGCCTCAGCAGCTTGGAAGGGCAATTAGATGTTCCCTGGCAGTGATGCTCTAGAGCTGGAAAATTCATTTACCTTCCAATTTCCTGCTTCACCTCATAATGGGCATGGAGCTTTCGCCTGGTGGCCACTTTCTTTCCTTCTTGGTCTTTCTTAGCTTTGGAAATGAAGGAAAATATAAAGGTTAATATTCAGACAGCAATGCCTTGCTAATAGTGTGCAGAGCTGTCACAGGACAATCTAAAGCAGGAAAATGACAGAGATTCTCTGAACTTCTGAAGAGAATTAGGTGGAGCTGCTTGATAACAGAACCTGTCAATGTGAACTCTGGGGTTGCCCAGAGAAGCTGTGGCTGCCCCATCCCTGGAAGTGTTCAAGGCCAGGTTGGACAGGGCTTGGAGCAACCTGGGAACGTGAAAGGTGTCCCTGCCCATGGGACTGGGTTGGAATGAGGTGGTCTTTAAGGCCCCTTCCAACCCAAACCATTCCAGGATTCTGTGATTTGGTTTTATACTGGATCTTGTGGTATTTAGCAATCTATAAATGCACACAGGAATAGAGAGCTGATACCATACAGGTACCAGAGCACGACAACACCAGATTACATGTTGCCATGGCTATGGAAGCAACTCCTGCAGCTGAGGGAGTGGCATTACCTTCACGTACAATGAGCTCTGCTTTGCACAAAACCTCCCCTCCTGCATTTTTGGCAACACAGGTATAAACACCACCATCTTCCACGGCAGCATCGTCCACCGCTAAGAAATACGTTGTCCCTTCCTTCCCCTGGTGGACTCTGTCACTGTCTGTCAGCAGTGAAGTGCCCTGAAAGAAGGAAATGACATTTTAGCACTGGAAAAACCAAGATGGAAACAGATGTTTTCTCTCTTCAAGAGACAAGCTACGGGAGCAGAGCTACCACACAGACTGCTGAGGTCAGCAAATCTCACCAGCAAAATGCTGGCTGGAGAATCCTCCATGTCCCAGTGTTCCCATTTATAGGAATACAGGCTTGGGAGGGATCACCAGTGCCATGTGGTTGATTGTTCAGCTCTCCCAGCACACCATTCCTGAGCAGTCAGCCCAGGGAACACAAGGATCAGCTGCTTTGCTCCTGCCTGGTCTCCAGCTTGTGCTGGCACTTGTGGTGTTTGTGAGATGAGGAGCAGCTGAGGGAGCTGGGGGAGCTCAGCCTGGAGAAAAGGAGGCTCAGGGGGGACCTTCTCACTCTCTACAACTCCCTGACAGAAGGGAGGAGCCGGGGGGTGTCAGGCTCTGCTCCCAGGGAACGAGGGACAGGACAAGAGGACATGGCATCAAGTTGTTCCAGGGGAGGTTCAGGTTGGACATCAGGAGGAATTTCTCCACAGAAAGGGTGATTAAGCACTGGAACAGACTACCCAGGGAAGTGGTGGAGTCCCCATCCCTGGAGCTGTCCAAGAAAGGACTGGATGTGGCACTCACTGCTCTGGTTTAGTTGACATGGTGGTGTTTGGTCAAAGGTTGGACTTGATGTTCATGGAGGTCTTTTCCAACCTTAAAGATTCTGTGATTCTATATATTCCTAAATGCCATGAAGAAAGGGACAGGAGGGAGTGTGTGTGACACAGAGGGCAGATTGTGAGCATTTGCTAAAGGTCCCTATGGCAGTAAAATGCAACATAAATACATATAATACAATATATACATATATGTATATAATACAATGTAGGTGAAGTGAACCCTATTCCCACACATAAAATGTCAGTCTCAGAGCTGTTCCTTTTTATACTGGAGCAAATTTTAACTCAGAGCAAATCACTCCACAGCAGCACCAGCTCAGTGCTTGGTGGGACCCAAAAAATATCAGATGTTAGAATTATTAGGGAAGGAATAAAGAATAAGACACAAAGCATCATTTAATAAATCCATGGCTTGCCCATGCTTTGGTACTGTTGCAGCAATGTCCTCTGTAACCCTTTCCAGATGAGGATTGACAGAGCAAGTTGAGGCTTCTTTTAGCAATATGACAAGATATGGCAGCAATATTCTAAGGAATGAGAAATTATTTCTCTTTCCTTCCTGTGGGATATTCATTGTCCTTGGTCACACTCACTTTAACAATTAGTTGCAGAAAAGATACAGAGCCTGGAAGTCATGCTGACAATTGGAATAAACCACTCCTAATCCCATCCCCAGCCCCAAACAACAGCACATATATCAGTGACTCTCAGGCAGGAACCAGTTTCCTTTCCTGCTCATCTTGGTCTCCAAAACCATCTGGGTTGCCCTGTCTGAAAAAGGATCCCCAGTGACACTGGAGACAACACAGGGTGAGACACGGGGATGGTGGTTCCAGTGAGAGCAGCTGGTTCCACAAACCCTACAGACATGATCCACAATCAGTGTAAGATATGTGGCATGAAAGAGCAGAAGACATTCCCTGTGGAAGTCCAGCACTAGAGTCCTTTCTGTGGTCCTCACTGTCAGCCAAAATCTGCACTCACCTTAAACCACAGCACGGTGGGTGGAGGGGTTCCCTCGATGACTGCCTGAAATTTGGCACGTTCCCCAGAGTTCACCTGCACATCCTCTATTGTCACTTGCATGTAGGGAGGACCTGGTGGGACACAAGGGTTTGCTCCATGCACAATGCCATAACTTTGTCCCCAGTGTGCTGATGTAGGTGGAGTTACTCAAATGGTGTTTACTGGATGGGCCATTTAGGGTATAACAGCTTAGTGTCAACTCAAGAGGTACCACAGCAATATATTTGGGGTTCTTTATACTGGCATTACTTTTAGGCTTCTTATCTTCAGGGTTACCTATTATTTTTTTGTTTAATCAAGTTACCACTTAAAAAAAATTGGAATTGTTTAAAAAAAGCAGTCATGGGGACTTGATACCAAAAGAAAAGACAGTGGCAATTGTGGAATGTGGGAGAGGGAAACAGGGTGTGCTCTTACTTGCTGGGGTCTTCTCCTCAGTCTTATACACACGAGTTCTTTCCGTGGTCTCAATATAAACTTCACTGTGCACATCCCAGACCACGTCTCCTTCTCTCCTGTACCAGCCTCCTGCCCCTGCCTCTGGTGAGGTTCTGCCATGAAGCCCAAGAGAAAAGATCAAGACATTGTCACATGCAGTGACAAGAGGTGCAAGATTTCCCCTGCCACAGACCTGTTTAACCAGCAGATGAAGAGTTATTTACTTAAAGTTAACACAACTTTGGTTTGGGGGAATGAATTTCTCTCCAACCTTTTCTACCCTTCTTTGACAAAGCACATGCCACCAGGATTCTAAAAATTATGGCAAACCTACAAGAACCTGTTCAAGTCACCACCTGGTTCCTCCACAACAGAGAACTTGATTTTCTTGCAGCAGAGTCCGCCCCGCTCAGAAATCCCTGTGTGTTGTATCAATCTATTGGGATGGCATTTACCTGTCGATGGGAACGGTGCATTCCCGAGCGCTTCCGTCTCCAGCAGTTGTGTCTTCCTTGGAAGGACCAGGGCTGGGCTTTGGCACACTGGGTTCTTCAGCTGAAACCTGCCTCTGTGCTTTGTCTGGCAGCAGAAACAGGGCAAGTTAAACGTGTCACCTACGACAGCACACCTGAAACCCAGAGCAAGCCTTTGGGGCCTTCTCTAGTCTGCCTGGAGTTGGAACCGAGTCCAGCTGAGTCCAGCTGAGTGCAGTCACTGAAGCTCAGAGGAGATTTTGGCCCTTGTGCAAAGATCACATGAAGCAAAGGGGTTGAACATCAGAGAGACCAAATGGAGGCACGTTTCTGACTGGGAAATACTAACTTTTCTGTAAGGAAGCACACACAGACAAGAGATGGGAAAGGCAGTCTGTAGGGACAGGGAGAAACAGGACAACTGGAAGGATACTGCGGGTTCATCCATCCTTTATAGGAGATAATTTATCTGTGTTGGAGTTCCAGCTCATGGCTGTGATGAAATCGTAGAATCACAGAACTGTTTAGGTTGGAAAAGACCTTTTAGGTCATCGAGTCCAACCATTAACCCAGCACTGCCAAGGCCAGCACTAAACCATGTCCCCAGGTGCCACATCTACACATCTTTTAAATATATCCAGGGAAACCCAACATTAGCTTTGTACACATGAGTGTTTCAATTAAACCTTGTTAGGAGAACAGCTCTTGGCTCACTGCTGTGATCACAGACAGCATCAGTGACATGATTAAACTCACATCAACGTAAAAGTGGTGGTCAAAGCAAGTCCTGGGTGGGGATATGATTAATCTGGAGAAAATATGGAGGCACATTCTTACAGAGAACCATGTGATATTTTAACATTAGCATTGCTGCACCTCCACTGGGTTGTTGGAAAATGTCTTCATAGAGCTCTAAGTTACACCAGAACAAGGTTTGGCATCTGGGGCTTATAGGAACAAGGAAACAAAAATTTGGTGCAGCTTGATGGCAGTTCAGGTATTTTTCAACTTTTTTAGTTAATTATTTTATGAGACATATCTTTAAAACCTGTTTTGATCTCCCATTCCAAAAGTACCCGACTGTCTTCTGATACTGGAATTACACCATAGGATAAAGTGCATTGTCTTCTTTTCCATTTTAGGAGAAAAAGTTAAATTAAGAGGGGTCTTCCCCCAGAAGGAAGCATTTTATGGATGTTTGGTGCTGAATGGTTTTGGAAAAAAGCAGCAGTTTCTAGAAATCACAGAAAACAGCTTTATGGGGATGGAAAAAGTGGTTATTCAAGACATTGCTGACAGGTTAGTGGGATTGTGCTTTCTTATCACTATCGAAATATTTGCCTTCTTTTTAATCAAAGCATGTGATCATAGGGACAGTTGTCAAGTTTCCATCTGATTAAAATAACTCCCCATAAAATATTTAATTTTGCTCAATGAAAGACCTGCAAAACCATCTCATTCACTATTGTATTTCCTCTGTAGTTATGACTAAGGAAATAATCTACTAGTTGACGTTTTACTTCAGATTTTTGAGTCGTCCTGCTTCACCAGGCTATTATTGCCAAGGATGATTTCCTACTAGAAAGGAAAAAAAAAGGTTTTAAAGTCCTGTCATTTTTATATGCCGTTATTTTGGGTCTGATTCCCTGACCAGCTTTTATTCTTGTTCTGTTTTAAACAAGAATATCTTATTTTTTTAAACAGTATTTTGATTTGGGGCTGAGGGTTACTTGAGAAAACAGTTATTCTGACTTGACACAGAGACAGCTGAGACAAGTTGTTATGGCAGAAGCAGAAGGAAGAGTGGAAGGGTTGTCTCTCATTTGGGATTTTTTGAAAACAATGGAAAAACAAAGGACTTGATATCTTGGCAAGACACAGTCACACACATCACTGGGTTTAGTCACACAGGAGCTGCTAAGGAGTCTGTCAAGGCTCCAGGGTCAGTGAAATTCAGCTGAACTTGATGCACTGAACATCCTCTAAAACTTCTGCCAGCGGATCCAGGGATGTTAAACACATTTCCAGCTTGTTTATGGCAAAAACTAAAGCAACTGCCCTCACCCACCCCACCAAACCAAATCCCAAATAACTTTATAAATGTAAAAGAGGGCTCTCATTCCACCTTCTCCCCCAAAAATACCTGAAACAAGAAAAGGGACAAAAGCCCAAAGCTGGAAAATATTCCCATTCCCTCCATTTTGGGCAGGTGATGAATCAAACTCTACTTCAGACGTGGTTTTCAAACATCTCCTGTTTCCTGAAAGATCTGCCCCGTTCTTATATCCAACCTAACCCCAACCCACACCCCCACGTTTCTTGGGGTCTGAATGTCCTCTCTTAATCTTCGTCTGCTCAAAACACACTGAAACAGAAAAATGAGGTAAAAAATATCTTTGCTGGCACGTTCAGTGTTTCTCTCTCTCTCTTGACTCCCACGGGACCTCTCCCAGATCCATGCCCAACCTACCATGGCCTCCAGGAGCCCGGGTTTGGGTGCTGGCTTCATGAACCAGCACAGGGGGCCCAGCTGATGTTTCTGAGAGGTCTGGAGGAACAGACCCAGGAAGGCCAAGGCCACCTTCTCCTCTCATGCCCAGGGGAAGAGTCACCAGCATTGACGCCGAGTCCATGAGTGTCCTCAGGGCTGTCTTGATCTCCTTATCGGCGCGTTGGAGCGAGGCCTGGACAGAAGTCTCCATCCTTGGCTGTGGGGGAGTCATTCCTACAGGCAAGAACAACAGCTTTTCTCTCTCAAGGGCAAAAAGAAAACAGCAGCACCGCCCAACCCATGGGAATCTTTGCAATTGTATGGTTTGACTCTCCTAGAGCAGAGAGTTGATGTGGAAACGCTTATTCCAGCAAGAGGGAATGTGGCTGAGACTTGGAATAAGAAGGTTGGCTTTGGAAAGAGGTGTCCCCCCAGGCTGAGGACACTTTGCCACACTGTGTACACATGTGGGATCTCCCTAGACAGTGGAACAAAGGATTCATCTCCCGGCTCAACTCTATGTTGGCTGGTCAAAAATACCTTTATTAATCATAGAATATCCTGAACTGGAAGGGACCCACAAGGATCATCAAAGTCCAACTCCTGGCCCTGGACAGGACAATCCCAGCGATCCCACCCCATCCCTGACAGTGTTGTCCAAACACTCCCTGAGCTCTGTCAGCCTTGGGGCCATGCCCACTGCCCTGGGGAGCCTGGTCAGTGCCAACCACCCTCTGGGGGAGGAACTAATCACTGGTTAAGACCAATGACCTGAACCCACTGCACTGATACAGATCCTATGTGCCAGGAGGACGTTGTCATCACAGGGAAGAAGGAGGGAAAAGGCACCAGTGTCATCAGTGGCTCTGGAGAAGGGCAGGGGAAAGAAGGGAAGGTTTTTCTGCTTCACGATAGGACAGCAGAAAAGCTGTTCTTTTGCTCCTGAGTGAGGTGTTTGTCCTACTTTACCATTTCTGGATATTTTTGCTGGGCTTTGCTGCAGGAGGTACCTGAGACCTTTAAGTTTGTTCTCAGATATGCCTTTACAAGATACCCCAGAAGTGAAGTCATCCAGTCTGTACAGTCATGCCCAGCAGTGGTGCAGAGGAGAGCATCATACAGAGGAAGAGGTAACTCCTGCCTCAAGAAACTCACTGCCTTGAAGGCAGAGAGAAGACAGAAGCTTTAAACACCGAAAAATGGACTTCCAAAGCATAAGTTTTTGCAGAATGGCCACCCAGAAGACAAATAGCATGGTTTCACCCCCCATCCAGTGATGGTAGAAGCAGCTACTCTAGAATGGGATCATAGGAGCTCAGGAGTTCATCTCATCAATTTACTGCCCAATAAACCTTCCACAGATCTTGAAGAGGTACAACAAAGGGACAGATGATGTTTAGAGAAGCCCTCAAGGAACCATCAAGGCAGGCAAAATGCATGTCAGACAAAGAGAAATCATCATGTTCATGATGTGATTGCTCACCAAGCAAGAGAGAAAACTCAAACCATCGCGTGGTTCAAGAAAAAATGCGAGCACTTGGAACAAAGATCTCTGACCCGTTTAATGTCATTGACATGTGAGCACATCCTGTAGCTGTTTAGATTCTGCTCCTTTCCCATCCTTAAGGAAACAGATTCTCATGATAGGTCAAGTTTGGATCAGCTCCCTTCGAAGACACATCGCTTGTTTTTTTGTTTTCAATGGTCATAGTGGTTATGAAATATTTATTTTCTAAATTTTTTGATGGAAAAAGCAAGTTTTGCTCACTCGGTGCCCCAGACTGACCCTCCGTGTTTGTCAGCACTGGGATGGGTGGAAGATTTTAAGTATTTTCCTAGAGAAATATTTCAATTCCCTGGTGTTCCTGTTGTGATTGCTGCCAGCTGGTGCTGACCTGTGAGCTGGGCAGCTGCCAACAAGGGATCTCTTTGGAAAGGTATGAAACGCTCAGGATCTCTCAGTGAGGAAATACATAGAGATATAGAGGTTATATATAATCACAGGTCTCCTCCATGCTGCTAAAACCACCATTTTCACAGCTGTTTAGGGATGTTACACCACCTCCTTCCTTCTTTAGGACACTGATTCAAGCTGCTGACCTGAGGAACTTCAATATCCACCAAGGTACATGGAACCAACACCACAGTGATGACACACCCGTGATGGACAAAAATTCCCAGTTCTAAAATCCCACCCTTGAACCTTTCCACCCCACATCTCCTTCAGCCCACAGCCAGGGAATTGTGTTAAGACTGACATGCGTTTTGAAGTTCCAGTTCGGTCTCAGAGAAGGACCCAAGAGGACAAATATCATTCAAGATTATTGACTCATAGGCCTGAGTTGGAAATATCCCTAAGAACAGATCCTTCCACTTCAACAGTTCTGAAACTTCCTATAAAAAAAGGAGCCAGAGCCCAACTGAATTATTGTTCTTGGGCCATGATCCAGCTTCTGCTGAAGTCAGGGGGAGAAGAGGATGAGCTGATGGAATATCAAATGCCATAAAAAAGAACACAGAAACCCAAGGAGTTCAGTGACAGCTGATGCAAGACATTTATTGATATAAACTCAGCACTTAACAGCATATCTTGCATTGGATTTTTTTTTTTGGTGTGTGTTTTTTTTTCTTTTTGTACCTCAAGCAAACTGAAGTTTCCACTTTATTAATACCCATTTACCTGCAGGAATTTTAGTAAAACATCCACTGTATTAAAATCTTTCATACAGCTGTATGTTTTCATCTACAAGAAATAAATCCCTACATGTCTCATTAGTTATCTACAGAGTTCAATCACTTACAAGCATAATTTTTAACCTCTAGGAAAATATTTTGAAGGTATATGTAATGAACTTTTCATAAATCTTTCACTTTTTGAACAGAGGATTTTAAAAATTTCTTTCAATTGATTCTCTGTTGCTTAAATTTCAAAAGAAAATGTAAACAGATGTTAATTGCTTTGAGCTAATGAATCAAAGTATAATTATTTCTTCTATGACCATCTGAACTGCAGCCTTAGAGTGTCTTTAGAAAAACCTGAGCATCAACCACAACAGGAGGAAACCTCCCATTCCTTTACACATCTTCATTAACTTTTGAATGAATATCATATTTTAAAAGCTTATCACAGGGCAAATTCTTTTCTCAGCAGTATCTTTGTAAATCTGAACGAAACCCACTTCCTTCAGTGGAATTTTTCTAGATTGATACTGGAATAGCTGAGATCAGAATCAGACCCAATATAAAAGAAATATTTCCAGTTTTGAAAGTATTTCCCCGTTGTGTGTCTGTTACTTTCCAATGTACAGTGCAATATATGAAAAAAGCACTAATATATATATCCATTGTATTGCTGATTATAAAACAAACAGTATAAACCAAGGAGATGTTATAAAAAAACGGGAGAGTACCATAAAGGAAGCTTGATTTCCTTCACCACACATAACCCCTGGAAAAGCATCCTATATCATGAAGGTAGTGCACGTTATATTCCACACAACACCCTGTCTGGATGCAGAGAGTGGAAGGCTGTGAAATCACTGCGTTCATTTTAGTCAGCACATGATCAAGGTGCAGCCACGGAAGGGAAAAAAGATAACGTGTTCTTTTCTGCAAGCACCTTCTGTGAATTCAGTCCCTGTCAGCAGGAATATTTTGCCAAGACTCCAGAACAAGCTCCTCGATATTACCTGGCCAGGAAACACTGAGACAACACCACACACACATTCCCAAGGCAGAAACTCACTCCATCCTCCCTCCTCAGGCTGCTCGGAAATCCAGCAGTTCCCCGGGCATTTCTGGTTTCCCTACACCACCAAAGGGAAAACATTTCCTGTTGCAACACTTGTAGAGAGCTCAGCTAGGACAAAGTGTGGGGATTTTTCACCCTACCCCTCTGTCAGCCACAGGGCCAGCGCTTGGTCCTGCTGAGATCAATGACAAACTCCATCTGATTTCAACTGGCACCAAGGTTGGGCCGGTGAGCTCTTTTCTTTCCAGGGCTGAGCAGCTTGTTGAAGGTCTGTGCAACATCCCTTTTGGGGGAAGCCAACAGGAATGGGCTCAGTGCATCTCAGCCTTCCCCTCCACCTGCATTCCCACTGCAGAGCTCCAGAGGAACTCCACAGAAAGCAATCCCTCTACAAGACATCCCAGCGTTCCGGGTTACAGCAACGCGATGCAACTGCAACGGGCAACCCAATACATTTTGAACAGATCTATTTTTCAACCAAACATTTATGGTAAAGCTCTCTTTTCTTTTTTTCTTATTTTTTTTTCTTTTAAATATGTTTTTGTGCTCCTGCTACTTTGCTGTAGCTCAGTGGTAAATTCCTCTCAGCACGTATAGGATACATCATCCATCCATCTGTTAGCAGGAATGTTTCACCACTGGCGTGTGCAGGAGACCAAATACTAGTCCAGTAATATTTATTAGCAAAGACCACATTTGTGATTCGTTTAAGATCACATTTGTGATTCTCTGCACATGTTAGTGCTTGATTGCAGATGCAGAAATCATTTTGTGCAGCACTTAAACCTTTAAGTGCACATAAAGTAAATTATATTTTAAAAGATATGGTATATAAATGCTATATAAATCCACTTCACTAGAATGCAGAATAATGAAACCTACATTATTAGACAACTAGGAAGTGGATTTGAAAATATCAGTCATTTAAAAAAAATAGTCTTTTTCACTTGAAGCAGAACAACAAAACTCTTGTTTCCTCATGACAGTGGGATTTTCACCACTGACTTTAGTAAAACTGGGATGTCAACCAAAAGGCCTGAGCAGCCCTTTGCATCCCTAGTAAATGTAATATTTACTATATATATTTAATTCCGTGGCAGGAGTTTAGACTAATGTAACCAGACTGTGCGTGTTGAAAGGTTTATGAAGAAATTTTGGTAGAGCAGAGTCAAAGCAATGTGAAGCTTCATGACCTTTGGGCCCACACAGTGACAGGAGACACTTTAGCTGGAAAAAATCCTCCTATCCTGGGCTGATGAAAGATGCTGAAAAGCTTGTTTTTCACCTTCTTGCCACACCAGGAATTGGCGCATGAAACAATTTTTAAGTTCATGGACAAAAATGCGCTTTTCCACTCGTACTTCTGTCATAGGTAGAAGAATCAGGCTTTTCCTAAACCTACCATCACTGCCCCACTATGGAATGATATATGTTCACCTCGGTCAAAGCCTTTAAAGCTACAAACTGTTCTGACAGACTGTTCCCTTTAAGACTGGAAAAGCTCGCCATATGGTACTTAAACGTATTTTCCTCCAAGGTATTCCCTTGTAATCCTTGCCACCAATCCCCCTCGCCTACGACGACTTCGATTATTTATTTAATTTTTTTTAATTGTTTTTTTTATACAAAAAGCCGCTTTCTCTTTTTTTTTTTTTGCGTTAAAAATCATGCTCGCATCCGGCTCAGCTCTGGGACAGGTCTTCTGCGCTGATGTGCAAGGTGACGGGCTCGCCCACGGTCCCGTAGCTGAGGGTTCTGGTGGAAACTTCAGTTTTAAAGCTCGACTGGCCGCTGTCCGCCGAGCGCTGGACTTCGGTGCAGAAGGAGGGTTTCACCGTGAAGGAAGGGCCCGGAGGAGCCGCCGCTGGGCGGGAATCGCTCACACGGAAGGAGATGTTGGAGGGGGTCACCCGGGACGCCGACACGAACACGCCCCCGGGGACGTGCTCCTCGTACTGGCTGAAGAACCTCTGCCTGGGCTCGGGCACCACGGGCCTGCCCAGGTTCAGCAGCACCGGCTTCCCGATGGTCGGCTCGTTGATCTCCGTCTGGAGCACCGAGATCTCGCAGGGCCGCTCCGCCGCGGGCGCCTGGTCATCGCACCTGTAGGTCTCGCCCTCCCGGGGGACGTAATCCTCGAGGTCCTCCAGAGTCAGGATTTTGCCGTTGTGGGTTAAGATCTTGCGGTCCCGGGTGCTGATGTCGTCCGCCCGCGGCTCCTCGGGCTCGTCAACTATGACGACGGTGTCGTCCTCGTTGTCCTCTTGCATCGCTCCAGCAACCCCCTCATCCACAGGCCAAGACACGTCCGGCTCATCCACCTCCTCCTTAACCTCTGGACTCTCCAGGGAGAACACAAGTTCGTGCTGGTCTCCAGCAGCTGCCTCAAAACTGAAGACCAAAGGCTCCCCCCTGCAGGCGAGCAGCGGGCAGGCGGCGTCTGACCCACAGTCAGCACTTGCTTCCTGCGGGAAGCTCTTTCCTTCGGTTCCACAATCCACGAATGAATCATTTCCTAGTTGCTCGGACCCACACGGGGAGTTTCTGTCTTCGTTGCTGACCTGAGGCCCTTCCTGCTCGGTTGTGTACACCAGGGGCTGGATGTCACCTTCAGAGAGCCCCTCACTGGGCAGAGATTTTGACTGTTCCACCAACTTATTGTTGGAGTTGTTTGTGTTTGGATCATCTTCCGGGGAATGCCTCGGCCTTGAGCTGGGAAAAGTGAATGTCAACACCCCTGACTCATCCTTTTCTTGTTTCACTGGGGAAGAGCCTCTTTTCCTTGTGGGTTTTGGCGATTTTTTCACCTTGAATTCAATTATTTCTTCCACTTCGACCCATTTGGGCTTTTTCTCCTCCGCCTTGCTCTCTACGACCTCTCTTGCCGCTGCTCCTTGCCTGTCCTCTGGTTCTGTGACATAAAGCCTGGGCACAGCAGACTTGGGTGCTGCCTCCTGGTCATGCCTGTGGACAGGCTGCCTGATCTTGGAGACAAAAACCGGCTCTGGAGTCGGCTCCGCCCTCGGGGAGCGGGAAGGAGAATGACCAGAGGGAGAACGAGCAGGAGAAACCCTTCCCCTTTGTCTTGGGCTCTTCACCACAGTGGTTATGGTTTCCTCTCTGATGACAGAAAGGGTTGGAACGGAGTTGGCGGGAAGACGAGACTTTTTTGGGAGCCACACTCCATCAGCACATGCCGTGGTCGCTTGGGGCACTTCAGTGGGGTTAGTTTTGGGAGCACTCCAGCCTTTGGTGAAGCAGGTCATGTTGGGAGGGGGACACACACAACTCACACACCCACATGCCCATCTCCACCTCCCTTCTGATCCAGGGAAAACCTCAGTGCCTTTTCCCCAGGTGAACCCCAGCCCCATTAACCCCTTGAGTGCATGAACACACAACAAGCAGGTCCAGCTGAGAATGTTCTTCCTGTGCTTGTGTTGGCCATCTACTGTTCTACTTTGGACCCACAGAGCAGTTTCAGAGCCCCAACATTTTAAATACTTTAACCTTTTCCTGAGTATCCTTGGCTAAAATCCTGGATTTATCCACCTCAATGGCTAAATGCCCTTTATTACAGTAGGGTCAGCAGCTTTCTCTTTTTTAATAAATGTAACATATCTCTATTTTGTTTATCAAAGCTCTTTTGAGGCCAGAGATCTGCATTTCCAGGCACAGAACAGTTGCATTAAAAGGGAATTAACCCTTAACATGTGCAGACAACCAGGAAAAGAAAGTTAGAACATTTCCTGCATGAGTCATCCGTGCCAAAATGAATTTATTTTTACCCTTCATAGAATTATCTATCATTGCAGACACAGCCTAATCCTACTAACTCCAATTGACACAGGAACACCAACCAATATGGGATGCATGATTATGATTTCTTAGCATATTTCTGCTGGCCTTACTTTAGATCTTTTGACATATCCAAAGCAGGTGGGACTTCAGGGATGGTGTAGAGGCCTCACCCCTGTAAAACATCCAAGGTCAGGTTGGACAGGGCTCTGAGTAACCTGATCTAGTTGAAAATGTACCTGCTCAATACAGAGGTTTGGGCTAGATCAGCTTTAAAGCTCTCTTCTACCCCAATATCTAAACCTAGACTTAAATGCTTTTAATTTATACGTTTAACGTGCAGTTTTTCCTGCAGGTTTTTCTGTGGAGTTTCTTACGTGGCAAAAATTGCAGGTGAGGACAGCGTTTGCTTTGCAAGCACAGGGAAGATAATGCTCTGCTGCTGGATCTGTGGAAATCACAGGAAAAGCTCATTTTGCTTCTGTGTCGAGATTCTGTCCCTCCCTCCAAGGAATGGGATTAAAAAAATAGAATTAACTTGAAGTTAAAAGCAATGGCCTGAACTGAGTTTACGAATCCAGGCTGGTGTTGCCTTCTCCTGTGGAGAACAGATTTCTTTCCACCATCAACCTTTCCCTTTGAGGGTGTGGTGAGGTCCAGAACTGCATCAGCTACAGTGAGGTTTATTTCCTTCCAGAACGTTCTCTCTTCTCCTGCTCATTTCCACTGCTTTACTCATTCCCCAATTTTTTTTGTAGACCTTGAAGGTCTATGCAGAGCCTTCAGAATGGCCATGGGGCCTTTCTGAATTACACAAAACCGAATCATTTTAGATAAAGATGAAAATGAGTCCTAGTGTGCTTGCTCCACACTTCGCTCTACGTTGCAAGGTTCAAACCCCTTTTTTTGGGTGGTGTCTGGGATTTGCACATACAGAACATTGTTCAGTCCCATCTCTCAATTATCTCTTATTTTCTGCCAATAGTTTCAAAGCTCCTCAGCTCCCTACACATTAAGGAGAGCTGGAATGTGCCCTTAGAGAGTTGTTCCCAAATTTTATCCCGTCAGTGTCCCAATTCCAGCTGAGTCCACTCTTACAAAAGTTCATGACCTCGAGAGGAGGGGAATTGTTCTGAGATCCTGCTCGTAAATTTACCAACCTCTTTTGAGGCTGCAGCCTTTCATTTAGGAATCCCATCTCCTTATAAGCCCCTGATCCCAAATGGACCAAGCGCCTGGATCTTAAGAAATAGTCACCACAGAAAATAATAACAAAAATAAAAGATAAGCAGCTCTTCTGGTTTCGCACATTCTGCTCACCAACCAAAGTAAAATAAGTCAACTTAAGCACCATGTCCAAGTCAAGGACTGATTTTAGCAATAGTACAACCTTGGAGGTAATCCATTTTCCCAAAATATCCACTCTATAGTTATTTACTGCCATCAGGACATGATTTTAATAGTTTTGAGGTGCTCTGAAGGCCTATCACACAAGGACAGTGTTGCCCCTCTCGCACATGAAGCAATTTTATAATATATTCCTTTTTTATAAGGTACTTCTTTTTAATAATGGGTTTTTTATAATGTATTTCTTTTTAATAATGTATTTCTTTTTTATAATTTATTTCTTTTTTATAATGTACTCCTTTTTTATAATGTATTTCTTTTCTATACTGTATTTCTTTTTTATTATGTATTTTTTTTATAATGTACTTCTTTAATAATGTGCTTCTTTTTTATAATGTACTTCTTTTTTATAATGTATTCCTTCATGATACTTAGAGAGAAGAAGACAGATTGGGATTTTAATGAGCTTCTGGTCTACATATGACTGAGAAAATACCTCTTTTTGCTGCAATTTATGTATATTATAGGTATCCAATACAAACCAGCCTCAAAGTATCCTAAAAGACCATGTCATTATCAGGACAAAAATTCAAATTAGAAATAGAAGGGGATAAAAATATTCATCTTCCTTCTGCTTCATCATAAAAGGCTTTCCTGAGAAATTTAAAACAGAAAGCCAGAAGAAACCACTGTGAGTTGTGAGATATTTGTTAAACTGATAGATGTTTGCAGGTAGACAGTTCTCAAAGCTGGTTTGTTTTCAACACTGAATATTTTTCACGTGTAATATCCTCAAATACCTGCCCCAGGCTGTGTCTGAACCAGTGCTGCTATTTTTTAAAAGGGATTTAAAGCATTTTTTTTTCCAAAGGTGATCACTTTACATAGCTCAGAACTCTGTGGGATCCAGTGGGATGGGAGTGAACACACTTGCATGGCCAATGAACACAAGCTTGTTATTGGATCATGCAGAGGCAGCAAAGCAAAACACAAATGTTACCAAAAAAAAATTAAAAAATAAAAAATAAAAAATCAGCACTTACATGATGATGGTTTTCTTGGGCACTTTAGTCTCTTGTTCAGTGACTACAAAGAAAACAGTATGAACAGCATGGGGTTAAAGAAAGGCAAAAGCTGAAATGATTAAATTATCTTTGCTCAGTTAATCAAAATAAACCGGAGTGAAAACCAACCAACTGTACCATCCCATCCATGCTTTCTGTGGTTATTTCCAGCATCATCCTTAGTGTTTCTCACCAAGAATGAGAATCCAGAATGTTCTCTGAGCAGTGAATGATTTAGCTTTGAAATTAAATATTTTGTGCAGAGAGAGATATGGCAAAAAATCTGCTTATTCTACCATTTTGGTTTGGCAGGTCAGAGCTAGAAAACAAGGTCCTTATTTAATATTTTTATCCTATAAATAAGGAAGTGATGGTGTCAGAAACCTGAAAATGCCTCGGCCTGGAAAATCCTGGAGAGCTGAAATTCTTTCAACTGTGATTTCACTTCCTAGAAAAAGAGTTTCCCCAGACACTGAATTGTTGCCAAGCTTTTGTGGACTTGATGTAAAACCCAAGCTGATAACAATGACAACTAAAATCATTATCATCAGTACAGAAAATCAGCATTAAAAAAACCCCAAATCCTAGGAAACCCAGGAGAGCCCTGTTATCCATCTGTGTCTGCTCCTTTTTTGTCTCTTTTTTGCTCTAATTTGCAATTTTTCCTGACCCTTCTCCCATAACAAACTGGAAGCTGTTGATGCATATCAAGATCAAAAGTAATGACTGAAGGATTCTGCAACTGTTTTTTAAAACTGACATTTTTATAAAGCAGAAAGATACCATTTGAAGAGCTAATTGAGATTTTCAGCAGCTTTCCCATCCTATCTGCTGGAATAATATAAAGGCACTGTTTGAACCAGGCTGTTTTGAACACACTCTGAACTGCTGAACCTGTTTGAGGTCTAGGAAAAAAAACACCACCAAGCCCCAATTTTTATTTAATAAACTAGTAAAATTCCTAAAAAAACCTATAATTTACTTCTCAAAGTAATTTGTCTAGCAATTGGTTTTAATTTTATGTTGGTTTTCCATTCTATAATCAATAAGCTCTGGTAATTCTCAGTTGGAGCAATTTAAGTGAACTGCCACTTAAAAATATGTCCATAAAATCACACCCACTTCTTGCCCAGGGAATTTGGAGTGTCTGTATTATTTGCTAAATAACTGGTGATTAGTGCTGATGTTTTCAACGGTGCCCCAAACCTGCCCTGGCTGAAAATTAAAAATACATTTGCAATATTAGATGGAATACTTCAACCTAATTTTCCTTCTGCTTCACTTCCAAGGGCTCTTTCCTGCCTCAGGTGAAAACACAAATCCCATCATGACGAAAAACAATTTCGTGCAGATGTTGATGTTAATGTCTGACCTAGAGCTCATGTTTTCTTTGCAGAGCTTTGTCTCATTTCTGCCTGTAAAACTCTGGAATGATTTCCTCTAGAATGGAGGGAATTGCTGCAGAATCGGGTGGGTTTAAACGAAATCTGTTTGGGAATTTTGACTTTACGCTTTCTGGGTAAGCAAAGGGCAAAACTGTTTTCAAATATTTATCCCTGAACACAATTACAATATGACCATTTACCTATCCCTAATTCATATATTTTTTTTTTTTGTATCATTCAAACCCTTTTTTAAATGGTGGAATGATAATTATACAATGGTGGCAGATGAACTGAGCGCTCAAAAAACTCGCTGCACCCAGGTTTGAGATTTTCACTGAATTTTCAAATAATATTGTGCAATTTTTACACAAGTTTTGGAAAATCTCATCAAACAATATCACGAAATTAACCCATAAGCGGTATCTGAGTAAAGACTCTTAAAGAGTGAAGAGTTCTGATGTAAATAAGTGTTAATTAATTTGATTATACACCTGAAAATAGGTGGTTCATACAATTATTTTAACAGCAACTGTGCTGAGGTGAGAATTAAATAATAGAAATTAAATAATTGGATGAATTTAATGAAATCTCAAAATGTCTGTGAGAAAAAGTCTCTTTAATGTTTATTAATGCCTGCTCCTGCAGGCCTCCCAAATTACCCTGAGCACAATATTTTTATATGTAACAGGTGTCAAAGGGCTTCAATATTCAAAAGTTCAGCAGGCCTGGGATGAGAAAGCTGAAAATAAAGCCAAATTTTTTATGTGTTATCCAAGGTGTGAGGGAGGATTTGAGCAATCCTATGTGAAGGATAGAACCACATGAAAGTAGGATGAGAGAATTTGGGTTTCTCTTTTGGTTTTAGGTTGTTGTTTTTGTTGTTTTGCTTTGGTTTGTTTTTTTCCCCCCGAGAGGAAAATATTCTGCATTCCATTTTAGCACCGGATTTATCATTTCAACTTTTCAAGAGCGTTTTAGGAAAAAAAACAGCTTTGCAAAGCAGGAGCCCCTGATAAGCAGGTTAAAAGCTGGAAGCATTAGGATCAGCCAGTGCTTCTACAGGACCAGACTCCTCCTCGGTTAATAGATTAAAACATTGACTTACAAGTGATGAAACATTTAGGATAAGCGAATTCTGAATGGATGAAAGGTGCTTTATGGCCTTTATTACAACTTCTAAGTCTGTTTTCTCCACTCACAGGAGCATAAACCTATTTTTCCTGACGTGAACCACGGGAGCACTGCTCCACTTTCACCCCTCTCTGCTACACTCTGGAGATTAATCAGCAGCAGGGGATGCACAAACCTGACATGAACTGCTAAAGCTAAACCTAAAATGAGCGATTCACACAATCACAGGACCATTAATGTTGGAAAAGACTCTTAAAATCATCGAGTCAAACTGCTCAGCCAGCACTGCCACCATGTCCCCAAGTGCCACATCTACGGGTCTTCAAAATATTGGTGACTCAATTCATGGAGACAACAGTTTCCTAAATTGTGTGAATGAAATTCAAGTGTTTTGATCTCTCTCTCTCTCTCTCAAAAAAACCCAAAAAACAAAACCAACCCTAAATCAAACTAACCAAAAGGCCCCACTCCTGCAATGACTGACACGGTTGCAAAGGCAGATTGAATTTGCTCTGAGAACCACGTGGTCAGCCTAAAAATGTCACTAACCCATGGTGACAACAGAATAAAAATAATGAGATAAATACCTTAATCACCACCCTAAACAGTGAACTTCCAAGTGGTCAGGGGAAAAAAATCCTATGCCCTATTTCTTCAGTAAAAGGGTGACACCAGGAGATCTACTTGTTCCTGTGTTTTAAAACAATCTTCCATGGGAGAGTCATGGAATATTTAGCTTTTCCCTGAAAGGTGGGCATTACTAAATAAGGCAACCAAACATGCCCAAAGCTCTGCATGAGATCTATGGCAAAACCATGGAGAAATTCCTGTTCTCTGGCTGTAACTGCACTGGGAATTTTTATTTATGGCTTTGCTTATCTCCATTTGTTTACCTGACTCCTCGCCTTGCTATTGGCTCGTTCCTGGACCTGCCCACTCATAGGAAAATGCAACACCTTTCAAAAGCTGGGCTTTTCTTTAAAAATGACCATTAGGGAGCCTGAGGTGAGGGAATCACAACAGTGACATGTTAAAAAGGGACGCCAGAGCACAACAGCCCAGATCTGCCATGTGTAGGTCAAAGCAACAAGGTGCAAAGCAGACAACAAGCTTGAAGTCAAAGAGAAGGATCTTCTTCTGTTACACTTTTTTTAAAGCGTTTAAAACACTTCCAATATGCACAGAAAGAGGAATTTTTTAAGCAACTCTCCATTGACTTCAGTGCAGCGACCAGATGTGGCTGAAGGCAGGTCTCAGCTCACGAGGGGACCCCTTAGTCCAGTGGTTTCCATCCTTTTTTTGGGTTTGGTCCTTCCAAAGGGCCTGCAAATTCCCACAGCCTGAATTTAAACGAGAATTTCGGTTGTGAGACCTGTGGTGTTGGGCTGTGGGTCGTCACCAGCTGCAGGTCAGGGCTCACAAACCGCTGGACTAACGGTGTCCCAAAGTGTGACAGTGGGTTTGTGACAGTACACAAAGGCAGGAGGATACAAACTAAAACATTTGCCTCTAAAGCCCCTCGGGTGCCTCAGGAGACCCAGGCAATGGTCATTTCACAGAACCAAGGATAAATCAGGTAAAACTCAGCCCCACAGTGCAGGTGAGCGAGGGAGCAGACACGGTATCTCTGTCCTGTGGTGCCAGCAGTAATGTTGTCCTCTTGGTGAAGTTACAAGCAATCCCATTATTCACAAATATAGGGTAAGGATGGAAAGAGAAAGCCTTCATGAGATCCATCCATCCTCCGGTTCTTTGCCAGATGAACCTGATTTTTCCACAGCACAGGCAGATCAAGGCTGGTTATTGATTCTCAAGAAAGCAACAAGTTTCCTCCTTGGTCAAATGCATCATGTCAAAATTCATCCCTGCTGGGATTCTGCTCACAACAATCCACTTGCTCCATGGATGAGCCTGTTTTCTCCTCTGGCCTGAAGCAGCTCTCCCTCTGTTTCTCCCTGGAGGTGACTCAGGGATCTATTTCCTTCCCTATTACCAAATTCAAACAATTGCACATCGCAGAGAAAACCTATTTCATAACATTTCTGAAGCTTCCAGGCAAACTCCAATTCTATTTCTTCAATCAAGCGCAAAATTTGTTTTGTTTGTGACTGCAGGAATAACAGCAGATGAGTAATTTGGGGCTGAATATATACATTTGCAACCCCAAGAGCTGAAAATGCTCCTAACGCTTTTTACAACCCTTGTTTTCCTTTATAGCATCTTCTGCCTGAAGGGAACTTCATCAAGATACACCACCCTAACAGTGCTTTGTTTATGTTCCTCTGCATCCTGCATACCACTTATTTTTCTCTCTTTAGGGCACAGCACAGAGAAAACATTCAAGTACTTGAAGGTTTATTCTGCTGAAAAACACAGTGTTTCTACACTAACAACATTCTCCCTGTAATGCTTTCTGATGGGACTCTGGGAAAGGAATAAAGGGAAAACAAGATTAAAATGAAGTCAAGCAAGTCCATAGATGAGGATACTAATCTTAATAGCTTATTGTGAGGGAATCCTCTTAATGCAATAATAAAACATTAGTGCCTCCAAAGAGCTGGCCCATAGGTCCATCCAGACCAGGACCCTGCCTCAGACAGGGCCAACAACAGAGTAATATAGAAAGTGATGAAGAAAATAGGAATAGAGAACCACTTTCCCTGAATATTTTTCCAGATTCTCCAGCATTTTCTGCCCGGCAGCTTCTTGAATTAACATGTCCTTAGTGGATATTGATAATACCAATTATCTCCTATCAAACAGGCACTTGAACTCCTGTTATTATCACAAGACAGTGTGGAATCACTGAAGATGAGGAAAGAAGGTTCCACAGCTGTTGGCAAACCTCTGGCTTTTGTTGACCATGTCTCCACCAACCACATCTGGGAGAGGTCTCTGGAACCAAGGTTTGCTGGCATGTAAAGGCCTGTGCCTGCCCTAGTCCTCTCTCTTACCCCCCAAATCATCATCTATTACCTACTGAAGGTGGTCCCTTGGCTGTATTATCCCCTGAGCTATTCAAGAAAGGCAGCACTGGCTGGTCCACACTCAACCAGCCAAGGACACTTCCAAGATGTACAAAGAACCAATTTCCTATGCCAAGAAAAGTCCCTTACACAGATGTACCCATAGATTGAAAGTGGGTTGTGATGGGTCTGTAGCAAGCCTGTCTAACACTGTGTGTGGACATCCCTTGGATGAGAAGGAAACTTTAGGCAGAAATACCTAAAGGTGTCAAGAAAGAGATGTGTTGGATGGGTGTAAAATCAATTCCTATGACCCTTCAATCCAGGGTAAACTTGTGGGAAAAAAAAGAATAGACTCTATGACTATCCCAGAACAATCTTAAATCATGGATGAACCAATATTGCTCAGGATTTACTGCTGTCAGTTCTGCTTTCTCAATCATTCCTGATGTTCCTCAGTGGCATTTCAGATACAATCACAATATGCCTCCAGCTTTACTTGCTGGCCCCTGTAACTCACATTCTGCCAGGTTGACACACATTTTCAAGTATTCCAACAGAATATAGGACATTTTTCTTGCACTAGAGGTGTGACATACCCTTCATTTGCTCCTCCTTTCTCATATAATGCCTTGACGAGCATTATATGAAGTTGATTTGCCAGGTTTGGAAATCAACAGATGGTGATGGGTCCAGAGCTGAGCTGCACTCTGCCCATGCACATCTGGGTAGACATACAGATACAGGAACACCAACAACCAACATGGATAAGATGGCAAATATATTCGACCCTCAGCGAGGTGGTTTTGGAGGAATTCAGGGACCTACTTACGGAGCTGGGCAAGGACCGTACCTTCGATGGTGATGGCTTGGTCTCCTCTCCTCTCCTGGGTCAGGGCTGCAGCACTGTGGTGGTAAAGCTCTGCTCCACTTTTTGCAGACCCTAATCTGTTCATCAGCTGAAGAGAATTGGGCAGTGCCCAGTGAAACACGGGGGGGTTTTGATGACAACAAAAGCTTCCTACGCTACGTTAAACAACTCGATGCATTTAAACGACAACGGGAACGGGTGAAGGTGTGACCCCAATGCTGAGCTGGGGTTTGAAGGGACACTTTGCTGCTCAGTGGAGTTCTTGATGATATTTTACCACAAATGACCCCCACACAGACAAATCACAGCAAACTGACATCAGCAAACTTAGTTATTTACTTAGTTATTTGCAGTTTGCAGCCTGTGGCTCGGTCCTGGCTTAGCTCTGTCTCCACCAACAGGCACAGATTTTGCTCTGTGCCCTTGGGTGGTAAATAAAGAGGGTTTTGTTTGTTCATCATCCATTAATCTATGGGGTTTTACTCATCCAAGGGGATATGGGACCTTGGGGTCTTAGTTAATGGCAAATGCAAAGTAGCCTGATTTTGCTAAAATTCTAATAGAAGTCTTTAAATTATGGCAAACATCCTAAACACTTCCATGAGCCAAACCATTTACCAAGGGGCAACTGACCCATTCATTTCCTAAACCAAGATCAATTATTTTTATCGCCAAGGCCTCAGAGCTTATTACTATTTTATTACAATAAATGCATAGGCTATGACTAATTTTCAGAAAATATTTTGCATTTATTTTAATTTATTAGATACTTCCATGTATACTTGCTAAACAAACAGGAATTTGTTTGTGTGTTTCAGTGGTTTATCCTTCTAATTAGATTTCATTTCTTTCTTTTAGCTTTGGATGATTTCTTAGTAGCAGCATGAATGTGTCATAATTTAAAGACAGTCTGGAAACAAAATGTCACATCAGAGTGTCCCTAAACTTTGTAAGAGTTAACTCTAGAGATCTGGATACGAGTTTGAGCTACAGAACAAGCTCAGCTGATTATTACTTGAACCAGCAAACTCCCAGATCAGGATATTCTGAAACTTTTGGATGTTCACAATCCGGATCAGTTCAGTCTGACTTTCTATATAATTGTTTTATATCCCAGGTGGCAGCAGTTACTCTGCCTCTGATCTCATGCCATGGGTCTGCTCCAGTAAAACAAATTCTTCTACCTATATCATTGCACATGACAGGTATTTAAATCTCTCTGAACTCACCTCACATTCATAGTGTCCCATGTCTTCATTGGAAGGGTTCTTGACCACCAGGACCACGATGCCACTCCGTGGTTCACTGAAAGCCTGGTATTTACTTGTGTCCTTTATCAGCACCCCATCTTTGTACCATCTGCGTGTGGAAAACACGGGGTATAAGCCAGGAAAAATACAACCAGTGTCAAGAGATGCCCATCTCACTGTTCCAGGTATCAACCATCTCAATAGTTAATTTTAAACATGTGTGAGCCACTCACCTGCAACCAGCTTGGAAGGTTGGTTGCAGGTGAGTGGGTCACATGTGGATACTAAACTACACAAGATTCTTCTCAAGCAATCTCATCAGCCAGTGCAGGAAAAGGGCTTTAAATGCTGCAAAGATTTGCTGAGCTTTTTGTCTGAATACTGGTTGGTGATAGAATCAGTTCAGGTGTAAGGCAGGGAGGATAAAGGAATGATAAAATGTTAGATCTGACACAGCCAGGGATCATCTGTAGGTGTTTTTTTTCAGATCCTAGCTACAATAAATGGCTGAGAATCTCAGGAATGTTGGGATTGGGAAGACCAAGGATTGGGATGGGTTAAAGGTGGAAGACACAGAGAAGAAAGGGTCATAACCTCGAAAGACTTTTCTGGCTATGCCAAGTGGGAAACCAGGATTTGTTCCAGCGTGACTTGTAGGACTGACCTGATTTGAGGCCTTGGTGCTCCTTCCACAGTACAGGTGAACTGGGCATCTTCACCCTCCACAAAATAAGCATTTCTGACCTTGTTCACAAACCTTGGTGGCACTGCAAAGCAAAGGTAAATCAAATAATAGCTGGAAATAGGACCAGGAAGGAAGGATGTGTCCCTGACCAGGTAATTCTCACGGTGTCTGCACACAGGACACTAAAGACTATATTTTTTGCCCTAAGAACAGTTGACTGCACTTGTACATAAAATAACTATTTTAAAACATTATCCAGTAGGTGTTATACAGACCCTCATCACAGAAACACAGACAATCCCTGCCCTGGTCCTTCTGGCCACACTATTGCTGACACAAGTTTAAAGTATCACATAGCAGACTCCTTTAAAATAATGCACCTGTGCAGGACTTTACCTTGAACAAGGATCTTTCCCAAGGTACTGGCGTTTCCAGCAGGACTGGAAGCAAAGCACATGTACTGTCCTGTGTCAACACCTGTCAGGTTGTCCAAGATCAACGTGCAGGAACCGTCAGGATCTTCTATTATAATGTGATGAGGATCCACCTCCACTGGCTTTCCATCTGAAAGGCAAAAGCAAGTGATTTTTTTGCAATATCTTAGTATGTTTTCTTCTTTGGATTTATCCAACTTTTCCACTTGAGAGGACTACTGAGAGCTGTATTTGCTTTATTGCAGCTGATGTTGGTAGCCGGGGAAAGAGCTCCTCATCTTTTTGTCCAGCTCCCCACAGAATATCCTCCGGGCAGAGCACTGTTGAGGGACCTCATACGTCACCAATCCTCACTGAACAGTGACATTTTTCCAGAGTATGTGCAGTGCAGCCACAGCTCTGGTTTGCCAGCCAAAGGAACACCTCCAAAGTGACCATAAACACGTTCATTAGGCTTGGGTATCTCGAGGGGATCAGCTCTTTGGTTACCCACCAACCAACCAACCATCAAACAATACAGACAGAGGACGAACTTGGAGGAGGCATTTCATGGCTTCCTGCCCGTACCTTTGTACCAGCTGATGGATGGTTTGGGAGCTCCCACCACTTTGCAGGCCAGCTTGACTGTCTCTCCCAGCTCAGCCGTGCAATCTGCCAGTTCTTCCTCGAAGTCTGGAGGTACTGAAACATCAGGACAAGTCGTGTTAGTCCGGAGGAGGGCGGCCCTGCCCAAGAGTGGCTGCTGCTATGTGAGGTAAGAATAGATCTGCAAATCTGTGAGGTTCAGAATGGAAAGCTGAAAGGAAATTTTAGCAGCTCAAGATTTTCCGGGTGAAGTGCTGTCCTTGCTTATCTGAGGCTAAATTCAGTCCATCAAATGTCTGCTGTTGGCCATAAAGTTAGGCCATATTAAAAAAAGAAAAGGGATTTGTTGCTGACCATGATTTTTAACGAGCACATCCTTTGTTCAGACAGCACACAGATGTCACCATTACCATAATTCCTCAAATAAAATGTACCCTGGATATCCAAACTAGTATTCTGTTGGTCTCCATACAATAAAATCCATGCTTTCTAGAATCAGAGAATCCTAGAGTGGTTTGGGTTGGAAGGGATCTTAAAGATGATCTAGTTTCAACCTGCTACCATGAGCAGGGACCTTCCACTAGACCAGGTTGCTCTAAGCCCTATCCAATCTGGTCTTGAACACTTCCAGGCAGCCACAGCTTCTCTGGGCAACTTGTTCCTTTGTTAAGGGATTTTTATTTTAACACATTATTACCAACCATATGAAACAATGCAAAATTATTCTGATAGTCTTCCTCATTAAAACACCTCACTAAAGGCACAAAAATTAAATGCCCAGGCTTGTTTTCAGAATATATAGATTAAATACAATCCTCTTCTAGCATTTTAAGATGCCAAATATCCTTACACTGTAGTGGACACAATTTGTAGCTTATGCCTGGAAAATAAAGATTTAATATCCCTGCTCATAATTGTTGTGGATAGAAAATTAGTGGAATCTCTAAAGACACTGAGGATGATGCAGCCTGAATGACTAGAGAAAATTCCAAAGCAAACCCAAGAGCACAGATAACAGCAGTGTAAGCCAGAAGTCAAACAGAGGGTCTGATACCCAAAAAAGTCACAGAGGGATTTACGTTGGTGAGTGCAGGACTCTGGATCAGAGTCCAACCCTGACTGTCTCCACCTTTTCTTATGGAATAGGTGTTTCAACCCTCTGATCTCCTTTGTGGCCACCTCTGGACTTGCTGCAGCAGCTCCACATCCTCCTGATGCTGGGGGTCCCAGGGGTGGATACAACACTGGAGGTGGAGTCTCACAAGAGCAGAGCAGAGGGGCAGAACCACCTCCCTCAATTCTGCCCGCGCGGAGTTTGGATCACCACAAACCCTCTCCCCTTGTCTGCTCCTTTCCCTCCTGAACCAAGGAAACCATCCAAAAAACAAAAAAATAGGGGGATTGGGCTATCTTGGGCCACGCTTACTCCAGATGGGCTCGCTGATCCGCTGCTGTATTCCACAGATCTCCTTCACCCAGGAGTTCTTGATGTTCACGGTCCGTGCCTGGAGCAGGTACTTGCGGACCAGGTCCTCCCGCTCGTGCCAGATCTCAAAGGCCCGGTCGTCCCCTTCCACCAGGTCGTTCACATCTATGTTGTTCAGCTGTGTGGCAGAAGGACAAGGAACTCAGCACACATCCCAAGTTCTCAGGAATTCCCAGCAGCAAAAGGAACTCTCAACGGCTTCCAAAGGTATTTTTTGGATTGCGTGAGCAACGTGACGTGGCTTTGGTGAACAGCAATCAGAGGTACTTTGAGAGCTACTTTCCTCAGTATACTTGACTCTCTGGTTCCCAAACTGACATTTTACCGGGAATAATAATTCCATTTCAGCAAAATAATGTAATATCTGCTCATGAATATCAATTAAGACAGAGATCAGGACTTTCAGGATGTCCCGACTGAGCTTGGTCAAGAACTCCATGGGTTTTTTTGGTTGGTGTTTTTGACTGGAGTTGAGCATCTCTTGCCTCGTGAAAACTCTTTCCTCGATTTCTTTTAGTCTTAACCTTCAATGTCTGAGGATGAGTTGGTCACATTCTCTGAATTTTTTTCATTTCTAAGCAGGAATTTTTGTCTGGAAAGGGTGTAACCAGCAGAGAGAACCCCATGGAATGCAGCATGTGACCATAACATTTCTTCCAATTCACTCCCAATATTAGAGACTGCCAAAACCAAAGATTTACAAATGCTAGTAAATACTATAAACATCAAAATTCACCTCAATATAATATATTTATGGTGTTAACTCAATGAGGTAACAGGGATGAATTAATTCTTGTAATTTCATTGCTGCATCCAGGTTCTGATTATTTCTGACATATTTCTGTCAATTCTGACAATGACATTTTTGTATAAATGTGGATTCTACTTGTGCTTCAAAGAGGTTTTGAAACAAAGGAATAGTTCAAAAGGATTAGAGAAATGTCCAAGCTGGATACAAATGTGAAGTGACAGAGAGGATAAAGTGATCAGACCTTCATGATGTTCTTGAAGATGTAACTGTAGGTGTCTGTCTTTGTGTCTCGCTTTGGTTTGCAGATCACAAGGTAATTTTTGAAGAGGAAAACGTGTCTTTTGTGTCCTTTCCATGCCATTCTAGCTCCTGGAGCTCCTTCCCACACAATGAAGTGGCCCTGATAGGAAAAAGAAGGAAGAGCACGTCGTGATGCATCTGGAATAATTAATAAATAATAGTAATATTATAATATAATAATAGTAATATAATAAAAATAGGTAATAAAAAATGATGATTCACCATAATTTTTCAATGAACAAATAAATGTTTCCTGTTACATCATCACCTGGTTTGTCTCTGGTTTAATTACAGCACAGCAGATGGTTTTTAATCCTAAAGGTGACCCATCAGACTGACAGAACCACCGGGGGCACACGCAGGGGTTGTCATCACATTGTGCTTTCAAAGGTGTGGTTTGTTGCCAGAAAAATACAGAGCACTTGTCAGGTAGGAGCACTCTTGGAAATACTAATGGAAAATTGCATTTTATGTGTTACACAGACAATTTATCTGATGATTTGGTTGCTTTTACCAGAGCAGGACATTAATTTCACATACCTTCAGACACAGCTCAGTTAGTGACAGGGGTTGCCCCTTGGCACCACTAGGAAAAAGTAAACACTCTTGAGGGTGTGACTGGACTCTTTTTTTTGAATGTCTAAATGTGGACAGATGAATCCCCATCGCTGTAATTCAGCCTTACAATTCCACTCAGGAATACACCGTGATTCCCATGGGAAACATTGGATACAAACAGACATGATAAATGACTTGCCCAGCATGGCAAGTAAGTCTATAAAGAAACAGGAATTTGAGTATGAGTGTTGAAAGTCCCAGGCTGGTGTCCTAATAGTTGCCATATTTTCTCTGTGATCCTAAATCCCACACCTGGTTCACGGGAGAGACCTGGAGGAGAATCAGGTCTTTAGATGACAAAAATGTCAGGAGTTGGCCCATGTAGCTTGGGAATAATAAGAGAGGAGGAGGAAGAAAAATGCCTTAAAATCATGTGGGACCCCAGAACAAATCTCTTCCTGTTTGATGAGTGGATCAGAAAGACAAATAACTCCATTATGTGTGAGCTGCTCCATCAGTGCCTCTGCTCTGCTGCTCCAAACCTTAGTCCAGCCAGGGCTGCTCTGAAGCAGCAAGAAATGGGAGAAGCAAAAACTCTCTTTCAGGCACGGTGCCTAAAGGGGCTTCTTGTAGGAATTAAGGCTACTCAGGGACCCAGTGGAGGCACAGGTGGCACCAACAGCACTGAGAAATCCCAGTTACCTGCCGGATGGGTTCACCAAGGCTCTCCAGGGTCCCTGGATAATTCTCAATCAGCGAGACATGGAGGTTGTTCTCTGCCCTCCGGGTCAGTGCAGACACCACAGCATAAGCCTGTTCCAGCAAGGTGCAGTTTTGGCTGTTTCTTGCTTTGTTTCGGATTAATTCCTGTAGATGAATGAAGGGCAATCAGAGAAAAAAACCACATTTTTTTCAGAGCCAAAGAGTTTCTCAATATCTCTTCCAATTCTTTCACCTGAGTAGCTTTTATCCCATGTTTTTCACCATATGCTGCTTAGATAATAAAGTATTTTCTTTCCTACAGCCTTAATGACTAGCCAGTTTGGCTTTTCCTTGCATCCATTAATATTAAACAAAGTTGAAACAAATACCAGAAAGCGATTGAAACCCCAAAAATTCCAAAGCAAAATGTATCCATTGCATTTCTCTTCTGCTTACCCTCACAACTCCACAGAACAAGCAATTGAAGCAACAGAGCTGAACTGAGAGTCAACATGAGATTAATAAAAAGAGAGGTTGGGAGAAATATGAAATGCCAGTTTTCCTGCTCTTCTCAAATTTGTTCCTGTTCCTCTCTTTCAGCAATGAAGGCAGGGAAAGTGCTTTCACTCCTCCAAGAGACCCTTAAAAATTTTGGTGTCCAAGAAGGTGTTCAAAAATAGAAAGCTCTCCAGACTGTTCCAATTGCTCATTTATATAACACTAGAACACAGAAATATTTTGGCATGACTGTCTTCTTCCTGGACACCCTAATGCTATTTCTCATGAAAATGCTGTTTAAAATGCTGCTCTGAAATGTTTGCTCGTGGCCTGGGCTAGAACCTGAGACAGCAGGACAGATGAAAGCTTGAAAGGTTAAATATTTCAGGGTGGTAGAACGGGGCAAGGCTTTTCAGAAAATAAAAAACTCCATCCTGCTACAATGTCAACATAAAACACAAGTTAAAAAAGTGGTAAGCCAATATCTTACACTTTGGAAAATGCTTATTTTTATAACGTAAGTGTTGCTTAGTTTGAAGTAAATTGATACTTGTCATGGATATATATATACAAATATTCATATATATATATATATAAACCCACATATTTTTACACATATGTATTCACCTATTTAAAGATCATTCATACAAAGCTCACAGAACTTTAAGGGGTTGGAGATTGTGAACCTCTACCTGGATTTACATTTACAGAACTATTTAGAAAAAATCACCCCTGGTGGTGGTTACTCTCTTATTTAGACAATCAGCTCTCAGTTGTAGTTGCACCAGGAGGAAGCCAAGAAATAGGAAATAAAAATAAAATCTTTTTCTCCACAAGCTGCACAGAGCAGAGCATAAACCTGTCAGATAGAACAAAACCCCCTTACCTTAATTATTGTCTGATACTGCTGGATCCTGTTTATGGGTTTTTCCAGGTAGTACTGCAGTGGTGGGATAAGTGGCTGTGAAGGATCTTCATTAGTTTCAAATTCATCTGTGTATCTCTGGAAAAAATACATAGAGAAATGAGGAAAGGTTGTCAAAAAGGACAAGATAAATAATGACTCCTTGGAAAATGCTCATGGGAATGTGGGGTGAGTGTGAACATGAGCATTTGTTTTCTGGTGAGCATCAGGCTGGAGTAACTGCTGAGTAGGTAGTAAAAAAAGTACCTACTACTTTTACCCTAAAAGTAAGAGGCTGGGAGAGGGTAAAAGTGCAGGATCTGGGTTTGGGTATTGGATGGGCAGAGGAGCCATCTTTGCTACTCAAGGGATCCACAACCACCCATGTGCTCGTGGATCTGGAGCTCTGTGTGTGTGTTTTCACCAGTGAACCTCAATCCTGAGCAGCTGGAGCAGAGAAGGAGGATTTGTCTATTATATATTTATTATCTGTACTTATGATTTCTGTGAGTTCACTTGGCCTTATAATGTGGTGGCCCTTAAAACCCCCCTTACAGTCACATCAGCAGAGCCACATTCATTTCTGTATGATCTTTATAAGATTAATAAATGCATAAGCATACAAAAGTATGTTCCTGTATTGATTATACCTACAAAGAAGAGCAAGACAGTGAACTAAAAACTGTCATATTTAGCAAACATTACAAAAGATATTAACAATCCTTTCAAGGATCACATTTGTGATGAATAACTACATTTCTCCATGCAGTGGGCTATAGGATGCACTTCCCACAGATACTCTGCTTACTGCCTTACCTTGTAGAAGTCCTGGACAGCTTTGCTGACAACAACAGACTCAGCCTGTACCCTTCCCACCAGGTACTGGATGTACCTGTTAAACTCTGCCTCGTGCTTGATAAAGCACATGGCCACGTCATCATCAGTGTCACAGCCCTGCAGGCTCCGCAGGAAGACACTGTGGAGGCAAAGGAAAGAGGACAGCTGAGGAGAAGGTGCTGGATGGAATGAGGCTGGAACACAGCCCCAGCAGCCAGGCTTTTGAATCAGGTCAGAGGAAATGACTGGGGGGCATGAGGGATGCTGCCACATCAGCATCAAACATCTCAGTGCC
Organism: Manacus vitellinus; assembly: GCF_001715985.3. Taxonomy (NCBI): domain Eukaryota; kingdom Metazoa; phylum Chordata; class Aves; order Passeriformes; family Pipridae; genus Manacus; species Manacus vitellinus. The sequence continues at coordinate 2,236,134 of NW_021940807.1, read as the reverse complement.
CCCTCACCCAGCAGGATGCTGAACCTCTCAGCTTGGATGGAGGTGTGGGAAGTTTTTACAAGGGCATGGAGTGACAGGACAAGGGGGAATCGTTTTAAACTGACAGCAGGCAGGGTTAGATTGGATATTAGGAAGAAGTTCTTCCCTGTGAGGATGGGATGGAATGGATTTCCCAGAGAAGCTGTGGCTGCCCCATCCCTGGAATTGTTCAAGGCTACATTGGACAGGGTTTGGAGCAACCTGGGCTAGTGGAAGGTGTCCCTGCCCATGGCAGGGGGTTGGAACTGGATGAGCTTTAAGGTCCCTTCCAACCCAAACCATTCCATGATTCTATGAAATGCCCTGCAAGGAAGGTAGGGGGAACTTTTAAGGTCTTAGCTCAAGCTGGGAAGTTAAACCCTGAGTAAGAGGATCTTTGAGCCACCCACAGGAGTGAAAATAGAGATCCTCACTCTGTTTCATGAGGGGTGTTGTGGCAGGTTCACATGTACAAAGCTGAAGGGGGAAGAGAAGGCAAATCTATTTTCTTGGCCCAGATCTGCAGTAAATCCTTGGAGAAGGCAGAATCACTGTGCCATGTGGGCAGCCTGTCATAGCTGGATGTGTTTGGATTGCATGGATGTTCAGTTTTAGATGAATGAATGTCTCTGTGAAGACACCACTGAAGTCCCTGTTAGACTCTGTTGCCTTTTTTATAGCAATTCACTATTTTTCAGTTAAATTCACTTAAAAGGGCAAGAAATAAGCCTTGAAGTACTGAAGGGTATTATGGAAGTCCCAACCCTGTGCTCTGATGGAAAGCATGGCATCATTTATCATCCTGAAAGGACCATCCATTCCCTTGTACCTCAGTATCGCCAGTGCTTCACATTAATACTATTATTATTATAATATATAAAAATTATAATATTTATGTAATAATATATCAGTATAATAATATAATAAAATATTAATAATAATGATTGTTGTGATTATAATAACTATTATTATTATTATTATTATTATTATTATTGTTGTTGTTGTTGTTGTTGTTGTTGTTGTTGTTGTTATTATCATTATCGTGTGGCTCTGACACCTTGTATGTGAACCACTCCTCGGTCTCAAATGAAGGCATGTGGGAATGCCCACCTGGAATGGAAGTGACCAATGTCACCAATATTCCTGAAGATGGTGGATTTCTGACTGGCTACAGCTCCTGGGATGTTGGGACAGGTCTCTGTGTACTTGAGGTGATGAGTCAGGAGGAACTGCAGGTCTTGAATGTAATCCTCCTCTGAGATCAGCAGCTCCTGGATGAGAACACTGAGGGGAAGACGAAGAGGCAAAAAGAAATCACAGAAAAATCATCACAATTGCCCTTGAGATGCATCCTCAGACAGGGGGCACCCCAAAGTGCAGAGGTGCTGCAGTTCAGGATTTCATGAAATCAGAGATATTCCAGGATTATGTCTTGTAAAACCCTCCTTTAAAGTTATCCAACGTGAAAAAAAGGTTCTGGGGACAACTTAGAGCCCCTTCCAGGGCCTAAAGGGGCTCCAGGAGAGCTGGAGAGGGACTTGGGACAAGGGATGGAGGGACAGAACACAGGGAATGGCTTCCCACTGCCAGAGGGCAGGGTCAGGTGGGGTATTGGGTAGGAACTCTTGGCTGTGAGGGTGAGGAGCCCTGGCACAGGTTGCCCAGAGAAGCTGTGGCTGCCTCATCCCTGGAAGTGTCCAAGGCCAGGCTGAAGCAACCTGGGCTAGTGGAAGGTGTCCCTGCCCATGGCAGGGAGTTGGAACTGGATGATCTTGAAGGTCCCTTCCAAACCACACTGTTCTGGGATTGCCTGGAATTTTCCTAGGCTGAAATCAATGGCAAAACCCAATCAAATATCTGAAAATACAAATCTGATCTAATCCAGGGTTTGCTTGACCCCGGGAAAGGGAAGGGGGCAGGACTGAGCAGAACAAAACCAGTGACTCTGACAGGAGGGACCCAGAGATCAACACTCCTGTTAGTTCAAAAGGCAGGAAAACTCAAAGGTGCAAATACCAAAAGACACGAGCTCACCTCAGCTTCCTTTTATACTCATCTTCAGAAACAAACTCTCCAGGAAACTCGGGGATTTCTGTTGTCCCCCACTCTGGTGACAGCTGCAGTACAAGAAAAAGGAAACGTTTTTCTTTTAAGCGACTTTATCACTTTATTTCTTTATTTCTTTGCAGTGCTTTTATCAGTGCACACTGAGGAATATCCCTCACGTGCTCACAGCCCCTTTCAAGAATTCCTAAACCAGTGTGAAATTTCTATTTTGCTGGAGGGTGATTTGGCCTTTCCAACCCAGGCACCTCTGCACACACCAGAGTTATTGTTTAATCAAAACATGAAAAAGCCTGACCACGTTACAGACCCCTTCAACAACCTCATCCATCTCTCCTTGCAAAAGGGATGGCTCCAAACTGCAACAGGAGTAAGGAACTTTGAATGAAAAATAACCAAGGACGATCAGTCACCTTTAATTTCTTGTCCAGATAAGCTGGAGACACCCAACCCTGCCGAGAGGGACTCGATTTCGTGGGTTTAGTCCTGACCAGCCACTTGAGAGGATGAGCTGAATCAAGGACTTCCACGTATTGTCCTTCCTTCAGGGTGATGGTTTCCCTGTCAGGTGCAGCAGGGACATAGTCAGCAGTGACCATGTAGACATCAAAGATCTGCAGGGATGAAACAACAGTTATTTTCTGCTCTGGAAATGGAGTAGAGCAACAGCATCAGGGTCAAAGTGCTTATCTCCATTTAATGTTTCGTTCTCCAGCCTTTGTGTGGCAAAGAAAACCACTGTTTGCTTTTTTTAAGTGGAAGACTAAATCTCTTAGAGGCTTTCAGGTATTTTCAGAACTGTCTATTTGAGGTGGTTCATATTTATGCCACGAAACAGAGTTTTTCTCCAAAGGCAAAAAAAACCCCACCCCAAAAAAACCCCAAAACCAGTGGTCCTGAAAATTTCAAAATAAGTTACCGTTTCAAAAGTTTTAATTAATTATTTTATTTTTTTTTTTTAGGAAGCATTTTTGACATGATCACCTCAAAAATTCTAATTTCTAATTTTCATAGTATTCTCCTTTTTGTCACAAAGAACTCTGCAACAAAATTCTCCCGGCCAGCTCTCTCCAAGACCCACAGAAAATCAAGCCCTGACTTTCTAAAGCTCAGCCATGAAATCAAGCAGTGCCAAATGATGGATGAGCTTTGACCACGTTGACTTAACAACTTGTTGTTCAAGCTGCTCATCAGAATTTGATTCTCTGTATCACAGACCCAATATTTAACTATTAAACACACCTTCTAAAGTGAATTACAGCCCTAAAAGGGGGTGGACATCCTTAAACTGTAGAAAACTGGTTATTCTGAGTAAAGTTTTCCCCTGGTGTCAAACTTGTCCACAAAGACATTGTACCTCTCCTCTGGAATCCCCATCTTCAGACTCAGAGGAGGACTCCTGAGCTATGGATGAAGGTCTGGACCGTCCATGGCGAGGAGATGCAGAGGGAGTTTTTGAATCATCATCACTTTCTGCACCTGGCACTCGAAGCTTGGCTAAAAAGAAAAGCAAAGTGTGATATATAAGGATAAATCTATAATAGTGTTCCATTTCTTTAAAGCAAACATTCCCTAGGAAGAGCATTTGTAGTAGTATTTAGTGTTATTTCCTATGGATATTTAGGGTTAAATAAAAATTTGGGATGTTTTAACACAAGATGTTGAATGCCTACTGCATGTATTGCCACTGCACTGCAAGAATATTTCTTGGAGAAATAATGCCTCTATTTTTGTTTCAAGTCAAAATTTTTCCACCAGATAAGCAGGACAAACACAAACAAGGATTTTCATGTAATTCAACAAACTGTTGCTGAGAGTGCAAACTCATTGCACAGAGTTTTCAGCCTTAACTCGATTTTAAAATCCCATTGTGAGCTAAAACTTGAAGGTGTGTGAAGTCTTGAAAGCAGGATTGTTTTCCAGCTCAGGAGGGTTGAATATCTGAGGAAACTGAAATACCTAGGATGGGAAAAATACACTGCTATTTTTAGAACTTAATAAAATAGCTTTTTCTCCCCTAGTTCCAAACTGTAAACTAAGACACAGTTTGGATGGACTCCCACTAAAATTTCTTAATTCTGAGCTTATGTGGGATGCTTGGCTCAAAACCTGCTGTTATAAATCTCACTTTTAATTAAATAGCACCTAAAAAAAGTGACTTCATTTTTTTTCTACACAAATTAAACTGTGTTTGGCAGGTTCCTTACCCTGAGTTATTTTTGCAGACACCATTTCCGAGATCCGTGAGGTGAGTTTCTGGAAGAACTCTTCTGAGCCAACATCAGCTAATGAAATAGGGCTTTTGGGAACACCTTCCCTTCCTTCAAGGTCTCCTGGAAAAGAGAGGTTCTGCTATTAAGATGGGAATTGGGAAGTAATCTTTTCTTGAGTAATAAAAGCTGCCGTGGAAGGAAGGTCTGATTTTCTTCCCTTCCCCTGTTTTTAAAATTGTGCTTGCTCACAGTCCCCCCAATTAATTCAGTCTTGAACAGAGAGCAGTCTGAGAACTGAAAAGTTCCAAAATTTCAGACAGTTTGAAGAAAATGGGAGAAAAGTGGGTGGCAATCATTAAATACATGGACAACCTCAGCTGTAGATACGAAAGGCAGGAGTAGGGAGAGAGAAAATATCTTCTCTTACCTTCTCTTGCTTCAGAGGGATGAATAGCTCTGAAAAATAAAGTAAAGCAGAATTAAAAGTTAAAATAAAAGGGGTAGTAAGGAGAGCTAAACGAGGAACACATTCCCCCTTCTCCCACCTTGGATATAAAGGGAATATCTAAGTTAGGGCTCTGGTTTGGGCTGCAGGTGCTGAGAGTTGACACACACCAGGCTCACTGTGAGAAATGAGAATTTTGGCACCTGGCTCATATGGACACACACACAAAAAAAAGGGTGTTTTAGACTTGGAGCCAAAACCCATCTGAGAATTCTCCTTATTCCTGATTTTCATTCCAGCCTAGAGCTTGAGAAGACCAGGAGTGGGTTGCAAAACAGAGTAGGCTCCATCTCCCTGGTGCTGCTGGGACTTTCTCCCCAGCTGACACTGCAATAAAACTTCTGCAGTCAGAGACATTATGTCAGGTGGGATCTGTGGTGTCAGTCAGTTTTCAGTAAAGTAATTCTCAACAATTTCCAGTGATTTCATCAGGAAACCAAAGGCTGGATGACATGATCTGCTCCCATCACATCAGGATGCCCGTGTGTTGGGAAACAAGGTGACTTAGTGGTTCTGCCACGGTTTTGAGGTCCAAAAAGTCCTTTCTTACACTCTCAGCTTTTACCAGCACCAAACTAATTCATGTCAGCAGGGAGAGGGCAGATTTTTTCACAGATGTGAAGAACTACCAGCATTTGCTTGGGTCCCTTGAAGAGAACTTGTGGCATTTCCCAAGAGTAAAGCTCTGTAAAAATTAATATCCTGATGTCAACATTTCTGCTATGCCTCAGCTTTTTGGAGAGAGGATATAAATTTCCATTGCAAAAGCTGATCATCCCTAATTCTCTGTTATCACATGGGAAGCAAGAGGAAGCTCATCCCACTTGATAAATGATAAATCACACATCACTGGGAAAGGCTGCAGTGGAATAGGTAAAGACACACTGCAGCTTTCTTCCATTCCTTCACATTTCAGAGGAAAACTGGCCAAGGTTTTTTAGGCCAGACACGTTCCAGAAGCTAATTTATGTTCAGGTGATACCACTTTCCAGACTGTATCTGCCTAATGTCCAAACCAAGAACAGTGAATTGAGGAGGTTAATCTTCAGATGCATTTATGAACAAGAAATTTGTGCAGCAGACCCTTTTCACCTACTTTTTCTATGTATTTCAGTATTGGCAAGTAACAACCAGACCATGACCCTGTGAATTTTCTTTGCATTGTGCTCAGGAGATGAAAAAAGTCACAAGAGTTTTACATGAGCTACCCAAACTCATTCATTCTTTTGATCCCTCTTCCCCATCCTCCCTGACCATCAAGAATAAATGTCTGACCTCGATTTCAGAGTATTTACAGCACTTTTCATCCCTGGGTGGCCAAGCACTTACCCCAGTGTGGTCATGATGGCTTCGGACACCATCACCCGCTCCTGGGTCAGAACTTCAGCCTCTTTCACTGCAAGATTAGGGGTTTGTCATTAGAGGACAGAAGGCAGAGAATACTTATCCCCACTCCTCTGTTGCTGACAGTTTCCTCCTCTCCCTGGTCATGTTCATAGGGTTGCCCCATTTCTCTACACTGCCCAAGCTCTGCTCCTGTGGCTCTTGGTACAGCAAAAATGTGGGATGCAAGGAAGGATAACAGAAAAATGGGGTCCTCTACAGTGCTGCCCTTACTCTCAGCCTATATTTGCTTTTCCTCCATTTTACTGAAGGAATAATGTCAAAAGAGGCCCTGGAAAGCTCTGTAAAAGGGAAGTCAAGTAATTTTAGCTGCCTTAAGGCAATTTTACATTGCAAAATAACAGAGTGAAGCACTCAAACTAATTTTTTAAATGATGGTTTTTATGTTACATTGTCTTTCTTTCTTTCTGTCTTTCTTTCTGTCTTTCTCTCTTTCTTTCTCTCTCTCTCTTTTTTTCTTTCTTTCACTCTTTCTTTCTCTCTCTCTTTCTTTCCGTCTTTCTCTTTTTCTTTCTCTCTCTCTTTCTTTCCCTCTTTCTTTCTCTCTTTCTTTCTTTCTCTTTCTTTCTTTCTGTCTCTCTTTCTCTCTCTCCCTTTCTTTCTTTCTCTTTCTTTCTTTCTGTCTCTCTTTCTCTCTCTCCCTTTCTTTCTCTTTCTGTCTCTCTTTCTCTCTCTCTCTCTCTCTCTCTTTCTGTCTCTCTCTTTCTTTCTTTCTGTCTCTCTTTCTCTCTCTTTCTTTCTCTCTCTTTCTGTCTCTCTTTCTCTCTCTCTCTCTCTCTCTCTTTCTCTCTCTCTTTCTGTCTCTCTCTTTCTTTCTGTCTCTCTTTCTCTCTCTTTCTTTCTCTCTCTTTCTGTCTCTCTTTCTCTTTCTTTCTCTCTTTCTTTCTCTCTAATTTGTGCTTAATTTGTTTGCTTCTTAGACTCGTCCCCTGTTTACACAGAAAAGGTGCTGCTGTTAATACAAAATAGAGTCAAAAATCCAAAATATTATAGAAGCAAAGAACAAAATCATTTACAAGAGCAGAGAAGTCATGGCTAATCTTGAGAAAGTGCTTTTTTGTGTGCATGATTTGATAATTTCCTCATCAGTCACATTTGTTTTTTTTCTCTTGGGCACTGCATAAAAGGGAAATACAGAGAATGTGCTTGTGCTGCAACAAAGATTTACCATCTGCAACCTCCAGGTTGGCCGTGCAGATGGACTGGCCAGCCTTGTTGGTGGCAATGCACGTGTAAGCTCCACTGTACTTCTTCTTCACATCCAGCAGGATCAGGCTGTGGTGCATGTTGGAACTGGCAAGTTTATACCCAGGGGTGTCTGGTTTGATCCACAGGATGTCTTTCCGGGACTCCTCTTTCATCCAAGTAATACTTGGAGGTGGATGTCCTAAAGGAAGAGTGAAGCAACGAGCTTTAATCCTCCTAATTGTGTTCCTTCCTCACAAATATGAGCCATGCTGTGAATAAATGTTGTTTTGATCCATTTCCTGACACTTTTCCAGCAATAACAGGCATAATATGTAATAAAGGATCATAAATCATTTTACAGCACCCTCAGAAAAGACATTTAGTCTTTCTGTAAAACCAAAACTGTTAATAAATCTTCATAAGACTAATAAATGTTGTTATCCCAGTTGTCACATACAAGAAGATGGAGGCGAAGATGAATAAGATGATTTTGTGCAAAGTCTCTTTGTAAGAGATGTAAACAGGGAGTGGAATTCCAGACTTGAGATACAGGAGATGAGGTTACAATGACTTGGGGCAGAGAGAGTCCAGAATGTGTCATGAAGTTACACGATTTTTTTTGCAGGGAGACAAGGTATCAACCCACTTACCTTCCACTTTCACAGATAATGTGATGCTTGCACCTTTTTTCACCTTTTTATTAGTAAATCTTTCAAGGAACCTCGGTGGTATCAGCTGCTCATGGGAATCTGAAAACAACATTATTGATGAAACACGGTGAGTTTAGACTGAAAGATTCCTGGGGGTTCTGTTATGTCCCTCTGTGGCTTCTCTCACCTGTTTTGGATGGCTCCTCTTTCTCATAAGGATCTGTAATGAAAGGAGAAAAAAACAAAATGAAAAATATAAATAACTTTCAACCCATGAATTGCAGAAAAAATACTCCAAAGGCGACTCCAGGAGATTATTCCTTGCTGGAGATATTACACAAAAATATTGGTATGATTCATAAGAGGCCTTCAGTTTAATAAAATAAGCTTTGAAAGTTAATGAGGTTGAGCAGGAATAAAATGCATGTTTGTAAGAGCCTGGAGAAGTGACATGTCTCATCTTCCTAATCAGTAAATTTATCGGTGAACTAAAATCAAAGCACATCATCTTTTATCTACAGACTTCCCCACCTCGCCTGAGCTACCTTGGTAGGCTTTCTCAAGAAAAATAACTTTATCAAATGGAAAAAGACACTGGAATAGAGAAAAGTAAGTGCCCAAAACAGTGCAATGCCCACCTTTGACCACCAGCCTGGCTGAGGAATAGGCAGAGCCAGCAGAGTTGATGACGAAGACCAGGTACTGCCCAGCATCTGCCTTGGTGACATCCTGAATTTCCAGGGAGTGGAATTCCTGCCTGTCAGTCTTCAGGATGCGATCAGAGGCCTTCAGGGGCTGCCCATTCTTGAACCAGTAGAGACGAGGCTGTGGGTACCCTGTGGCATGGAGAACAGAATTCCTTGGCAACATCCCTTTGGGAGCATCTCCAAACAGGCAGGAGGTGATGCGCCCCCAGCTCTGCCCTGGGCTGCTGTTTCAAGGGTTCACTCAACTAGGAATGGCTAAAAATTCATTAAATTCTATTTATCTGTTGAAGTTCTTTCCTGTCTCCTCAGTTTCTGGCACTCCCCATATTGGCTGCAAGTGCAAATGCCTTGAAGGTCGGAAAAACGACACCTGGGTCTGATTTGAAACATACACCAAAGGAGAAAAGTTGAAGCCAAATCAGTTCTTATAATTTTTATAGACAGCAATATGAGAAAACAGGAAAATCCCCACCTATCCCTGCCACAGTCAACACCAGGAGGATGTTTTTGCAGTTTTTAGGTTGTGGCAGCAACCTAGAATAAGGCAAGTCCACAACTGTTTAATTTATTTAAGAGGACAAAGGACACCCTTGCTTTATTATTATTATTATTATTATTATTATTATTATTATTATTATTATTATTATTATTATTATTATTATTATTATTGCTCCTGTGCTCAGAGAAAGACAGAACTCAGTTTTCAGAAACATCTGCCTGTCATTATGCTTGGAGACACTTTATCTGCTGCAAAAGTCAATATTCATCAATGTTCATCAGCATGAACATGTTCTCCAGGCTGGTTTGTGCACTCATGGTGCAAGATGCACAAACTAGGGCCACAGGTGAGGAAGAGCACCTTGGAAAACCTTGTCCAGCTCTTCAACCTGACATCAAACCTGGAAAACTGACAGTACTGTGGGACCCACTCACCTTTGACCTTCAGGTGAAATTTAGCCAGTGATGCTCCAGGTGCCACATGAATGTCATGAAGCTCATCAAAGATCTGGGGCAGTTGCTCCTCCTCAGTGGTGGATTCCTCCTGCTCTCGGCTAAGAAACAATGAGAATCAGAAAGAGGGAAGTCAGCAAGGCAGGTAAGAGTTAGGAATCAGAATGGCCTATTTTAGGTTAATTCAGACTGTGGGTTTTGTCATCATGACAGAAGATTCAGCACCATCTGAGACTAAAGTAAGGGGGTGACACCAGGAAGAAATATCCAGGCTTGCCAGAGGGCAGCCAGAACAAATATGCATGTGATAAATGTCCAGCTGCTGCAGTTTTTGCATCTCAGCTGGTCTGGCTGCTCCTTTGTGACACTAAACTGGTCTTGCTAGACAGGGTAAAACCAGGCTTGACATAAATACACGCATTGATCTCATCAAGTCAGAAATTGGAGCGAGAGTTTGATATTTTACCTTGAAATATATTCTTTGGCACTGTAGTAAGAGGATGTCTCTGTTGCATCTGCTGCTGTCTCATAGTCAGTGCTGGTCACTGTTAAATGGAAAAAGTTGTGTTTTCTATAATCTGAGCTTTAAACTATTTTTCTTTTTTTTTTATTTATTATAATTCTTGCTCTAATAAGTAAGTAGGGGAATTTAAAAGAAAAATAAGTTGCTTTGCTAATTCGAGTGATTGGTACGTAGATTTCCCACTAAGATTTCCCTGCAGCAGGATCCCACATGACCCTGGATTATGGGAAACACCTCTGCTTACCCGAAAAGCTTTGCTCTGAGCCTTGCCTTGGAGTTGGCAAACCCCACCTGAACTCAAGAGGCAAAACCCAGCTGGGCCTAAGAAACTTTATAGTTTTACAAGTGAAATATTTTGTGGGCAACACATACTTCTTTTTTTCTGACGTAAATTGTGCTTTTCTTGGGGGAAAAAAAAAATAATAAAATTATCCACCTCCCCAAAGGACCCTTTCCCTTGTTTTTTCCCACGGCGATTTTGAGACTCACGGTCCACCCGAAGCTCGGCCTTGGTTGAAGCCACTCCCATGTTGTTCTCAGCCAGGCAACGGTAAACGCCCATGTCAGTGGGGACCACGGCAGTGATGATGAGCTGGTGACACCCCTCCTGGTCCTCATTGATCATGTAGTGGTCGTTCTCCTCGATAGCTTTCCCATCCTTGAACCAGCGGACCGTGGGCAGCGGTTTGCCGATGACGATGCAGTCGAAGCTCACCGGGTACCCATCCTGGACCTCCTGGTTCTGGAGCTCAGTCATGAACATGGGAGCTAAAGTGGGCGTGGTCGGAGAGGAGAAAGGGAAAAACTTGTGTTAAAAGATGTTATTTGAGGTGCCCAATGCCTGAAGACTTCTGGTTTCTGGGTTTTTATTTTCAGAGTGACGTCTGTGAAAACAGTCAAGAAGGAACTCCCTGACAAACACCATGAAGATCCTCCATAAGCACAGTTGCCAACTGTGCATTTCCTCTCTTCCTCTCCTTGCCAAAATGTCTTGTCTCCCTCAAGACCTTCCTAAAAACTGTTTTGTTCATTTAAGTATAATAATCACAGCATTTATGGCTATATTATTGTAAGAGGAGACATTTATATCATGAGAAGCAGCTTCATAGATAAGTTGATATTTTACAAACTCCTCCTTCAGCACTAATGTCCCTTCTCTCTCTCTAAATAAAAAATAAAAAATTCATTTTTTTTCCCAAAAGTGCAAAGTTTCCAGAAAAATATCTGCACCAAATGAAGGGAAAAAAAAATAAAACAGTGGTTTTTTTCAGTTGTTTGAGAGTGAAAAGATAATATTTTGACCTACTCCAGCTGTCTTTTCCATGAACAAAAAAGGAACCCTCAAGGTTTGCTTCCCCTACCTGTGTCAGAAGTCAGCAAAGGCGGCGGAGGTCTCGCTATGGGTGGTGCAAACTTCCCAAAGGTGGGTGGTGAGGCCTTCCCAATGCGCAGTTCAACCTTTTTAGGGCCTTGCTCCAAAATATCGATCTCCACGGGGATCCCCAGGGCCCCAAACATCTCCCTGAACCGGGTGGCGGCCGTTTTGGCCTCGGACAAGACTTCGAACTTGATGTAGATGTACTGGTCGTCCTCCCGGTACGTCTGGTGGTCCACCACGTCGATGTCCCCCTCGTCCGCGCTGACAAAGAGCTCCTCCTCCACGTCGGAGATCTCTGTGGAGATCTTGGCCCTGAAGAGCCTGTGGAGTCTCCTCCCTGCCTTACGGAAAGCGTCGTCCAGCTCGCTGCCGGACGAGCTCTCCGTCTCACTGTCCGTGCTCTGCTTCGCCGGCTTCTTAGGAAGCACCTGAGCCTCCTGAGCGCCAACCACCACCTTGGCACTGTGGGAAACCTTGCCGAATTTGTTGGACGCCTCGCAGGTGTATTTCCCCGCGTCCTTCCTGTCCAGGCCGGCGATGATCAGCGAGCAGGTCCCGTCGCTGTAGTTGTCTATGTGGTAGTAGCGGCCATCCGAAAGCTCCTGCCCGTCTTTCAGCCACCGGACCTTCATGTCAGATTTGCTGTGGGCCACACACTCCAGGTGCAGAGTGCTTCCAGGCTCGCCAGAGAAGTCTTTGAAGGTCTCGGCAAACACCGGGCACTCTTGCTGCTTGATCTCCTTCCTGACTTTGTAGCCTTTGAAAGCGGCTTGGATCTTCACAGCAGCCTTGTTCATGGAAGGGTCATCTAAGTCTGGCAGCTCTGGTTCAGCTGGTTTGGCAGCTGTGGTGGTCACAGCAGTCTCCACACTGGATTTCTCCCACTGCTTCCATAATTTGTCTGTGGAGGTGGACTGAACCTTGCTGGTAACACTGATACTCGTCTTCCCAGCTTTCTTTTTCAGGTAGTTCACCAGTGAGGGTGTCCCAGCTCTGGACTCATCATCTGAGCTTGTGAAAGAGAAATCGGCTTCTCCCGTCCTGGCCAGCTCGTCACACGTGGAATACTCCTCTGAGTAGTAGTGGGACATCTCTGCTTCCTCCTTCCTCAGCTTCTGCAGCCTCTCGAGGTCCTCTTCAGGCACCTCGCTGATGGAATCCAAGGTGGGCTCCCGGCTCATCCGGCGCTTCTTGGCCAGGGCTTCCCACAGGAGGTGAAGATCTCCCTCCTGAGCAGCCTCAGGGGGCAGGCTGGGCTGGACCTGGCCATCCACCAGCTCCCCTGGCTGGCTTGCAGGGGGTGCTTCCCTGGCAATCTCCTTTAGCATCGTCGCCGTGGGCACTGCGGAGAATCAAATTGATGAGACGTTGAAAGACAAAGACTGTGACTGAGCTTTGAGAAACATGGAAATGTTACCCTAAAGCCTGAGCACAAAAGTATTGGTGGTGTCTAACAAAGCATTCTGTTGGGGACAAAATGTGGATTTACAGAATCACACAGAACTGGGAAGGTTGGAAGGGATCACTGGAGGTCACCCAGTCCAACCTCCCTGCTCAAGTAGGGAGCACATTGCTCAGGACAGTGCCCAGATGGCTTTTGAAAATCTCCAGAGGAGACTCCACAACCTCTCTGGGAGGTGAATATGGCTGGACATGGCCCTGGGAAACTTGTTCCTTGAGCAGGGGGTTGGACCACACTGTCTTCAGAAGTCCTTTCCAAATTCAACTACCCTGTGATTCTATTCACTTAAAACACAGCCAAAAAGCAAGGTTTTTTTGGTTATTATTCCTTGCATTTTTAAACCAAATAAATAAATTTTTGCTCCTTTTTAATGTTGCAGTTGATGAACACCTAATTAAGATTGACAGTACAGGCTGGAAAGCTCCTCAGGCTCATCCTCTCTTACATTTAGACAGAGCTTCACTGATGGATTTTAATAGACCTCCAGCGGCTATGCTGGGAGCTGAGACTCCCACCTCCCATGGACACACCTCACCTGCCTGTTTGGATGTGTCTGAGCCTGAAGGTTGTGCCTCAGTCTCTGGGACACGTTCACTTGCCTCTCCACAGTGCCTAGTGCCTTTAGAGATGCTCCAGGTTGTCTGGGACACCCACGGAATACCCTAAAGCATCTCAAAAAGCACCACAACCCCATGTAGAGACAATGGTGTCACATTTTAAATTTCTGACTGAGGAAACTCTCAGATGAGCAACTCAAAACTATTTGGGACACAGAAACATACCGGGGAATACCAGAAAAAAAGGAAAATAACAATTTTTTGTGGATTGTTATCAGGGCTTGTGAAAGAAAGCAAATTCCAGTCCAAGCAGTGGAGATGGTCCTGGCTGTCCGTAAACAGAACTGATTTAACACCACAGGAATGCACACTCTGTACCTTCAAGGCTCAGGCTGGCAACAGATTTGACTTCAGGGGAAGCCATGCAGGTGTAGGTGTCCTGGTCTTCAGGTCTGAACCCATGAATAATGAGTGTCTGCTTTTTCCCGTCAGAGAGGATCTCGTATCTCCCTCCAGCTTTTATTTGTTCCTTTCCTTTGAACCACGTCACTTTTTCCTCAGTTTTGCTGGATAATGTGCACTCCAAGTGAGCCAGCCCCCCTTCTGTGACTGATCCTCCCACCAAAGGCTGGGTGACTGTAACTGGAGGCTCTGCAAGGACAAAAATAAAGTGAATTAATGCAAAGAACAAATCATAATCTGGCTCCAGGCACTCCAGATCACTCTACATCACTCCAAGCATCCCATCCATCATTTACAGATTCATCAGCTGTTGTAGACAACCAAAGGAAAGTAATAAAAAGACTGGCAGCATCCAAAGTTTGTAATTCCTAAGACAATATCAAAACAACTTTCCAAGCTTTTCCAGTGATTAACCTGTCTCCATTTAAATATATACATGCAGAAGTCTTTGCATTTTTCACATTCCTGTGTTTATTTGCTGGTCTTCATTTACCCATCCCCAGTATTCAAGCAGTTCTACAGATTTTTGGGAGATCCTAAATGTTTAGAAGTGAGGCAGTTCCGAAAGTGAGGCGAGAAAGAAACAGTAAAAAGAATAAAAAAGAAATTATTCAAAGCAGCATTCATCCCAGCCTCGAAAGTATATAAAAATATATATTTAGATTAGCTTAGGAGGAGTAAAAATTACCAAAAAGCATAAAGAATTTAAAAATAAAAATGCTTTACTTAGGAAAGAGACCTGCCAGTGGAAGGGTGTTTGTACGACAGTGATACTCAAAGTTGTGGCAAGTGCATTAAACACGAAGAGTTTGACTGGGATGTAAAGCACTGTTAAATTCCCCAAATCAGCACATTCCTGAGCATGATCTGCCCCTCTGCACATTTCACCAGGGAGAGGGAAGCCCTGCCCAAAATGCCTTGGGTTTCTCACAGACAAAGTCAGCATGTGCAGAGTCATCAGCGTCCGGCACTGGCAGCAATTATGTGACAAAACCATCATCGTGTGTCTGAGCCTTAAGTAAAAGAGGATTTTTAGGTTACTATTCTCAGTCTGAGGAATTTTTTTGGCATTCAGCTTTCACAGAAAGAGTTGCAAGAAAAGAAAGACTGAGGGAGCAGCTCCCCATCCCACTGTAGCTTCCCAAGTTCCACCATCAGACAGCAAAGGCACTGCGTCCCCAGCATTTCTTCGAGGAGATTATTGAAAAATATACACAAATAATGCAACAAAAGAGAAAGATGGGTGAAGAAGACAACACTGCCCACCCCCCTGCAGGGTCTTGGTCACCCCAAATTCGTTCCAACACGTTCCTTTTGCCTCATTCTATCCTAACTCCACCAGAAATGAAACCCGTGGTGATGGATGCAGCACAGGATGTGCAGTTTGGAGGAAACAAGAGCACCAACAACACACCAGGTTTTGTTCAAGGCAGCCCACAACAACTTTTTCCCAAGCTCTTCCTCCTCTCATGTTGGCAGCCAAGTACTGAAAGATGTCAAACCTGCTGGTTTGCCCCACCCAGTTCAAAATAAAGATAACCCTACACTCTCCGTATCATTGAGGAATTTTGCTGTAAACTTCAGGTATATTTGGGCCTTGATGATGTTTATTTTAGGTCTGGCCTTAATGGAAATCAAGTTATTGATGGACTAAAGAGGCAACTAAAGTGTAACTCCAGTATTTTAATAGCAAATCACTCAGTTTCTGTGCAACTGTGATACGTGTTACGGCATCAGGCAATAACAAATAAATATGTAATTGGAAGGATCTAGTGCCCTACCAGATGGATTACTGATGATCATAGAATGGTTTGGGCTGGAAGGGACCTTGAAGATCACCCAGTTCCAACCCCCATACTCAGTACACTGGAAATTAAATTATAATTAAATTATACTTTGGCTTGGAAGACAGAAATAATTGTTTTAGTTTTCAAGTTCAAGACATTTACCATTTAAATTACCTGCCACAATGTACCAGGCAAATGTGGTCAACAGCCAGTTCTTTAACTCTGGACACAATAAAAATTACATAAAAAAGCTTTTTTTTCCTCTATTGTCAGCTAAATTTCATACAGAAAAATCTGTCAACAGGAAGAGTTCATGAGGATTGTATAGTGCCCAAAATAAGATAAAGAAAATTTCAATCTGTCAGAAAACAAGGTGTGTGTTTCATGGATGTCCCACACATGGAGGTTTTAATATGGAACTCATTACTCTGGAAAAATGGTTGCCCTGCTCTTGAGTTGATTAACAGATTACAAAGACTTCTTTGCTATCCTGGATAATTTTTCCACATGAACTCCAGTTCAGATCCCTCCTACACCCACAGTTGCTGAGGGTGATGTTGCACTCTGAGAAAATTGATTTTCGTTGGAGCTTACATTACATTTTACAAAAGATTGCAGCTAAAGAAAGTCGGTGAACATCTCTACCATCACCAGCCTGATGAGGTAGACTATTTCTGGTCAAAGAACAGGTTGCCCAGCAGCATCTTCTCAGACTAAGAACACCATTTTGGGACGTGCGAGGCAAAGGGAAAAGAACTGGAGCAAAGATCAGAAATTTCAATGCAGTAGCTCAATACCAGATTTTGAGATTCCAGGTGCCACCGGGTTGGAACAACAGACACTTACCTATCACAGAAAGCTTGGCTGATGAAATTGCTTCCCTGGAAGCAAAGGTCACCTCTCCAGAATGGTGCAGCTGGGCTTTTTTCAGAATAAGTTTGTATTTGTTTCCATCTGCTTGTACCTCCCAGTCCTCACCCAACTGGATCTCTACGTCATTGCTATACCAGGCCACTTCATTAATGGGCACAGCTTCACTCAGAACACAGCTAAATGTGGCTTTCTCCCCCACAGAGACTTCCACATCCTTGAGAGGCTGCAAGAACTGCAGGCGCCATCCTGTAGATTAAAATCGGGAATCAAGGTCCCTGTTACAGAAACAATCAAGAGATGCTGGGAATATTTATGTTGAAGCTCTGGGCAGTCAGGCCTTGGAGACCAAGGAGGTCCTTAAAAGGGAAGTTATGGTTATCACCAGAACAGAAGGTATAAAATCACAGAATGGTTTAAGTTGGGAGGGACTTTAAAGATCGTCTCATTTCAACCCCCCTGCCATGGGCAAGGACATCTCCCACTAGACCAAGTTCAAAGCCTCATCCAACTCAAAACTGGAGACTGATGGCTGTTTCTGTACTCTGAAAGGGGTCCTGATCCCCACAGGAGTCTCCAGTAATAGCATAAAGTACAAGGACACAGAGATAATATCATTGTTGATACAACTTTCATCTCTAGAGCCCTGGAGAACAAATAAATACAACCCAACTCATCAGAATAATGACAGCTGTGAGACAGTCATTTGCTGCTCACTCAGTGCCAGGTGTGGTTGCTTTTAACCATGTCATATCTTACAGAACAAGAAAATATGAAAACTGTGAAATATCATCCATTAAAGGAAGAGAGAATTGGGTTTGTTCAGCCTGGCAGAGAGAAGGTTTCGGGATGACACTTAACTGAGGCCTTCCAGTACTTGAAAGGAGCTACAAGAAAAATGGAGAGAGACTTTTTATAAGAGCCTGTAGTGATAGAACAAAGAGGAAAGGGTTTCAACTGAAAGAGAGTAGATTTGGATTGGATATTAGTAAGAAATTCTTCCCTGTGAGGGTGGGGAGGCCCTGGTACAGGTTGCCCAGAGAAGTTGTGGCTACTCCATCCCTGGAAGTGTCCAAGGTCAGGTTGGAGCAACGTGGGATAGTGGAAGGTGTCCCTGCCCATGGCAAGGGGGTTAAAACTAGGTGATCTTTAAGGTCCCTTCCAACCCAAACCATTCTTTGATTTTATGGTTCTGTGATTCTTTGGTTTAGTGCTTGCTTGGCAGCGTTGGGTTAACGGTTGGACTCAACGATCCAAGAGATCCTTTCCAACCTTAACGATTCTATGATTTATTGTGCAGGAAGAAGATTATAAGTAAGAAGCAGGCAACAAATGCAGCTTTTCCTCCCTGCTACTCATCACATCCTCCTGGTTCCTCTCCTCTTTCCAAGCAGAAGTTGAGGACTCCCCCACGCCCGAGCGCTCGAGTTACCTTTCACCGTCAGGAAGGCCGAGGTCACCGCGTCGCTGCACATGAAAGTCACCCTGCAGCTGTCCTGGGGGGTGAGGTTCTTCAGCAGCAGGATGTGCCTGAGCCCATTTTCAAAGTAAACCATCTCGGTGTTCTCTGTGGTCTTGGCAGGTTCGTCGTCAATCAGCCAGTTGTAATTGTAGGTCTCGGGCTTGGAGAGGTAACACTCGAACAGGGCCTCCCCTCCTTCCACGGCTTCCACGTTCTCCAAGCCCTGGATGATGCTGTTCTTGGCTGGAAAAGAAGGACAATGAACAGCATTAATTATTTGGCCATGCTTATCTGAATGTTAACAAGCCTCGGAGAGCTGGATGATTCCCACTGCTGGAAAGCTGATGGAAAAACATGGATGTGGTAAAGTGTGCTCGTAGGTTTAATTGACTTCAACCACACTCTAACTAAAATTAAAAAGATTTAAAGTAGTGAGACAGTTTAAAAATAACAATAAAACTCCAGGACCTCTAGTATTTCATCTGTCTTTCCTCCAAATACCTGACCTTTCTTCACAAATTAAGAAAAAAAGTGGTGTTTGTATAAAACAGGCCAACAATTGTTAGGAAGGGATAGCTCAGGAAGACAAAGTAGAACCAAATTCCTTCTGTCCCACGGCAGGAAACATTTCCCAAAGATCTCCCAGACAGCATGATTATTGTCATAACTTGAGAATCCACTGACAGCTCATGGTAAAATCTTACTTCTTTTCTTGCAAAGCGAATATAAGAGAATATTATGGCTGGCAAAGCTAAAGTGACTGTCATCCGAGCTAATTCTGCCTCTAGGAAACACACAGAAAGTTAAAATCTGTATTAAGGGTACTTTGAACAGAAATTTCTGAATTATCACAAAAGCCTTGTGACAATTAGGTTGATTTTCCCACACTTGTGGGGTGAATTGTGAGGTCAGAAACATGCAAAAACCTCCAAACTCCATTTTCCTACGCGGTCATGCATCAGTTGGCACCTGGACATGAACAATCAGCCTGATGCAAAATTAAATGTGGGCTGGTGTGAGGGATATAACCTGTATTGCAGCAGCTACAGGGACAAGTGACGTGCACAGGGGTGGGGACACACAGCTGAGTAAATACAGTTCACACAAATACCATCGAATGGTCAGAATGATCTGTGATATAACCCAACAGACATTCCTGTTTAGGTTCCTACAGCCATTATCTGGAAGTGTGCTAAGCAAAAAAAAAATTAGTTAAAATAAATAAAATTTAAAAAATACCAACAAACTCAACAATTAATTTAATAGTAAAAAGGAAAAGAAAGTTACTAGCTATTGATTAGCTTATTGCTAATTACAAGTTGCCCAGAGAGACTGTGTGTGGGCTCCCCATCCCTGGAAGTGTTCAAAGCCAGGTTGGATGGAGCTTGGAGCAACCTGGGATTAGTGGAAGGCGTCCCTGCCCATGGCAGAGGGGTGGAACTGGATGATCTTTAAGGTCCCTTCCAACCCAAACCACTCTAGGATTCTACGATAGTAAAAAAATCCTGTATTTTATAATATTCATATTTATGGAGAACAATGAGGTGTTTGAAAATCCTTCTTGCAGAATGTATCATTTTCTTAGAACAAATCCAAGTTGGTTATCTTTTGAAGCGCTGGTTTCCCTAATTAGGGAAAGCAGCCAATTGCTAAGTCTACCTCCTCTGGGATGCTTTTATTCATTAAAATCCTTTTAAATCCCTAAAATGGAAAGTGCTTATAGATGCAGAAAACATTACAATAAATAACACCCTGTTCTTCTGCACTAACAGCTCCAGTTAAGCAAGAAGGCAAAACAGCCACAAATATTCATAAATCAGAAACACTGCTCTTGCTGATCACAGTAATTCACTTGGTAAAGCAAACACAGTAATTCCATATGCAGCAGAAAAAAAAAATAAGACATCCATGGAAAATCCTAAATTTAGTTTTAATGTTTTTATTTACTGTTCCTTGGGGCCTTCCCAAATGCTGATGCCAAGTGAGAAGGATCACTATTTGAAAAAGTAAATTACCTTAGCTCAGCAGAAATCAAACAGTATTCCATGCTATCCATTATTTACTGGTTTTAAGGCACACTGGGTGTAAAAAGTGCTATTTAAGAGCAAAAAAAATTCTTATTATTCCTTTGGACAAAGATTACATCTGTGGTTTCACAATAATTCAGCAGGACACAAACCATCACACCAATGTTCCAGTTCTTTGCAGAAGAGGTGCAACAGGTGAGTGGTGTCACAAGTGAGAGTTAATTAGAACTGAGCTAATGCTGCATTTTCATATGCAATTCCCACCAATTCCCAGTTTATTATCAGTACTGGAGTGAACACCAAGAGCAGGTATCTGATGTGTTCCGAAGTGCTGCCATGATTTTTCTACCTCTTTTATTTGGAAACCATGACAGTCTCCCTTCTTTGGCTGGAAGGCCTCACCTTGAACATCAAGTGTAGCCATCACTTTAGTGCCTCCAGCTTCACAAGAATAGATGCCAGTGTCTTCTGGGACCGTAGGGTTAATTTTTAGCATGCTCACATTCCAGTCCTGATCGATAATCACTCGCTGCCCATCTGCATGTATTTCCTGATCATTTTTCTTCCAGATGGCGTGCACTGGCCTAGAATACTGGCATATGAACTCTGCTGGGCCATCTTCATCAACAGTTATGTCCTGCATGGGACTGACCACTTCAATGGTGGGATCTGTTAACCAACACGTCAGGAAGGACATGCATTAGCGGATCCCCATGGAAATGGCAACTTGGAGAGTTTTTTGACAAGCACGGAGCTCGTGAGGAGCAGGCAGAGCATCAGTGCGAGCTGGGAACTAGCAGTTTAGTCTGTGCTTGTGTCAGCATCAAGCAGGGTTGAAGCCAAACTGGTATGTTAGGACATGACCACCACACTGGAAAACGGGCCACCAGCAATTAAGGTTCGTGCTTTAAAACTCCTGAATGTGGACTTCTGAGCAGAACATCTGGGGGAATTCCCTCTGGGCTTAGTTTTTCTCCCAGCATCCCTGAGATCTCCCAGACTGGGAAGCACTGGGTGTGAAAGAGTTCTGCCTCCCGGAGGTGGAGCACAAGGGTAAAACAGAGGAGAGAGCAGTGGGTGGGATGCTGGGAGTGGTTCCCTGTAACTCTCAGCCTCACAGAGAAATAGCAACACATCCCAAACTCTACTGGAGGTTCCTTGTATGAGCAAACTGCAACTACCCATGGGAAAGAAACCCAGTCCTCTAATGCAAACACCCATTCCTGTCCTGGGCTGTCAGGAGTCACTGGCAGTGTGAGGAGCAAAGATCCAGGATAACTGTGACAAAAAAGGGCATTCCACAGGGGCAGGTACACATTGTTTTGATTAGCCACGTGTTCCTCTGCAGCAGACACACAGATGGGGGAAAAACAATATGATTTCCTTTACAGCAGCTCATCTAGAGATGCACCATGAACCACTGACATCTCAGACTGAGAGCTTATAAAATGTTGCTGGATATGCAGCTCCTATGAAGAACATGAGATCCATGAGGCTGCTTTTGAGCATCCATTCTTTCTTTTAAAATAGTGGTTTTGTTTCTTGTCAGGCAGCTGTAGGGCACTGTAGATATATCTAATCTAAAACATTATGAGCTTCCAGAGTAGTCAAGGAGTCCCTCCTGAGTTTTCAGGTTGGACCACTCATGCTGAAAAGAAAAACCTCAATGAAGTCTGAAAGTGGAAGTCTCTTTGCAACATCATTCTCAGCAGAATTATGTCAACTTCCAAAAAAAATTGATAGGGCTACAAAGGGACAGCCAGAGAAAGCTGATACACCATCAGGAATTGGGCTCGATAATCCTTGTGGGTCCCTTCCAGCTCAGGACATTCTATGATTCTTTGGTATGCCCTTATCTTTCAAAGAGTTGTTCTGATCACAAGCCAGCAGGAATAAACTACACAGGGCCTCAGTCTGGGAATGCTCCTCCTGAAACCGGTGCATGAGGTTGAGGATTTGGGATGCTACAAGCAGACCTTGGGAAGCAAAGGCAGTTTTGCAAACATCTTTTGGGAACTTTGTAGCAAGGCTTGATCCCACTCCCTGGGGTTCCCTCTGCCACTCCCTGTGTCTGCAGGTGTGTTTATGGAGAGGAGGCCTGGATGGAAGACCATGGAGATGTTTTGGTGACACCAGGACTGAAGAAGGAAGAAGGGATCTGTGCAGATGAGGAGCACAACACCATCTCCTTTCATAAGACCTCTCACAGCAAATATCACCTGTGGCACTGGAGAAGGGAAATGTCCTGGATCCACTGCCCCTTCCCTCTTTGCCACCGCTGGGAAAGGACCTTGGTGCCCCTATTCACCCGTGCAGAACGGCAGAAAGCTCCCTGGGACTTGGGAGCCAATGTGGGCACCAGGACCTGTAATTCTCACCTGCCCAAAGGGGTCAGAAGAAGGCAGCAGCTCCTTCACCCTTTCCCATTCTCCCCACCTCCCAAACATGAAGATGTTGTCACACTGGGCCACTGAACGAGTGCAGTTGTAGGACAATGATATGGTAGAGGCCCAATAAGAAGGGCTGAGACCTCACTTTTTATGGAATATATCCAGTTACCAGCATGCCTTAAAGCAGGAGAACGAGGCACATGGAATAGAGAGAAAGTTGATTTGCTCCTTGATGAAGGACAAGCCATGGATAGCCAGGTAGACTGAAATACAGTCCAAAGACGGATCTACTTTTAAATTTATGGACAAAAAGGGCCTGAAAGTGTCTGTTAATACAATTATAATTATATGCTACTGTGATTCAAGCTCACAATAAAGAAATCTTTCCTTCACAGCAGCAAAAAATATCCCCATTCCTATGTGTAGTAGCATCTGTAGATGATCTCCAAGGGTCCTTTCCAATATCAAATATACTGTGATTCTGTGAAGTGGAAACTTCTCAGGAGCCTTTTATTTGACTGAGCAGGACACCTAGTGATGCATTTATTTTTAATTTATGTATTAGACCCACTGGCATTTGTTCCCTAGAGAGTTCATAACCAGGTTCTGTTTCTGAAAACCTGAAACTCAAATTGAAATAGGCAGACACAAGATGTGTGGGGTTTGCACACTCTGTTGTTGCTGCACCATTCTGAGATCAGGAAGAAGTGCTTTGGCATTTTATCTTTGTAGAGATTCAAATTTTCTGAATGTACAAGAGACTATACAGAGGAGACATCAACCACTGACTACAATTCCATATTGTGGATTGCTCCTCTTGGGGTAGATTTAAATAAGGATCTTTTAACCCTTTATATCTCTGTATATACAAATCCTTTCTCCAAGCAAGGAACAAACATTAATTTTGTCTGAAAAATAGCAGTTTTTCCCCATGGTTGTAAAAGGACTGACTGGGAGGGAACTTGCTTTATCAAGTCTGGAGCTCGGTGTTATTTGCAGCTTGTGGCTACCCTTACCAAATGAGAAAAATAGTTATTTAACAGACCAGAAAGCTCTGTTAGGGCAGTGATGACTATTCAACAAACGAGGCTCATTTTGTCACTGTGTTCCTACAATGTCATACATCCTTTGCTTTACAGGGACAGCTCAAAGTCTTGTCCTGGGAACAGGATGAGCTGAGCAGCAGTAGCCTGACTGTGATAATTTTGTGAATTACCAGCTCCACAAGATTTTGGGGTATTATTCAAAAGAGTTGAAGTGGGGATACAAAGTCAGGTGCTACTACAGCTGTTTATGTTCATCTCTTCTTTGACATCAGGTGAAAGCAGCAGCCCTGAGCCTGCAACCCTTCCTCACCTGAACCACTGCAAAAATCGACGTGGTTGTACCTGTAAGACTTCTGGGTTGGGTATTGGTGACTTGCAGAAGTGGAGGGTTGCAGGGCACAGAAGAGCTGTGAAGGGATTTAGTAAGGGTAGCCTGGAAGGCAGAAGCATCAGCACACGGAGCAGGTCCAGAGGTGGCCGTGTGTTTCTTTCCAACAAGGAAATACCTTTGACTAATAATTTAGCTGAAGATATAAGGGACCCAGCCCTGAAGGTGACAGTGCCTGAGTCGTGGCAGGCCACGTCATTTAGGGTCAGAGTGTGGATCCTCCCGTCCTGCTCAGAGATTTCAGTCACCAGGTTGTTGTGGAGGGGGGTCCCATCGAGCCACCACTGCACGTTCCTCACGCCCGGGTGCGAGAGCTCGCAGGTGAACGTGGCTGACTCACCCACAAAGACGTCTGTGTTCCTTAAACCAGAAACTACCACTGCTGCTTCTTCTGCACGACAGAGCAAGAGAAGGTGCCAAAGGAAAACGAGAGCATAAACACACACACACACACACGTGGCTCCCTGCAGAACTAACACAAGTGTGAGTCATCCTTGGAGAGTTAAACTTGTAGCATTGTTCCAGGGGGAAAAAATAAAAAAGAGCTAAAATTTTCTTGAAGGGAGTCAGAAACCACCTTCCATCCTCCACCTGCTTCCAGGAGCAGTGTGTGTCTCTGCAAGCACCATTTCACTGGGAGGAAACTCCACTCCATGACCAGGTCATGCCTGTGCATTGCAGCCGTCTGCGGTGGCATTGTAGGAGGCAGAGATGTAGCTTAAGATTTAAATGTTCACTTGAGTGCTTTAAAAGAGTAATAAGAATAACAAAGATAGAGGCTGAAATCAGTTATAACAAGAATGTCAGTGTTTTTTACGACCACTGCTCCAAGCAAGCAGTTTTTCAGCAGTACCACCAGTGCACAGCACTTTGAACTAGTTTTACTTAAAAACATTGGTCCAACCTCAGCCTGGAGGTGAGTGTTTATATCTTCACTGGAATCAGGAAAGAAACGAATGGCCTTTCAGCTGTTTGCATCTGAGACCATTTTGTCCAGTTACTCTCAAAGACTTTGGAGCCAGAAATCCAGGCAGCCAAACGGGAGCATTTCCATCACGCTTCCCCTTACCTTGCACGTACACAGAACCCGTGGTGATCTCGTATCCAGTGCTGCAGGTATAATCCCCACAGTCATCAGGCTCTACACCATGGATGATCAGCTCAGCTATGCTGCCCTTCAGCTTCATCTCGTACTTGTCACTGGGCTCAATGACCACCCCTCCTTTCCTCCACTCAACGGGGGCGTCCGGCCTGGAGATCTCACAGTGCAAAACAGCCGTTCCCCCTTCTTCAGTCTCTACGTTTCTCAGCTCTTTGTTAAACAGCAATGGCAGTACTGTGGTGGAGAAGCAACTGCATCAGTGACAGCTCTCAGAGGTGAGGAACTCGCTTGTAACTTCTCCAGCTTGGCTGTTCCCCTCGTTCTGAGCCACACCCTGAGCTGTGCCACAGCCAGAGGCTCAAGGGATCAGCTGCTGATGCTGGGAGGGTGTCCACTGCTGCTCCATAAAGGGTTGTTAGAGGTCACAGGGGCTCTAAAGGTCTCCACATGGGCATAGCCACCATTTTCAGTGTAAGCAGATAGAGGCACGACAGTGCTAATCACAGCACTGAGAACGAGAATCGTTTAGGTTGGAAAAGACCTTTAAGATCTTCAAGTCCAACCATCAACCCAGCACTGTCGAGGCCACTCCTAAACCATGTCCCAAGTGCCACATAACACGTCCTTTAAATATTTCCAGGGATGGTGACTCCACCTCTTCCCTGGGCAGCCTGTTCCAATGCCTGACCACCCTTCCAGTGAAGAATTTTTTCCTTAGATCCAGTCTAACCCCCCCTGGTGCATCTTGGGGCCATTTCCTCTTGTCTTATTGCTTTTAACTTGGGAGAAGAGACCAACCTCTACCTCATGACAACATCCTTTCATGTAGTTGTAGAGAGTGATAACATCTCCCCTGAGCCTGCTTTTCTCCAGGTTAAAAAAACCCCAGTTCCTTCAGCTGGGACATAAGACTTTGGGCATTGAAACCTCACAGTGAGCAGGAGTGGGTTATGGTGACCAAACTCAAGATCTAAAAAATATAGTCTTGATGTTCAAGTCAAAAGACATAGAACTCTTAGTATAAAATCCAAAAACAAAGCCACTAGAAAAAGGCCAAGAGCCACAACTGTTGGGCTGCTCAGGCACTAGTAGGTACAAGGGCTCCATTTAAAATGAGTTTATTCTAAATATGGTGAAATATCCTCATTTTCTTGACAGGTAGTAGGCAAATTCTCTAACTGCTCTTGTACATACCCTTCCCTAGCAGCAGCTGCAGTTTTGTTCCCAGCTGTCACAGCGAGATGAAAACTGCAACTGCAGAATTAGAACTGGGTTTAAAAGGCACTAAATTCTTCTCTGGAGGACAGATTGCAAATCAGACCCTTTCCTGCAGTTGTAACTCAGAGATACAGTGTTGATGGCAATTCGGTGACAAAAGTTCTGTGTGGATTTGACATTTGGGGACATGGTTTAGTGGTGGACTTAGCAGTGTTGGGTTAATGGTTGGGTTAACTCAACAGAGGTCTTTTCCAACCTAAATCACAGAATGGTTTGGGTCAGAAGGGACCTTAAAGATCATCTCATTCCAACCCCATGGGCAGGAAACCATCTACTAGACCAGGTTGCTCAGAGCCCTGTCCAGCCTGCCCCAGATGATTCCACGATCACCCCTGTGGAGAACAGTCACAGCCACGACTTCCCTGCCTCCAAAAAAATCCTTCTCCTACCTTTGACTTGCAGCGACGCCGTGGTCTGCTGATCCCCCGAGTCACACGTGTACTCCCCAGCATCCTGAGCCTCAGCATCGTAGATGAGGAGCTCCACACGTGTCCCCTCCTGCCGGATCTCGTACTTGTCACCTGCCTGCAGAACAGTGTCCCCTTTCCTCCACTCCACGTGCGCGTTGGGCTTTGTCAGCTCACAGAACAACAGGGCCGTGCGACCTTCCTCCACCTCCTCGTTCTTCAGCCAGTGCTTGAACAGCACGGGGAGGCCTTGAGGGGGGGGGGGGAATGGTGCAAAGAGGGGAAAAAAAAATATGGGTGAAGCAAAAATAGAAAAAATAGGAATGTTTGATTTTTAAGGTACTGATAGTGCCATTCATGAAGTTCATGCATGACTCTGGCTGCATTTACCTAAGGGGAGCTGCCAGGAACAGGGATGACTAGGCCTGAGCTAGACAGAGGAGGATGAGGAGGAGGAAGGGGAGTTAATCAGCAGGAAAAAATTGAGTTCTATATGAGCTACATTTCTGTCCCCATATCCCAGCCTTCTTTTCACAAAGAGTTCCCAATTAATTTCAGTAATTATTTCAGAAGGCCAGATAGCTTTTCATCCTTGAAATAAAAATCACAGGAGAGGATAAAATCATTCAAAGAACACACATCTGCAGACGTGAGGCATCAGATCATGCAACCAGGGATCAATTACAGAATAATTAAGGCTGAAGGGACCTCTGGAGGTCCTCCATGGATGGAGATTCCTCCACCCCTCTGGGTGTCTGTTCCAATGTCTGACCACCCCTTCATTGTGAAAGGTTGTTTTTTTTCTAAAATTAATTTCTCTTGCTGCAGCTTTCAACTGTTTCCTGTCATCTGTTTACTGAGCATTCCAAGAAAATTCTCTCTTTCCTCTGTAGGCCTCCATTAAGAAGCTGCAGACAGCAAAGAAGTCCCCCCTTCAACCTTCTCTTCCCCACTCTTAACAAATGCAGCCACCCTTACCCCTCCTTTTACTTAGAATCCTAGAATGGTTTAAATTGAAAGGGACCTTAAAGACCAACCCATTCCAACCCCCTGCCATGGGCAGGGACACCTTCCACTAGACCAGGTTGCTCCAAGCCCATCCAACCTGGCCTTGAATGTTTCCAGGGACAGGACAGCCACAGCTTCTCTGGGCAACCTGCGCCAGGGCTTCACCACCCTCATTGTGAAAAACATCTGTCTTATATCTAATCTAAATTGTCTTTCTTTCAGTTTATATCCATCACCTTTTTTCTTATCACAACAGGCCCCGATAAAAATTTGTCCCCCATATTTCATGTTCTCCGGCCCCCTGAGAAACTTGTTGGCCTCTACTGCACTTGTTCCACTAATCATTGTCTCTCTTGCACTAGAGAGCTCTTAAAATTGATGTGTCCTCCTTTCACCACTGCTGAACAGAGAGGAAACCATACCTTTAACTTCCAGCCTGGCCACGGTCCTCCCATCAGCTGTCTGGCAGCTGTACTCGCCCGCGTCCGCGCGGTTCAGATCGCGGATCACCAGCGTGTGCACCTTCCCCTCCTGCTTGATGCTGCACTTCTGGCTGGAGTGGATCACAGACGTGCCTTTCTTCCACTCCACGGGGACGTCAGGCTTGGACACCTCACAGGACAGGTGAGCTGTGCCACCCTCCTGCAGCTCCAGGTTCTGGAGTGCCTTCACAAAGATGACCGGAGCAGCTGTGGGGAAGAGGGAACCATCAGTTCTGCAACAGCCTGATCCACCTCACCCCCAGATCAGAGTTGGGGGTCTATGGTTATACTTTGCACCAGATCAGAGAGGAACCTGCAATATTGCCATGGATCATCTTTCCAAATCATTCTATGTGACTTAATAGAAAGGGTTTTTTTAAATTTTCAGACATTTTTTTCAGTAAATATGATCTAAAAACATCATGAGTAGGAGATTAATTCAGAGCATATTACTGACATCTTTCAGCATTGATTCCAACATATGATTGGCTGCTTAGTTGGGTGGTCTCCAAA
Source organism: Manacus vitellinus (assembly GCF_001715985.3). Classification (NCBI taxonomy): domain Eukaryota; kingdom Metazoa; phylum Chordata; class Aves; order Passeriformes; family Pipridae; genus Manacus; species Manacus vitellinus. The sequence goes on along the minus strand of NW_021940807.1, from coordinate 2,207,292 downwards.
GGATGTTAATATTAATCTTCATCCACGGACAATAAAAATTACCGAAACGACCAGCTCAGATGTACATATCTAACTCTTAAATGCCTAAATTAGGTTAGCAGAATATCCCAAAATTTCCAAGGACCCCTAATCCCAAATACACCTCTCCAGAAGCCAAAGCAAGTGTACCAGCATCTGCCCAGTCCCTCTCCCTCTGGCATTGCTCACCTTGGACCTTCAGCTGTGCTGCTGACGTGTGCTCCCCGACTTTGAAGCTGATGGACCCGCAGTCCTCCAGGGTCACCTTCCTCAGGATCAGACTGTGACGTGTCCCCTGGACTCTGATCTCATTCATCTCGTTGGATTGCAGGGGCACATCCCCCAGGAACCACTTGGCATCCTGGGTTGTTTCCCGGGACAGCCTGCACTCGAACACCGCGTCCTCCCCTTCGTACAAGGTGACGTCCTTCAGCATCTCCACTATGGCCACTGCTGGTTCTTTATGGAAAGGTCAACAGAGTTTGGTGTCTACTTTCAAGTGATGTTTCCTGGGTTAAACATTTAGTTCTGCTCTTCCTTGATAGGACTATGCTATCGTTATTTGAAGCCCTAAATGCTAAATCTGGTGGTGTTCAGCCTGGAGAAGAGAAGGCTCTGAGGAGACCTCATTGCCTTCTAAGACCTTAAGGGGGCTCATGAAAAGGAGGGAGAGGGACTTTTTATATGGGCAGGTAGTGACAGGACAAGGGGCAGTGGTTTTAAACCAAAAGAGGACAGGTTTAGATTAGATGTTAGAAAGAAATTCTTCCCTGTGAGGGGGGGGAGGCCCTGGCACAGGTTGCCCAGAGAAATTGTGGATGCCCCATCCCTGGAAGTGTTCAAGGAAAGGCTGGATGAGGCCCTGAGCAACCTGATCTAGTGGGTGGTATCCCTACCCGTGGCAGGGGTGTTGGAATTAAATGTTCTTCAAGGTTCCTTCCAACCCAAACCATTCTGTGGCTCTAGGATTCTAAATTCATGGAAATGTAGGTACACAGGCATTGTAGTAACATGTTACAACCTTACAGATCCATGACTTATGTACATATAAATCTGCATATATATTTTGCACACATAGTCTAAAAAGTATGCATCTTATACTGTATTATGTATATGATAAATATATAAGGACCCTGAGATTAGCTCAGTTGGTCAGAGCATGGTGCTAATAACATCAAGGTCATGCATTTGATCCCTCTATGAGCCATTCACTTAAGAGCTGGACTCTGTGATCCTTGTGGGTCCCTTCCAACTCAGAATATTCTGTGGTTCTGTCGTAATGAGTGCATAAAATATATATTTATAACTCAATCTATATATTGGGAAAGCATTGTCAACAAATTTCAGTGGGTGCCTTTATCATAATCAGTGACTAAAGACCTATTTCTGATTCCCCAGAGATAACTGACCCAGTTCTTATCCCTCTGAAATCACTCATCTCTGGCATCCCCACGATTCAGTTTGGGCACAGGACAACGTTTAGCTGCCAGATTATTAAATAAACACGCCCCTGCTGTGATACCAAGCTCTGCTCAGCTCTCCCACACCCAAAGCCCCACCTTTCAGGTGCACCACAGCTGTGGTTTGCTGGTCCCCTGTGTCACAGGTGTATTCCCCAGCATCAGCTCCACTCAGGTTGTGGATGGTCAGCTCAGCCACGGGCCCGGCCTGACGCATCTTGTATTTGTCACTTGGTCTCAGCACAGTCCCGCCCTTCTTCCACTGCACTGTGGTGGTTGACCTCGACACCTCACAGCTCAAAGTGATGGTACCACCTTCTTCAGCCTGTTGGTTCTGCAGTGGTTGTGTGAAGGTTACAGGCAAAGCTGAACCAGGAGAAATCAGAGGGGAAAAAAAATTATGTTTCAATAGCTGTGTCACTAAGACTTTTGTTAAATGAAGCTCTGGTGCCATTCCAAATTTGGTTCAAGCTCAATTCCAAAATTACTTCAAAACTGAAACAAGGAATGACAGAAAGTGCTGGGTTTCCAGGAGCTCTAAGCACTCTGCACTCCTGGAGAGTCACTGGACACTGTACACACCAAGCACCTCTAGGATTATGCTCCTTCTTACACTGGAATGGTCATGGATACAGAGTCTTGAGAATCTAAGTGCATGTCTCTCCAGATGGGTACCAAAGCCACAACTCCTGGCCTAAGTTCTTGGGTATCTGGGAGAAACATCTTTATATGATGCCCCTTTTTTTGAAAACTGGACCCAGCAGAGAAATGAACCCTGGAAGCCTCTGCACTGATGTTGTCTCTGATGGGTCACGACGGAGTTTTGATGGGTTGATTTATGATGTCCCACGTGTTTAGCTCCTTGAGTACAGTTGCCTGGAATTACCTCAGTGGCTCCACATTTATGAGTTGTTATTTACAAGGGGAGGAGCTTGGGCTCCAGGAAAAAGAGGGAATTCACAGGAACTGGGTGTCAGACACTTATAAAAGGAGAGAGATCTGACAGTCCTTGCAGGTGATGTAGGAATGGGTGGTGTATTTTGTGAGATGGATGGGGAATGACTGGATCAAGGCTGGAGGGTGACTGTAGAGCCTTCCTCAGCTTCCTGGGTTTGGAATTTTTTTCAAGGAGTGCTGGAGTGGTTGAGGGCACACACAGAGACACAAACAGGCAACCACCACCAGAGGATCTGCTCAGAGCACTGATATTCTGGTCTCACCAAATCCTGGCATTAGTGTGATAGCAAGCAGGTGAGTATCCTTAACAGGAGAATCCTCAAGGGATATTCCAAAAGACAGTAATTCACAATAACACTCTGGATCCTCTTTGCTTCTGCTGATCTGGTATCTCAGAAAAGTCACCTCAGTGCTGTATTTATATCTGATTAGATTTGGAAAAACTGATATATTGCCACATCACACCTATCTTCAGACCCTTGGCACTAGAAATGCTGCTTGTCAACTGGAGCTGAGTGTCCAAGTTGGAACACTGTCATGCTTGAGCATCATTTTCTGAGATAGAACTACAGCTCAAGGGATGCTGAGACATCAAAAATGGTCTTATTTTAGCTCCAGCCTTGGTTTTCTGAGTGACCAGAAAGAGGCCCTTGGGTCTCAGATTCTGGAAGTAGTTACTGCACTTTGGGTCCCTCCATTTTCTTTGCTCAGGACACCACAGGACTTAACCAAAACAAAAGGTCTCATCTGCTTTATGCCAGCAAAGGACATCTGAAGTCAAGGAGAGTCGATAGAACCCTCTTGGTGGAGCCAAACTGAGGAAGTGGAGCAAGTTTCTCATCTTAAAACAACCCACCTTTAACAGTTACAGTGGCTGTCGTTTGTTCGTTTCCATTATCACAGGTGTATTTGCCAGAGTCTTCTGCGTTTAAGTGAAAAATCTTTAAGGTGTGGACTGTTCCTTCCTGCCTGATTTCATACTTGGAGCTTGGGGAGATCACCTGAGTGCCCTTCTTCCACTTCACCTGAGCGTTGGGCTGGGAGACCTGGCACCTGAGCACGGCTGTGTCTTCCTCCTGCAGTTCCAGGCTCTGCAGTTTCTCCTTAAATACGGGAGGTGGCACTGAAATTACAAACACAGCAAAGGCATTTCCAGGCGTCTTTGTCTCTTTTCCCTGTGGTGTTAAAGCCACAGCTGAATGGTTAAGCATTATTAAAAAAAAAAAAAAAAACCAAAACCAAACTTCAATTTCTACTGAGGGGTTAAAACCAGCTTCAAAGAAAAGGATGTTGGGTGGAGAATTTCTCCAAATAAATGATGTTTGGAGAAAGAAAGACACCAAAGAAGGAAAAAAAAGGTCTGAGCAACCTGATCTGTTGAAGATGTCCCTGCTCAGTGCAGGAGGGTTGGGCTAGATGACCTTTAAAGGTCCCTTCAAACCCAAATCATTCTATGTTTCTAAAAAGGAGAATGAAAGCAGTGAAAATTCCAGGTTTTTCAATCCAACTCCTGAGGCAAACACAGGAGTTTCTTTAGGAACCAGCTAGCTTCAGGACCCTGGTGACATATTCACTGTCTATCCATGGTGATTGCAGTCTATGAGACCACACCAGTACATCACGTGTGCTCTGAAGCACTAACATGACCTAAACAGGGGTGAATTATGGACGTGAATTTACTGTCAGCATAAGCAAAACATCAGCTGTCCTCATTGACCCTGTCCCACCCCCACGCAGAGCCTTTACCTTTCACCGTGAGCTCTGCCGTGGACGTGTGACATCCCACCCGGAAGGTGACGGTGCCAATGTCCTGCTCCGTCACCTTCCTCAGGGTCAGGGTGTGGACCTTCCCTTTTTCCACCGAGATCTCGTTCATCTCGTTGTTTTGCAGGGCGACATCCTGCAGCTTCCATTCCACATCCCTGGCGTTCTCGTGGGAAACCTGGCACCGGAACGTGACGTCGTCCCCCTCGAACACCTCCGTGTCCTTCAGGCCGCTCACGATGGTCACGTCGGGCTCTGCAAACAGTCAGGAGCGGGGAATGGAAGGGAAAACACGGATCAGATCATCGAATCGTTAATGAAACAGGTTACAGGGGACTTATGGAGGTCACTTGGTCCAACCACTGCTCAAGGCAGGGCCGACTCACAGCAGGCTGCTCAGCATCTTGTCCAGCTGAGCTTCAAGTATCTCCAAGGATGGAAACAGCACAGCCTCTCAAATCACATCCCAAATTCGGCTTTCAGTGTACTTGGTAAAAGGGCAATTAACTTTCAAACAGTGGTTTTATCACTTGTCCTTTCTCAGAGATACATTACATATTGATTTTTTAATTTAATGTTTGACACTAACTGGGTGAACAAGGCATGAATGCCAGATGCCAAAATGAGGGTTTTGAAATTTGTTACACTTGAACTTAGATATCTTCATCGAGTAACATTAAAACCTGATCCTTTTTATCATATTTTTGCAAACAGAATTGCGTTTACTCCATGTTGATGCTCCAAATGTCTTGAGGAGCTGGATGGCTTTGTCCTCTCAGCAGGACTCACTGGATTAATGTAAGCACAGTTGGCTTGAGTCCTGCTTCTAGGACAGCTGAACTCCTGCAGATCTGTGCAAAGATCACAAAGACAGCCCCCAACATACCCCCAAATATATATGTACCCCAAATCTGCTGGGGAATACTAAAGGAATCATAGAATCCTTAAGGTTGGAAAACACCTCTAGGATTGTTGAGTCCAACCATCAAAGAAAGCAGTGAAATCTTCATGCGAGCAAACACAGCAGATATTCCTACAACTGAGGTCACCATCTGCACGACAAATGGTGCAGCTGGGTGTAATGTGCAGAGGATCTACAACATGGAGCAGCCTGTAGAGATGCTGGCAGTGTTTGTTCCACACTAGTGGTCCAAGCTCTGCGATGGCATTCAGGCCAGATGCAGCTGCCGTGTGACTGGAAGCTGGGGATGGACCATCTGTTCACCCCCCTGCATATGATGTCAAGCAAATATTTCAAGCTATGAGTCACAAATCACAGCTGCTTCATCCTCCCCTGTCCACCACGTCAATCTTTGCTTCGGCACATCCAATGACCACCAGATTTTTTTTAGGACACCCTTCCTGTGCTCTGCGTTCCTCACAGTAATAATGATGACGTGGTGAAACCTTAGCCTCCTCAAGTGAAAACCTCCTCGCCCCAACAAACAGTTCTTGCCTTTCACTGTCAGTTTGGCAGAGGTCATCTCATCTCCAGCCTTGCAGGAATACTCCCCGGCATCTCCAGGCTCCAGGCGGTGAACGCGGAGCTCCCGGAGGGTCCCGTCCTGCCACATCTCGTACTTGGAGCTGGGGTGCAGGACAGCTCCGTCCTTCCTCCACTCCACCTCTGCCTTGCTGATGGAGATCTCGCAGCGCAGCCTGGCTGTCCCCCCCACTTCCACCTCTTCGTCCTTCAGCTGCTGCCTCAGCCGGGGTTTGGTGGCTGCAAAGTGAGGAAGAGATAAATAACACGGGATCTGTTCCCTGGAATGCACAGCTCAGCACAAGCGCCCGGGCTCTGACGCTGCGGGGCAATTTTGCATTAGGGGGTTATATGATAATAAAACCACCTTTTTTTTTGCCCACAAAGAGTCTTATATTGTGTACACCCAAACAAAGAGAGGATCAGAAACTTCCCCAGATATGTTTCCCTTAAAGTCAAGGGCGTCCACATCAAAACCTTTTATGCACCTGTTCTGGAGACTGAAAACTTACACACACAGAAAGATTTTGACTAAGCAAAACCTGCTACTTTCTGATTAAAACAGGCATAAATTTCTTCATTTTTATAGAAATACTCATGATTTCCAACACCTAAATGATGTAAAGCTTTAAACTCTTTTTTGGTTTCTCAGTTATCTTTTCAAGACCCTGGACCAGCACCAGTGAGTCTTTCCAGATGATGCACAAATGCATATTTAATCAAGAGGATGTGGATCTGCTCAGACAACGGATGGAAACCAGAAGGGAATATCCTGTGGGTGTGTGTGAGCAACTGGGGAAACTGGAATCTCAGTGCTTGTGATTCCTCTGTCTAAACCCTGCTGTGAGACATGGAAAGCAGTCACAGGCTCTCTCACTCAGAGCTGACCCTGTGGCTGCTTCGTGGGTCAGGTTCAGCCAGAGGATGTAGTTTGAAAGGTTGTGGTTTAGATCAAAGCCACAGGTTCCACCCAACTGTTTGAGATGACCACAAACATTTCACAGATGGTGCTGGGATGGCCCTGCCTGAGCAGGGAGGTTGGACCAAATGACCTGCTGTGGTCCCTCCTAACTTTAGCCATGCTGTAATTCTGTGATCAATCACAGTCATCATTCCTGGTTTAGTTAAACACAGCATTCTCAGGGTCTTCATGGGAAGATTAAATATAATTAAACTTAAAATGCTTTTTTAAATGATGCATGATTTGTTTTTGATTCAAGTGAGCCAGGAATGAATGCAAAGTGCTAGAAATAAAGATCTATTGGAATATAAAGGTCCCCATGATTCAGAGTTTCTTGCTTTTGTCACATCAGAGAAAGCTGTCAGTGCACTGCACACTGTGCTTTACAGGCTGAAATAGGAACCCTGTCCCACAAGATCCACTTCTCTGTGCTCTGTTTATGTCTGGACAGCAGTTTTCCTCAATCTCCTAACTTTTAGAAGGATTCATATTCACCAGTAAATTAAATAACACCATTCACACATTTCCACAAATGCCTTCTCTCCTCTGTTCCAGTCTGATGCAACGCTAACCATGCACTCTGAGGACTGCAGTGCTCTGCTGGTCTCCCGTGTCACATGTGTAATCAGAAGCATCCTCTGGCTCCACACTGTGAATCACAAGTTCAGCCGTGCAACCACTTAATTTAATGTCATATTTGGCACACGGGAAGAGTTCCATGGTGCCTTTCCTCCACTCCACTGCTGCGTTATCCTTCGTCAGCTCACACTGGAATTTCACCGCAGCTCCTTCTTCTGCCTCCTCATCTTTGAGCTGCTTTTTGAAAAGAACTGGCAGAGCTAAAGGAGACAAACAAAGAAGCTTTTATTGAAGCCTGAGTCAAGTCCTGGTTGACACAGACTGACACTCCAGAGAAGATACTCTGCTTTTCAAGTGAGACATTCCTGGGCAGGATCCATGTTTTCTAATTTGCCTGGAGCTACTAGGTCTTGCTACATCAGAAGAACCCATAACATTTATTGCCTTTATTTCCTTTGTTTCTTGACTCAAATCCTTCCCAGGGTTGAATTCTTTGAGTGAATTTATCCTTCAGTTGGTCTAACAGTGATCTCAAGAGCTAGAAATTCAAAATTCCATGAGCAGCCTTGACAGATCAGGAAGGTCGTTCGTTGCCTGTCTTCTTACAGGATTTGGAAGAAAATACTTTTTAAAAATATTTAAACAACGTGTCAAGTGAAATATGCAGATGTTATGTTAAATTATTGTTCTTTCTTTAATTTCTTGTTGGCCACAGAGCTGGAAAATATTTCTTTATTAGAACCCAAAGCTCAAATGCAGCACCAGAAGAACAAAGTATCATCCTCTTCCATTCTCATTAGAACAAAATAAAATCTCAGTATGTCAGGTGAAAAAGAAAATATTTATAGAGAAAAAGAATAATATATTTAAAAATATTCACACTGAAACTGCTGCTTTGCACATTGAATGGGATCTGCTGCTTTAGGAGTCAGCTCAGCCCACGTACCTTTCACGTTTAAAGCTGCCTTGGTTTCCTCAGCCCCAGTGTCACAGCTGTACTCTCCTGTATCTTCTAATTTGAGGTTATGTATCAAGAGCTCTACCAGGCATTCCCTCTGCCTCATTTCATATTTCTGGCTGGGCTGCAGCCCCACTCCTCCTTTCCTCCACTCCACAGCAGCTTTGGGTTTCGACAGCTCACAGCAGAACGTGGCTGTGCTTCCCTCCTCGGATTCCTGATTCTGCAGGGGTTGCTTAAATGTGACAGGCAGTGCTGCAAAATTTGAGAGGGAAACGTTTCAAGAGTGTTTTAGCCCAAGAAGGACACAATCCTACCATCATTCTTCAGAAATGATTCCATAATCCTTGGGCTGCAACTCTCTGTCTCGGCAGCATCTTTCTTGAACCATCATGTGAACCAAGAGCTGAGGACTGGCGGTGAAGTGAGGAAAGATCTGATTTTAGAGAGTGGTTTGTGGCCTGAAGGAGCCAGACTTTCACATGGAAGTGTCTCCATGTCAACTACAGGTGCTTTAGGCAAAGATCCCTGGGACACGCTCTCTCTCACACCAACCCTTGTTCCTTAAGAGAGGTCTCTGAGTTTGCAATACTAAGCAGAGTATTTTTTCACCCAAATAGAGCTTGTATAAACATATAGTGATCAAACTGGTATTCAAAACACATTAACTGATAAATGGGAGAGGAAATTCAGATTTCAGGTAAGGTCTTGCTCTGAATGGTAGAAGAAGGGGTGGAGGAACATTTACACCTGAAGTTCAAAGCCTTCAGTAATAATAGAGCACAGTCATCTGTCAGAGAAATCCTTTATCCCCTAACTGTTGCCTCTCTTATCATCCCTTATGCCATTCCCATACCCAGCCACACTCCCTGTACTCAGGGGAGGAGAGTTCAGCATATTTTGACATCATGACAATGTCCAAGGCCAGGTTGGACAGGGCTCTGAGCAACCTGGTCTAGTGGAAGGTGTTCCTGCCCATGGCAAGGGGTTGGAATGAGATGATCTTTGAGGTCCCTTCCAACCCAAGCCATTCTATGATTCTAATAAGCTTTGATGCTCATTAATCACTCAAGATACTGCAAGAACAACCTTTCTAACCTGACCATTTGTCGTGCCAAAGAAGAACATTTATTCTGGCAGGGACCAGCAGCAAAGCAAGTAGAGAACACCAAGAGAACCTCCTTCCACTCCACGTTTGTTGAGCCAAGGGTCAACACTGTGCCTACCATGTACAGTCACCACAGCTGTTGTCTGCTGGTGTCCAGAGTCACAGGTGTATATTCCTGAATCATCCAGTTCTAGGTCAGAAATGGCCAGTTCAGCAGTGCAGCCCTGCTGCTTCATCTCGTATTTCAAACCAGGGTAGAGGGTGACATCCCCTTTCCTCCACTCCACTGGAGCCTTGGCTTTGGTCAGCTCACACCTCAGGGTGGCTGTGCCACCTTCCTCTGCCTCGGTGTCCTGGAGCTCTCGTTTAAAAAGTGCTGGTAGGGCTATAAAACAGAAAAAATTACTTGCAACATTCCGCAGTTGGGGCTTGGGAAAGAGGGAGTTGAAAGAAAATGAAAGCACCAAAAGAGCTTGTTTTGCTGATATCTCTAAACCTCTATATCCTACACTCAAAGTACAAGGCTATTTCCCCAGAGATGAAATAGGAACATCTACAGAACAAGAAGAAATGGATTTCAAGAAGTTACATTTTGCCATGAAGTGTACGGAAGCTTAATCTAATCTGTGATCTAAAAATGGCACAGTTGTTTTCCTACTCCAAAAGTAGCCAACACATTGCCCTGATCACTGAAGGTGTTCTGAAGGTCAGCAGGGAGTTGTAAGAGCTCAGACTCCCTCTTAAGGCAGGGAATTCTAGGAGTTCATATTCCCTCTTAAAGCAGGGAATTTTGAGAGCTCAGACTCCCTCTAAGGGCAGGGAATTGCAAGAGTTCAGATTCCCTGTTAAGGCAGGGAATTTTAGGAGTTCAAATTCCCTGTTAAGGCAGGGAATTTTAGGAGTTCAAATTCCCTCTTAAGGCAGGGAATTTTAGGAGTTCAAATTCCCTCTTAGGGCATGCCACTTGCAGGAGAGATTATGATTATCCTGAAAGTAACATGCTGAAAAATGCACTGTTTTGCATCTCAATTCCCATTTTCTGCCTGTCTCTGAGACTGTACAAAACCACACTATCCTGCACACCTCACGATTTGCAAATCAGGTCTTTTCCTTCAGCAACACTAAACCACTGTTCTTATTTTTAATTTCAGAAAACCTTGTGGCTTTTTTCCTTTGTTTTTACCGTTGACTGTCAGAGTGGCAGTTGTCTGCTGATCTCCACACACACAGGTGTAATCTCCAGCATCCTCCACATCCAGCTCACGGATAATCAGCTTTGCAACAGCACCTTCTTGACTCATTTTATACTTGCTGCTTGCCTTGAGCACCTCCTGCCCTTTCTTCCACTCCACCAGGGCAGGTTTAGTCAGCTCGCAGTGCAGAGCAGCTGTGCCATTTTCCACGGCCTCAAGGTCCTTCAGGCCTCTCTTGAATTCTGGAGGCAGTGCTGAAGAGTAAAAGGGTACCACAGAGAGTGTGAATATTCCTTAAAAAGCAAAAGTCCCGTGGGAGAGGATGGATGGATGGATGGTGAAATGCTGAGCCCTGATGCAGGTCAGTGGGACACAATGGAAAATCTCCCCCAACTTCCCTGGACACTGAGAAGGTGAGATGAACCAACACAGTTGAGGGGGACAAACACCAACAGGGAACTCTTATCCCAATTCTGACACAAGGAGGAAGCACATAAAGTCCAAAGGAACGGGAAAACCCAAGCAAACAGAAAGGGAATGGGAACAGACCATAACAACAGAGGCTTGGGCAGCTCTAAGGTTTGGAGAACCATCCCAAGGGTTACTTTACCATGCACTGTTAAGGCAGCTGTGGTGCTCTTGTCTCCACACACACAGGTATAATCTCCACTGTCATCCAGGTCCAAGTCATGAACCATCAGCTCCACAACACGGCCTTCCTGCCTCATGCTGTGCTTCTTGCCCGAGGTGAGGACGTGGTGGCCCTTCTTCCACTGCACAGGGGCAGATGCCTTGCTGAGCTCACACTGAAAAGTGGCCATTCCACCTTCTACTGCTTCCTTGCTGGTCATTTCTTCTTGGAAAAATGGAGGCACAGCTGAAGGATGCAGGTAAAAAGTGTTACAGACTGAGGACGTCTCCAGGGATGGGTGAGGAACTGACAGTGGGGGAAGGTCTGAAAGTTATGGAAGGTCGAGCATCAGCAAAGAAGAGAGGGAAGAGAAGTGAAAATATCCTAGTGGGAATATACATCCTAATCCTTTGGGGTTTATGCTGGCTTCCTACTAGCAAAACTGCCCTGTCCTCAACAATATGCTTTCTACCAATGTCCATGAGAGAAAAACCAAGAATATCATCTCTGAGCTCCTTAGTTCCCATTTGTTGGTGTCTCCCACACACTTCACATCTTCGTGCTCTCTTTTCCTACTTATTCAGCTGTTCTACTGTGTTCTGAGTGTTGGCACAGCTCCTCACTCATCCTCATGTTCTTCCTCGAGCTATCCTTGAAAAGGTTCATCCAGGAACTCAAAGGTTCTTCCTGACCCCAAAGAAAATCTCCAGATGCTGAATCCCAGCCTGTGTTCTTGTCTCAGAACATGTTTTTCCTCACTGAACATAGTTCCTGTAACCCATTGCAAGTCATGTCCTTGAAATAAATGTGGTGACCTTCACATATGTCCCTCTATTAAGTAAGTGGGATGATGGGACATTCCACCTGTTTGACAAGGTTGGATACCTCAGATCTAAAAAACTTAGTGTCCCCAGCAGAGAGACTAAGTTAAAATATCCAAGATAGAAAACGGGATTAAACCAGATTTGGCACATTTCCCATCTCCAGCACTCTGAAGCTGAAACACCAGTTTTGTTTTCACAGCAAGTGGTTCTTCCAACAAAACAAAGCTGGCAGGAGATCTACAGCCTTAGGAAATTAGTCTCCCAATGGAAATCTGTGCATGAGGACAGAGGTTATGGGCACAAAGCCCAATATAAGCATAGCTCAGTACAGAAGAAATTGTAACTAACTAACACTTCTTTTTCCCCATATTACAATGGTCAGTATTGAGAATGCCAGAAAGGAATGGCAAAGAATAAACAGATTTGTGTTTTGGAGAATAAATGCAGGAAAGGAAAGACCAAAGAATAGTGGGTTTGTGTGTTGGGAAAGGAATGGCAGAAGGGAAAGATGAAAGAGCAGCAGGCATGTGTTTAAGGAAAGGAAAAGACAAGAGGATGGGACAGAGAAAGGCAGATTGGGATTTTCCAGTTGGCACAGCCTGCAGGTGAGGAGGGGCAGGGAATATTTTCAAATGAATGGGAGTTCAGTTAATAAGGTTGAACAAACAGGTGTGTAAAACTGAACAGTTATAGCAGAGGGCAGAGGCTTCCAGCCAGGAAACAGGAGGTCAGGATGGCTTTACCCTGGACTGTCAGGACAGCTGTGCTCCGGTGCTCCCCACACACACAGGTGTAGCCTCCTGCATCCTCCTCAGCTATTTCATGGATCACCAGCTCTGCCTTGGTCCCTTCCTGCCTCATTTTGTATTTCTCGCTCGCTTTGAGCATCCTCTGGTCCTTCCACCACTGCACTGGAGCAGCCTTGGTGAGCTCACAGTGCAGGGCGACTTCTCCACCTTCTCCTGCTTCCTTGTCCTGGAGCTCTTCCTTAAAGAGTGGGGGCAGAGCTGAAGGATGCAACACGGACAGATGGTCAGCAGAAAACCAGAATTAAAATCCCAATTTCTTTTTCACGCTTGAGATTATTTCCCCTTATGCCTTTTTTTTTCCCCCAGCCTATTATAGACATGCTTAGGCATAACCAAGTTTAGAAACTCCAAAAGCATCCTACTTCAAGTGTGATGTGATTTCAGTCACCCTAAGGGACAGTTGTTATTCACAGTGAAAGAAGAAGACAGAAAGACCCAGATCTGAGATCAACAGCACTCATAAATAACACTGCTGCACACAGGACTATTTTACCCACACAAGTAGCATTTCTTGGAGGCTGATATTGTTATTTTCTGGGGTTTTTTAAATTAAAATATTATAGCCCCACCTACCTGAAAGCAGTCAGATTTAAAAATAAAACTAGTTCTAGTTGTAAATTGAAGTTTGAAGGGCCATTACATGTAACGAGAATTTCAGATTCTTGCTATTTCCCATTTTGGAATCACAACCCAAAGACAGAACAACCTACAGGAAGCAACCTTCAGGAAAACTAATTATTGACATTTACCCACAAAAGTGCCTTGTGTAAAGGGGTACACCCCAAATGCCTCAGGAAAAGTCCATGTCTCAGGAAAGCCCAGATCCCTGTTTTTGGAAGAATCTGGAGAGGCAGAACTGAACCTCTGACCAAGTTCCTCAAAGTCAAGGACTGTTATTTCATTAACATGGATATTCATCAATGGGAGGAGAGCAGAGATCAGGTAATGAGGTTATTAACAAAAGGATTTATTTATGGGTTGGTTTATTTAACCCTCACTTCTCCTCTGTCCGGTTCCTGGGCAGGTGCTGACAGACCATACCTGTGTGTTTTGGAGAAAACTGGGGTTGACTGAAGTGAACCACAGGGCTGGAGCTGGAAAACGTAAATATCCAAGAAGAGGGGATTTGGGCAGAAAGAAACATCTTGTTTTCTCTTTTCAAAGGACAGATTAATAATGACCCCAAAATTTGCCGTGAGCGACTCTCTCTCAGCAAGAAATGAGTTATAAATAGAATGAAGAGAAAGGGATTAAAAAAAAAGAGACAAGCTACTAACCCAGGGAAGAAACAACTGAACTTCAGAATGATGCCTGTCTCTAGAGTTATTTATCAATTTTAATAAGGTCTTTTTACCATGAACTGCCAAGGTTGCTGTTGTCTTCTGGTCACCACACACACAGGTGTAATCTCCAGCATCTTTTACTTCTAGGTCATGAATGACCAGCTCTGCAGTGGTGCCAGACTGTCTCATTTGATATTTGTCACTTGCTTTCAGCACTTTGGGCCCAATTTTCCACTTCACTGGAGCTTCTTTGGTTAATTCACAACTCAGAGTGACTGATGCTCCTTCCTGGGCTTCTTCACTCTTCAGTTCTTCCTTGAAAAGCACTGGCAGGGCTGGGAATGGAAAGTTAATAGCGTGTTTAAACTAAGCCATCAGCATGATGAAGTTCAAATCTGGCCAGATCAGGGGGTTTGGACTTTGAGGCTGAGGTTATTGCTATGATGATCTGGAAAACTGAATCCAGCAGTGACTGTAAGACAAAGAAGTGCTGAGCTGACAGGTCAAGGTACAACAGGCTGGATGCATACAAGGTGGAATTTAAAGAATTTATCACAGGGACAGGACAAATCAGCTGGTCTAACAGGAGTCTCCTCTAGGTGTTTATTCCCTTAAACCTACAACACTGGAGTTTGCATGGAGAAACAGCCAAATCCTCAGCTTCCTTTTCAGGAATATCAGACCAAAATTAAACGTCAGGACAAGAAGCTCTCCTTTCCTGCACACAAATTAATCCCTAAGGAAAAGCTGATGGGTGGACACTTCACACAGCCAGAGACAGAGGAACAGAAAGTGGACGCTCATCTGCATTTACCATTCACTGCCAGAGACGCCGTGGTGTGCTGGTCTCCACACACACAGGTGTAATCTCCTGCATCCTGCAGCTCCAGGTCACGGATTTCCAGCTCAGCAAGGCCACTCTCCTGCCTCATGATGTGTTTTTCACTTGCCCTGAGCATTTTATTCCCTTTCTTCCACGCCACAGCTGCAGCCTTGGACAGCTCACAGCGCAGAGTGGCTGTTTGGCTTTCCAGGGCTTGCAGGTCCTTCAGGCCTTCTTTGAAAAGTGCTGGCAGGGCTGAAGGTCACAAAGTGGACAGAGGACGTTAAACACGACACGTGGCACACAGATTACAGGAGGGATGGGGTGGTACAGAGGCAGACAACACTTTAGGGTGAGAGGTTTTCATTCTGGGACATCGGACAAACCAACAGACAGGAGGAGAAAAGCAGCCTGGATACAACCAGATCTTACAGAGAGCTTACAAATGTAAAGGAACAATTCAGCCACGACCAATATCAGTGAGCTGACAAAGAAATGCACAGTATAATACAGATATTTGTATATGGTTTTTTTTACCATGCACTATCAAGGCAGCTGTTGTCTCCTGCTCTCCACACACACACGTGTATTCTCCAGCATCTTTCAGCTCCACATCATGGATAAGCAGCTTCATGGCTGTGCCCTCCTGCCTCATCTTGTACTTGTCACTGGCTCTGAGCAGAGTGCTGCCCTTTCTCCACTCCACTGGGGCAGCCTTGGTCAGCTCACAGCACAGAGTGGCCCCTTGACCCTCTGTCACCTCCTGGTCCTTCAGGCTCTCCCTGATCCCTGCAGGCAGCACTGAGGATGCAATGGGAAGAGGGTTAAAATGGAGCAGAAAAACAGCCTCCTGCTGAGGGGAAGGAAAGGTGAGGGCACCAGTGGGGGGCTGTCCTCAGGCTTGATCTCACATCTGCTTTAGGGATCCTAAACCCACTTTGTATATGGAATTGCTGGAAGGTTTTACCCCTAAATCACAAAATTAATCCTCATGACGGCTCAATGCAAAGTCAGGCTCACAGGAACTATGCACAGATGACAATGAACAGGGTGATAAAAGTAATTCAAACTTGTTAACAAGGACATCCAGGTGGAATTGGGCATTACCGTGCACTGCCAAGGCAGCTGTGGACTCCTTGTCCCCACACACACAGGTGTAATCCCCAGCATCACTCTCAGCCAGGCTCTGGATCACCAGCTCTGCAGTGACATCCTTCTGCCTCATTTTGTACTTCTCACTAGGTCTGAGCACCGTGAGTCCCTTTCTCCACTCCACCGGGGCGGGTTTGGTCAGCTCGCAGCGCAGAGTCACCGCTTCGCCCTCCTCGGCCTCCTCATCTCTCAGTTCCTCTTTGAAGAGGGCAGGGAGGGCTGAGAAACAGAGCAGCAAATGTTTTCATGACATGCAGTTCTGGGCCACCAAACTAAATGAACCTGGTGTTTCTATCTATCCATCCGTGCCTGGTTGTTGACGTGAGGATCATCCCACGCAAGGAAGATGCTAATTTGTATTGCAGATAAAAAAGGGTCCTATCATTTTCTTTTTTTTTAAAGTAAATTTTAAGCAAGTTTTCTGATTGGTTTAGAGGTGGATGGAAAATAAACAGCAGGAGTGGGCAAACTTCATGTATGGTCAAAACTGTAACTTCCTCAGTGTAATTCAGCGTGGAAAATCCATCCATGAAAAAAAATAAAGGAAAAATTGATCAGGTTTGAATTTAGGTGTTAAGGATGCCTATAGGTATAACCCAGAGTTAGAACAAGATGAAGAGTAGAGAGATCTCTTCAAAGTGCTTGGGTAGCAATAAAAAAAAAGAAAAGGATGATGTCTCCAGTGCAGAGATCTGCCATAATCTTCACACCAGGAAGTTCAGGTGCATCCTAAAACCCCATCCCTTTAGGAACAATGAATAGAATAATTCAGAGTGTAAGGTTGGATGGTAATGTGCTAATATGTACTCTGGGAGCAGCAGGTTGGGACAACACCTGGTAAGTCCTTGGAATGGGGCAGGAACTACATTTGGATATAGAATAGATATGAAGAACAGGAGAGAAGGGTCTCCAATTCATTCTCTGACCAACAAGAAATAAATATTTGAGAATAAGGATGGGGAGGACAATTGTGCAGACATTGATTACGAAGCAGGAAAGCTCATGGATTTTAGGACAGGTAATGATGGAGAAGAACAAAAGAAAATTCTGTGGGTAACAAGAGAAAAAGCTCCAATAATTTGAGAATTATTACTTATGATCGTGCAGATGTCAACTTACAGGACAAGACAGTGTAAGAGAGTGGAAAACTTCAAACAAACTTCTCAAACAATATTAAGAGCATAATTAGAGAGTAATTCACTCCGAGGATTAACAGAAATAGTCTATCTAAAGCACAAACTTTTCAATGTCCCAAAACTCAAGAGGACTATAAAACACAGGAGGTTTAGATGAGTGCAAAAGAAATACTGCTGAATGTAGAGACAAACCCAGAAAGGGCAGGTTCTCTGAGTGTCTCAAGAAGGTCAAGAGCAGTTCCCCATTCCCAATCTCTGTCACCTCCTGGACAAAAGATCAGCATGAAAGAGGGGCTAAAAGTGATCTGCAAAATGATGTTGATATCATGGAATCATAGAATTATTTAGTTTGGAAAAGCCCTCTAAGGTCAGTGAGTCCAACCTTTAACCCAGCACTGCCAAAGCCACCACTAAACCATGTTGGCTTACCGCTCTTTCAGGAATGTGAGTTGATTGTGAGTGACATGAGAAAGCTGAAGAGTTTAGTTCCTTCTTCTTTGATATTAAAGGTAAAGGATAGTGAGGAAAGTAATGGGAATTCTGGTTAGGATGAGAAAAATATGATTAGAGAATATTTAAATAGTCTGACTATTCTTAAGGCACCTTGGGGTGATGAAATTCGTCATGGAAGGCACAGGATCAGTGAATATCAGACATCAACATTTACACTGGAGAAATCAAAGAGCATGAATGGATGACATTCCACAAGTAAGGAAAAAACCAGAAACCAAGAGGTGGAAAAAGGCCTCACACATTGACATGCACACATTTGGTTCTTACCATGCAAAACAGGAGTCTAAAGTCCCAGGCAGCCAAGGAAGATCCAGGTGAAGTCAGTGGAGTCAGCAGAGGTATCTGCTGACCACACGTCTGCTAAATAAGGTGAACTGGATGCATCCCTGTCTTCCATGGACTGTGCTGACTAGATCTCCACTGACAAAAATGGGAATTTAGGAATACTCATCAGTCTTGACCTACAGGATGAATCCCCTTCACCTTCTTGGAAAAAGAGAGAGGTGGCAGAGAGAGGATCCAAGGAATTACATACATCTCAACTTAATTCTTTGAAAAACTTGGATTTGCCAAGAGCTTTTCTCTTCCTGAAGGAGTGGACCAGTGTAATTTTTTCTTGGCATAGATTAAGCTTCACAGACAGAAAGACCCAGTATATGCTGTACATTATTAATTTAGCAAAGCTCTTACTTTAACTCAGGTACAGATGGAACTACAGAAGGAATGTGCCACTAATTTGAAAACTACAGTCAAAGAATATTCAACTGTGATTTACACTCACAATGACAGAATGAGTCGAGTTCCTCAGTGCTCTGGAATCCAGTATTATTCAGCATTTTCTTTAGTGACTTGGACAACGAAATGCAGAGTTATCATTAATTTTGCAGATGATCCCAAGGCGGGAAAGAAGAGACAGTGAAAGCACTTTGTCAAAGTGGATTAAGACATAGAAAACCTCAGTGAAGGAGTGGTGGAAAAACAGGCTGCAATTCAGCAAGAGCAGGTGGAAAATATCCTAATTAGGGATGATCAACAACACAAATACAAGGAGGAGAACAACAGGCACGAAGGGATTCGGGATTACAAGAGATCCTGGAAAAAATGCAAGTTGAAAAATGCAACTCTGATGAAAATAAAGAAATCATAATTGGAATATATAAAACAGAGTGTCCCATGCAAGACACAGGAGTTCCTTCCATCCTGCTCCCCTCTGGCAAAGCCTCAGGTGCAGAGCTGCAGTTCTGCTTTCGGCCACCACACTTCCAGAAAGATGTGGATTAACTGAAAGTGGTCCAGAAAGCAGCAAAGATGAGCTGAAGTCTAGCAAACATGGCCTATGAAGGAAGGTTAAAAGGATTCAAGGTTCTCAGCCCAGAAAGGAGAAGACAGAATGGAGACATGAGGAAAGTTTTCAATCCTGTAAAATAGTTTCAAAAAGAGGAAGTTTCAAAAAAAAAAAAAAAAAAAGAAACCCAAGTATTTCTCATTTTTTTATAAAATTTGAAACAGGAAAAATGACAAGCCAGCTCGAGAAAGACTATTGCTGAAATTAAGAAAAACTTTCTGGCTGGAATGATGGTGACCTCAGGCTTGAAGATGGACTAAGTGACATTTCCAACTCTATTTTCCATGGTTATATTGGAAGTTGAAGACTGAAGCAATCCTTGTGTTATTGGTAAATACAAAGATGAAAAGGTCTGGGCAGTAAAGCAAAGAAATCATCTCCCTGAATTCAGACCTACTGAATTTCCAGCTGAGAAAGAGGCTGAAAATACTTCTGACTGTCCTGTGTTAATAATAAAAATAAAGCTTCCCGTTCTTCCAAGGAAAGTTGTAGATAAATTTGACTGAAGACTGTGAATTATTCTTCCACTATAATGCTGAGTATTCTGCAACACCTGGATACAAATCTACATTATCCTAGGTCAGAGTTATATAGAAAAGTTGCATTGAACCAAAATCAAAAATTATTTCTCCAATCCTAATACAGCTTGAAATCTAATCATCCTTTTCAAGAAGTATGAATACTCCTGCTGCTCCACCTCTCTAAGCTCAAGTTAAAAGTGAGTAAGACAGAATAAAAAAAGCAAGGATGTGGCATCTTCAGCCTTTGGTGTGGTACAAAGCTGTGCACCAACAAGAGCAGGGAGAAGAAAACAGGGAAAATATTAGTATAGTCAATGGAACTGTAATTCTAGTGAGAATTAGATAAAAACAACAATAAAAGAAGAAAATCTCTTATCAACAGAATTAATGATGGTGAGGTTAAGGAAAGAACTCATTGCGTGTCAGGACTGAGGCTTCCAGAGGAGAAGGGAGAAACATGCCACAAAAATCCCCCACTTCTGTTTCCTTTACCATGCACTGTCAGTGCTGCAGTTGTCTTCTCCTCTCCACACACACAGGTGTATTCCCCAGCATCCTTGACCTCCAGAGCGTGGATCAGCAGCTGTGCTGTGGTGCCTTCCTGCCTCACAGTGTATTTTTCACTCGGTTTGAGCACCTTGTGCTTCTTTTTCCACTCCACGGGGGCAGGTCTGGACAGTTCACACTGCAGAGTGGCTGTTCCACCTTCTGTGGCTTCCTCGTTTGTCATCTCCTTCTTGAAGTGCACAGGCAAGGCTGAGGAGTTCAAAATGAGCACAAAGTGTGACCATGGCAGCTATTCAAGCAACCACTTAGCTGTGGTCTGTCAACCACATGTGACAAGCAAAGCCTTTCCTAATCAAGCAGGATTGATGTGCCCTCTGAGAAACATAAAAGAGTGGCTTTGGAAAGCAGGAGAACACCTTATTCATCAATATGAGGAGGGGTTTTTTTATGGTAAAGTCCTTGGCATGAAATGGAGAACCACAGCAAGTCTCAGCTTCTCCAGACCTGCAAGACTGAGCCCTACACTCCTTGGATATTGCCTGCCAGAATGGAAAACAAAGCCTGACCAGAGTATCTACATTCTGTTGGAGTACAATTAATTGCTTTAAAAGTTCACAAATGAAACTTTATCTGAGGCATCAACTTCTCTTTTCCTTGAGGCCATGAGGGACCTTTAAATGTCCCTTCCAACACAAACTATTCTGTGAATTCTGTACCTCCTCAGACAGTGGTCAGGCAGAACTGGACCCTCAAGTTATTCTGAAACACTGAAAACTGCATCAAAAATATCTCGGCAACAAATTACCCTCTCAGCTTTAGGATTTTGGATTAGAATCTTTACAACCACCATCACAATAATATGATCTCCCATTTCTTAGCACCTGCTACTGAATATGAGCACCAAAGAAGTGAGTTAATACCAAGATGAATATCTCAGATTTTCGCCTTGAACGCCTGACCTGTGCTCGGTACTGACCAGTGCATTCAGGCATTTATGTCCAAGCACATGTTGCTACATACATCAGAAATAAGGCTGTTAAGTTTAAGAGCTGACACTACCAAGCTCTTATAAAAATAACTGTTTGAAAACAACCCCTTTGAATTTGTCACGTATTTCCTTTTTCTTTACCGTTCACTCTCAGCGCGGCCGTGGTTCTCTGATCTCCACAGCAGCACGTGTAATCCCCAGCATCTGCCAGATCCAGATCACGGATCACCAGCTCAGCAATCGTGCCCTGGCATCTCATGGTGAACTTGCCACCTGCCCCCAGGGCTGTGTCTCCTTTCCTCCACCCCACGGCGGCGCCGGGCTTGTTCAGTTCGCAGCAGAAAGTGGCCGTGCCTTTTTCCGTGCCTTCCACGTTCCTCAGCTCCTCTTTGAAACGTGGAGGGAGGGCTGAAGGTCACAGGTGAAGAGAGAGCACTTTAAAAATCGAGGGAAAAACTGAGCCTTGACTGCTCCACTGAGTTAAAACCTTTTACTCTATAAAGGTTTAGAATACACAGTACCTGAGAAGCAAAGAATGATTTCGGGGGGCACCCCTGCCTTGTGCTTTGCCATGGATCACACTGAGCATGTCACACTGATTAATAATAACTCCAAGAATCATAAAAGACTGACTTTGGACAGATGGAAAACACCTTATTCATAAGTCAGAGGGTTTTTTTTTTATGGTATGATCCAGGGCATGAAATGGAGCACCACCCCAGTGTCAGCTTCCCAGCTCTCACTGATTTGGAAATCAGTGTTGTAAAACTATAATTTCAGTATTTGAAGGGATGTTTTAAAGGCAGTTTAGGATATAACAACAAAAAACTGATCCCAAGATCTCAAGGAACTATGCACAGCTCTTTCTTAAAACCAGCTTAATAATTAAAATGAACACTATGTCATTTAAAATTACAGGCTGCAATGCTTTCATAACTTTTCAATTCCATTCCAGAAAAAAACAAGTGAAATCTCAGTGATATGCCCTAAAGAAATTAATTAGTGGAAATAATCCAAGTGCTATTTATGACTTCATCAAACTCTTCATTGTCTGCTTCCAGATTCCATCAACAGGAAAGAGCAGGAACTGAAAAGATGTTATTCACGATCCCAAGGGAAGGACTTTTAGTGGAAGATATTCCCAGTGGTTGGTACAGCTGTTGTAACAATTTAATAGATGGGACCAAGACCAGATTGTGATCCCCCATGAGACCACAGATGACAACACAGAAAACTCCTATTAAACCCAGATATTTTACCATGCACTGTCAGGGAAGCTGTGGTTGCCTTGTCTCCACACACACACGTGTAATCTCCTGCATCCTGTTCCTCCAGGCCATGGATTGTCAGCTCAGCAACGGTGTCCTTCAGCCTCATTTTGTACTTCTCACTAGGCTGGAGCACCTCCTGCCCTTTCCTCCACTCCACTGGGGCGGGTTTGGTCAGCTCGCACTGCAGAACAGCCGCCCTGCTTTCCGTGGCTTCCACAGGGACAAGATCCTTTTTGAACAGTGCAGGCAAAGCTATGGGGTGTGATATAAACAGAGAGGGCATCAAAACCATCAACCAGACCTTGAGGAACTCAGAGCTAGGTGCTGAGGCCGGTCCTTCACCGTTACATGGGAAGACAAATCATACAGTCTGGAAAACTGCATCTATTAGAAAACTACTGCAGGATCCCTCAGGGATGTTACTGCATGACCTGCTTCTAACACTGATTTATCAGCATGTTCATCTCTTCCCAGATGATTCCAGTAGTCCTCTCATCTATTTCAGTCTGAAATCATCTATCTTGAACATCAAAGACCTGATTTTGGATTGGAAGTCCTCAACCCAGGTGACAGCACTGCCATCTGGAGATCCCTCCCTTTCCTAACACCGTAACTTATCCTTTTGGTTCAGAAAATAAATTAGTAACATAACTTCAGGTGCACCTTTCAGCCACAATTTCCAAGGACATAAATGTCTCTAATGTCAGGGATACAGGGCTTTTTTTAGCAGCATTTAAGTTGCTTTTTGTCACTGAAGTAAAAACAAAGAGACTTGCACTGGGATGGAAGTGCTGGGTCAGAGAAGGGGAGGAACAGAAATAACCTCCAGGTGGAAGAAGGAAGAGGAAGCAAAAGTGTGCAGAAAATCTAGAAGAGTTTTGACTCCACAGTTTTCCACCTGTCCTTACAACCACCTTATTCCTTAAGATATATCTCAAATAAAACCTGTTCTTTTATCTATTGGATTGTACATGAACTACTTCTGGAGGGGCAACCAGAGTTCATCATTGTTCACCAAAGCAGAGACAAAATCTGTGGGAACAAAATCTGTCCCACTACCCCCTAAGTCAGGATCTGCAGAATAATGCTGATGGGTGGGGTATATTTAATTTATCCTCAGCAGGATATATCAAAGTCCTGCAAAAGAGGAGGACAGTCATTCATTCTTGAATGGAAAAACCTCTCACTAACTGAGCTCAGCAGTTTTAAAGAACTTTCCTCCCGGTTAAGCACCAAAATCCACTGACAGCCCTCTAAGAATAATCTTGCTGCTGACGTCTTTTAAGTGCCCAAGATGAAAAATTCTCATAACTCTTCTTTACTTTGCTATAAAGCCACCAGTTTTGAACTGACAGACAGTGGGAGACAGGATGAAACACCACCAGCAAACCAAGAAAAAATGCTGCAGAATCAAAACATCAAAGCAAGTGGGAAAGAGAGAGAAAAGGGATGTCCTGGAGACACTGGAATCACAACCCAGAATGGCTTTTTTACCGTGGACTGTCAAGACAGCCGAGGTCTTCTGCTCTCCACACACACAGGTATATTCTCCTGTGTCTTCCACCTCCAGATCTCGGATCAGCAGCTCTGCAGACGTGTCTTCTTGTCTCATCCTGAACTTTTCACTGGGTTTGAGGGTCTTGTCCCCTTTTTTCCACTCCACGGGGACCCCGACCTTGCTGAGCTCGCAGTGCAGGGTGGCTGTTCCACCGTCTGTGGCCTCCCTGTTCTTCAACCCTTCTTTGAAAAATGCAGGCAGAGCTGAAGGACAGCAACATGAGCAGTGAGATGTAACGCTCCAAAGAGTTAAAATCATGTTTAACTTCCCATTTTCCCTCTTATCTTGAAGGGATTTTTTGATACAAGAACACAGATTCTCGAGAGTCTCCGTGAAATCAGTATTAGGAAAGAAATGTCATTACCAGGAAAGGATTTAAAGCTTCCAGCAATCCATAGAAGTATTTAACATGTACTTAGAGTCATAAATCAATACAAACAGAAGTAGAAAGGCCTTTTTTTTTTTTTTCCTGTGAAATTTCAAGCAAAAAGACTAGTTTGAAATTTCTGGGGGAAAAAAATGGTTTTCTTATATGACTTTTTAAACCGTAAGGGGAGGATGTTTGCTGTCTTTTCACATCCTCAAGCAAACAAAGAGACATTTCACATCTAAAAAAAAAAATAAAAATGAAACACTGGAGTTTCATTCTAAATGTCAGTTTGAAATGAAGTTGTTCATTTCAATACAGGGTGAGAAAACAAGCATTTTCACCTGAACTGACATACCCTTTCAAAGATGTCAGGTTCAGTTAAAATCAAAGCTCTCCCTTTTACCCTCCCTTAGAAGATTTGGGCTTTTACAGAGGACACCAACTGAATGCCATGACAACTGGGCTGTAAGTGTAAAATCACCTTGTTGTCTCAGGAATGAAGTGTGGGCATAAGATTCCATGGAACAACCTCACCTTTTGGAATTTTATGAGACCTTAAAAAAAAAAATCCCTAAGTCATAACCCCTTTGAGGAAAGATAATTTTTGGCTTGAGCGTAACGGGGAGTCTGATAAAGGAACTTTCAAGGGAAAAGCAAAATGATGGATCCTTAATTAAAGGAGTGGGAACAACCCTGGTTGGCTCACTGAGCTCAGATCCCGATACCCCTCTTGTGCCACACGTTCCAGCTGATGGAACTGTGGATAAAGCTCTGGCAGAAGGAGGAGATGGGAGTGTGACCTGTGCAAATGAGCAGAGAAAACAGGATAGTTACTTCCAGAGTGTGCCTTGTTTTGTTTGTTTTACCATGAACTGTCAAAACTGCCATGGTCTGCTGGTCCCCACACACGCAGGAGTAATTCCCAGCGTCCGCCGTGTCCAGGCTCTGGATTGTGAGCTCAGCAGTGACACCTTCCCGTTTCATTTTGTACTTGTCACTTGGCTTGAGGGTCTTGAATCCCTTCTTCCACTCCACCTTGGCAGCTGCCTTGTTCAGCTCACAGTGCAGGGAGACACTTTTACCTTCAGTGGCTTCTTGGTCTGTCAGTTCTTTGGTGAAAAGAGCGGGCAGGACTGCAGAGTAAATGCAACATGGACATGGCATCAACCCTGAGAAAGCCTGACCCAAGATCTAATCACTCTCTTATCTCCCAGAAGCCATAAGACCTTCTTGATCTCCTCCAGGATTTCATTCCTCCAATCTCTAATGCTTCAAAAGACAATTCAGTTTGATTTTTACTTTGTTTTTTCTTCCTCATGCTTTAAAACATTCTTTAAAAACAAGTCTATCTGAAAAAATAGTTGCCAAGCCATCTATCCTTTCCTTTATATACCATAAAATCAGAGGCCACATTTCAATATGAGACCCAGAGCATTTTGTTTCCCTTGAGAAGAGCAGCAGCTCTACAGAAGTGCCTGATTTATGGCATTGTCTGAAATAAATAGAGCCCCTTAAAGCAGAGCAGTCACAAACATGCTGTCAGTGTTCTGCAGAGATAAAGTATTTGCTTTGGAAGAGCTAAGCCAAAATTGGTCAAAATGGAGCTGGGAGTAGCAGGAGTATTAAAAAAAAAAAAAAAAAAGCCTATTTTTCATGAAGGTTGTCCTTGTGTAGCAGCAAATATTGAGGGAAACTTGTTCCCCTTAGGAGCAACAAGTGTGACAGTGTAAGTCAGAAAAAGTAAATATTATTCCCACTTTTAGGTCAATCCCCGTGGGAAAACTTCTAAACAAGCAGCTATTCTGGACTAGGGAGGTTGTGTTGAGCTGGGGGCCTGTGCTCACTCAGCACCCAGGAAGACAAACAGCACATCAAGAGGGCATCAGGTGAAAGGAAAAAGAGAGAGAAGGAAAACAGGAGAGGAAGATTAATCAGCAGAGGGGAGGGTAGGAAGTATACAGGGATCAGAGGAAGCAGAAGAAAAAGAGGAAGAGGTCTTGGAATCACACAGGTTTACTTGGGCACGTGCTGAGAAATTCTTTTTTTACCATTTACTGTCAAAGCAGCCGTGGTCTGTTGGTCTCCACACACACAGTGGTAATCACCAGCATCTGCCAGTCCCAAATCCTGGATCCTCAGCTCTGCAAAGGGGCCTTCCTGCTCTATTTTGTATTTTTCACTTGGCTTGAGGACCACATTCCCCTTTTTCCACTCAACTGGGGCCGATTTGCTCAGTTTACAGTGCAAAGTCACTGCCTCCCCCTCTGTAGCTTCCTTGTTCGTCAGTTCTTCTTGGAAGAGGACAGGCAAGGCTGAGGGATGCAATACCAACAGAGAGGGAATCAGCACTGGAATGGAATGGAATGAACTGGACTGTGCTGTAAGTTACTGGGCTCAGTGTATACATTTAACCAAAAATGCATTATTTCTGGGTGTGTATTGTTGAAATGGGGGTGAAAACTCCTAGAGAAGAGAGAAACAAATTAGAGAAAACAATATACATCATAGATGTGCCGCCTCGAGGCAAAAAAAGCACAAGGGAATATCCCCCAACAGGATGACTCTTTGGTACCACAGAGCCAAGAACACGAAACCTCTAAAAAAACCACACTGACCAAGCTTTGGCTGACCAGAAAACGCTGCAATTTAAGGTGTGTTTGGGGCTTAAAGAGAAACATGGGTAGAACAGTTACCATTCACTCTCAGAGCAGCCGTTGTCTTCTGGTCTCCACACGTGCAGGTGTAGCTCCCGGCATCCGCCAAGTCCAGGTCTTGGATAACCAGCTCAACAAAGCGCCCTTCCCGTCTCATTTTGTACTTTCCATTTGGCTCCAGCACCTTCCCATCCCTGCTCCACTGGACCGAGCCCCCGGGCCGGCTCAGCTCGCACTGCAGCGTCGCCGTCCCGCTCTCCGTGGCCTCCTCGTTCCTCAGCTCCTTTTTGAAACGCACTGGCAGGGCTGGGAGATGCAGAAGGGAAAGGGGTTGCAACCCAAGACACCCTACTCAGATCTCTGCTCAGAGGCTCACTCGTTATTTGTTGTGTATCCACCCAAGCCTTCTTCCAACACCCTCTGTCCTTAAGCACATCCCGTCTTTTTTTTCATGGATGGTGAAAGAAATTCTCTAGTAACTTGTTCTGTGGGAATCGATTCATGGTCTTGATTGGGATCATGCATGTAAATGACAAACTCATCCTCATCATTAAACCCTCCTTAAGAGAAAATCCCAAGGAATCTTATGTTTCCATGTTAATTCAGGAAAACACACGTGCAGGACAGCTCTCTTCATTTGAGGAAAGGTAAGAAGACAACACACACACACACACATATCCAACACTGGGCATAATGAAAGCCGATTGAGGATGAAGACTGGGGACAGGAGTGACATGGCAACATGAAAAAGAAGATGGATGAAAGCAGTGCAAGCAGGACATGGAGATGAGTGCTGTGAGGGAATGTACAGAGAGGAGGAGGGAAGAGGTGGACAAAACCATTCCAGAGTTTCACAGGTTATTTCTGCCTTTTTACCATTCACTGACAAGGCTGCCGTGGTTTTTTGGTTCCCCACTAGACATGAATAGTCTCCAGCATCCTTTGGGTCCAGATCATGGATCAGCAGCTCAGCCACTGTGCCCTCCTGCCTCATCTTGTACTTGTTACTTGGCCGGAGAAGAGTTTGCCCCTTCCTCCACTCCACGGGGGCCTCTCTGCTCAGCTGGCACTGCAGGGTGGCTGTCCCACCTTCCACAGCTTCCACGGGCTTCAGCTCTTCCTTGAAGAGCACAGAGGCAGCTGAGGAATGAAGCATTCTCAGTTTACTTTGGGAGCATCATCACCATCCGGTGACCTCATACGGGACCCAAAGCCAAAACAAATTCTCTTGGCAGGCACAGCAAATGAGCTCTGACCTACCTGCACTTCCAGGACTCCATTTGTATTTACAATAACACACCAAGAGTTTTGGACCACATGAAAAGAGAGCAACTATTTACCAATAATTAGAATGTCAAAGCAATTACCCTTCTGCTGCCCAAACGCTGGCGGTCACAGACAAGTAAAAACTTGTTGAGAAAGTGGAGAAAAGAACTGCATATTCTTTAATAAAAGGTGTAGCTGAGGCCCTTCTTACCTCTTGGCTTAGAGCTTGGACAGTCGTCTCTATCCAAAGGATAAGAGATATTTCATAAGGAAAAAGAAGATATTTTGTTATCAGATATATTTGATATGCTTTAGCATGAAGTTACCATCCCAGAAAACACAACAGACCCTTTTGTTTGTACTCATCCCTATTTTTCCGAACTCTAAATGTGCAGGAGGTAGCAGGACCATGGCAAGGACAACAACAAATGGTCACAAGCAGGTGTCTCGTTCCTACCATGGATTTTGACTTGGGCTGTGCTCTGCTGGTCTCCAGTGTCACAGGTGTATCTTCCCGCATCTTCTGGCTCTGCATTATGAATCACCAGCTCTGCCACTGTCCCCTTCTGCTTCATTTCATATTTGGCACTTGCCTGGAGCGTGGCTCCTCCCTTCTTCCACACCACGGTGGCATCGGCTTTTGTGAGTTCGCAGCGCAAGGAGACGGATTTCCCTTCTTCCATATCCGTGTTCTCCAGGGCTTGTTTAAAAAGGACAGGCACAGCTGGAACACAGATCCAGGGATTAGGACATGCCCTCTTGACCTGGCTCTACGACAAGTGCCCCCAGGAGAGCTGTCACCTCTTAAAACCAGTCCTTTTCCAAGTGAGCAGAGCAGCCCTTAAGCCTCCCTTGGCTGTGTGGCATCAACATGATCCTGCCTGGGAGCAGGAATAAATCTCTCCCCCAGATGTTATCATCTCACTGTGGATTCCTGGGAATATGGGGGAAATTATTCCTCATTTTTAGTAAGGACCCTTTCAGAATCCCCTGGGCATCATCACCTAATGAATTCCCTGATCCTGCAGGGCTCTGAAATAATATTCATATCCTATATTTCTCCCACTCTCTGCTCCAGCACATACTACTTTTCCTATGTTACTAAAGCTACTATATTTGTTAAAGGCCATTGGGGAGTGCAGATGGCACCTGAGAGCCTTTAAAAAGGATGTTTGTGGGAGTTTGGGGGTCTAAAAATTAATCACCTGGCCACCTGCAATTTTTCATGGACTGCATTTATGTTTTCACATTCCTGTGCTCCAACACTACTGGTCTCCATCTGTAACTCCATTCTTAACCCCAGCCATGTAAAACAGCTCATAGGTCAGGAAATACAGCACGTAGGGTATAGAAAAATAGTCCTCTGAACTCCACTTAATTAGTTTTTGCCCAGTTGGAAGTTACAGATTTAAAACCCCCAACACAGAATGTGAGACAACGTGAATTAAATATACACAGGTGATAAAAAGTGTGCAATATTACCTTTAAATTCTACGTGTTAAAGATGGCATTAACATAAAAAAAATGAAGTGTTATGTGATATTTTTTTAATAGACCTATTAAGCAGTCGATTAAGGAAGTGTTTAATGTCTCTAACTCTACCCACCGTTCACTTTCACCCGGGCAGTGGTTTTGAGCTCCCCAGAGCTGCAGGTGTATTCCCCAGCATCCATGGATTTGAGGTCTCGGATAATGAGCTCTGCCACAGTTCCATGCTGCTTAAATTCATACTTCTCACTGGCATGGAGGACAGTGTCTCCCTTCATCCACTTCACTGGGGCACCAGGTTTGCTGAGCTCGCAGGTCAGCTTGACCTGTTTTCCTTCTTTAGCCTCTTCGTTTTGGAGCTCTTGCTTGAAAAGGAGTGGCTTTTCTGAAAAAGATGTTGAAGGAAATGCGTGAGACTGGCAATCATCCTCCCCCTTTTAGTATCAGACTTTGTTCTTGAGATAGAAAACTGCAGGAATGGAAAAGCACTGGCAAACAGTAAACAGATTCTGACATCTCACATCTGGCTGCCAGCAATTTACAGCAGCAGAAAAAAAAAAATTGAGGCCATATGTTTATTTTCCTTTTAACCACTGTCTGCACTGTTGAAGACATTGCTGCTATCACTGCTTTCATTGTTAACATCAGTGGCAGACGCTGCACTGCTATAAATGGCACAAACTGTGTCACAGATGGGTGCTCAGGGCTGGACCACTGGCACAAAACTCATAAAACTTCAGGAGGTCAACTCACACACAGCACAGAGGACACAGCAGTGGCAAAGCACTTTCTGTCACAGCCAGCAGTATTGATTTATCATGATTAAAAAAAAAAACAAACCCACAATGTATTTTTTACCCAACATGAACACAGACTTAAAACCAGCACAGAGCAAACACAGAGGGGGAAGCACAGCTGTACATGGCAGGGTCCCTGGGGATCTTCCTCCACAGGGTCTGTCACAGCCTGGGATTTAAGGCTTTAAGCTGAGCTAGGGCAGGGAAAGAACGTACTGGAAAAATACCTCAACTGAAGTGTTTTCCCTTTAGATAATGAAAAAAAAAAAATCTTTCCTGAATTCTGCTGTCTTATGAATATGCAAGTCAGCTACTGATTTGAGATGCACCTAATTTGTGGCTGTTGAAAAACTACAGCTTCTTCTTTTGTTTCCCTTTTACCTCTAGTTTGGGACACTCAGTGTCACATGACTACTGAATTTTTTCCTATTTTTTCCTATTTTTTTCCCTTTTTTTTTTTCCTATATTTGCATTCTCCTGTTCTGACGTGACTCTAACAGAAAGGTTCCCTAAAGGAAAGCTCCAAAGGTGCAATTTGTTGTAGACATCATTATGACTTGACTCCTTCACATCTCCTGGTGATCCGAATCCATGTGTTTCAACCCCACACCCCTCTCTGTGAAGGGGAAAAAGAAAGAGGCTGTGGTGGAACATTACCAATGTGATTTTCTTCTAACAGAGAATTGTTCACCATGGGTGAGGTCCAGGTCCTACTGAAGCCAACACAGACCTTTCCTTTGTGTATAATGGATATTGAGAAAACGTCCTTGTGTAGAGAAAGACAGAGAAAATTGGGACCTTTAACCACCACCTCTTCTTCACTACATCATCAAGGTCTTCTCTTTCCTTGCACAGCAGACCTCAGCCTTAAGCTGGTTTGTTTCTTGGTGCTCTGGATAAACCCTGTGAGCAGCTTGTCCTCCCAACTCCACCCTCTGAGGTTCAGGTTGACCGTTCCAACAACCCAAATGCTTTTCTCTGTTCACCCTGAATCCTCTAATCCCAGTGCATGTTCTGATCCTGCATTCCAAGTGCCAAATACCACACAGGGTATCCACTGGTCTGGTTAAACACAGCCTGTGCCTTTAACAGCCTTCTGTGCCTGCTCAAACCTGCCCAGGTGAACAAGTGATTTTTAAGGCACAGAAACTTGAGCTCCCCCTAAACCTCAGGCTGGGGCAATGACTCGGGACAGGCAGGAGCAATTGTGAGGTGATTATAGATAAGCCCAGTTCTAACTCAGAGAATTGCACTAAAGGCTCATCTAAGAAGAGAACTTTTGCTTCAGCTTAGATAACAACCCTTTAGATCATGGAATCATAGGAGAGTTTGGGTTGGAAGGTCATCAAACCCAACCCCCCTGCAATGAGCAGAGACATCTTCAACCAGATTAGATTGCTCCAAGCCCCATCCATCCTGGCCTTGAATGTTTCCAGAGATGGAGCATCCACCACCTCTCTGGGTAACCTCTTATGGTGTTTTAAACCACTTTCATTGTAACAAAAACTCTCCCTTACACATAATCTAAACTGGTTTTAATCTAAATGGTTTTTAGTTTAAAACCATCACCCCTTGTCCTATCAAACAGGATGGCACCTCCTGCCTGATCATACTCCTTGGGTGCATTGCTCTGATAAATTTGGATGCCTAAAGTAATTACCTAGACAAATGTAGGGGTGTGATCTCCCTCCTTGGAGAGATTCATCAGAAATTTGATGAATTTACACATTTGAATCCACTTGCACTGGAAACAAAGGATTCAAACACCCATTTTCCTCTAAGAGCTCGTTAACAAGGGCAGGATCAACATACTTTCCATTTTATATTCTGGGATTCAGGTAGATGGATTAAAGATTATTTGGATTTTTTTTTTAGTTCAAAATACACATTTGAAGAGGTTCTAATGGCACTCTCGTACTAAGTGTCTATGATTTTTGGGAGATTACTGCAGAAGATCAAGGTCCTTAGTTTTCATAGACTCCCTCTTTTGGGGTAGTGGTTCAGCTCAATCTTGTTTTATTCAAGTCCCTTCCCCAGGAGAAGCTGCACTTTGCAAGTTTGCTGTTCTCCTTTACCACGGGGGAGAGCACAAGGTTTCTTCCTCTCATGTGTCATTCCTTGGCTTTGTCCATTTTTAGGAGACAGATTCAGGAGGTGATTTATCCTTTCTCTGGATTACCTTTTAGGCTGGGTGGATCTCCTGCAGAGATACCTGTCCTCTGCTGACCCACTGCTTTCTCCTTGGGGGTTGGAACAAGATCATCTTTAAGGTCCCTTCCAACCCAAACCATTCCAGGATTACATGATTCTCAGAGAACTTAGACACTTAATCTGCACAGAGCTAAAACCAGGTCAGAAGAAGGATTTTCCTGCTTCAATTCTTTCCCCTCTCTGGGTGCTGTTCTGGGCAACTTGATGAAAACATCTCAGTGCAAAGACACGAAGTCCCTTTTCAGTAGAGTTTCATGTTTTCTTCATTTCCATTAATTACTCTGACCTAGATGTTAGGTGATGATTTAGGACCCAAACCATCACTCCAAAATTATAATATTAATTAATAACTCCAAGTTATTATTACCCCTGACAGGAATAACTGCACTGCTTTTAGCTGTTCCAGCCTCACACTCACATCTGCCACTGTCTCTTCTGCCCTGTGAACAACAAGCTTGGCTTCAAATCCCAACCAGGTGATGTTGCACTTGGAAGAATTCCTGAGGCTCTTCCCACCTTTGCACCACTTTACAGGCCTGTCTGATTTGGAGGTTTCACAGTGAAGGATCACATCCTCTCCCTCACACTCTCCACTATCAATCAGCTCCTTTGTGAAGGCTCAGGGCTTCCCTAGGATCACATAAAATCCATCTGAGATGTTTCAGAAGAGGTGTGGATTCTCAGATCACAAGTAATCCATGAGGTTTGCATCCAGGATTACTTGTATCAAAGCTGCAGGTCAAGGTTACTGACAAATAATTTGGTGTTTGTGACTATTAAGTCCTTGGGAAGCACCAGTGATGCCACAAATTGTTGTTTAAATACCCACTGACATCTGGGAGAAACTGAGAAGACGATATTCCTGTTGAGGAACATAAATAAAACCTCTCTCACTTCCCAGTAAACAGCAATAAGACTGAAGCACAATTTTTCTAAGCCTTTTCCCATGGTAGCTGATTAGTTTCAACCTTTTACATGAACGTGGAAAAGTTAATTCTGCATGAATTGAGGTGCAATACAAATTTCTCTCATCTAGAGCAGATCTCAGTAGAACAAGTCCTCTAAAAGTCAAACAGATAGCTCAGATAGGTCATTCAGGGTGTTTCTGTAGCCTCTGGAAGGTGACAGACACCTCCAGAAACCAAATATTTAATTCCAAAATAGACCAGTGGGACAGAGAAACTCCCTGGAAGTGCTTACCTTTCTACACATCTTATAGAAGTAACCTAAGGTAGATACCAATAGCTAAATTGGCCAATGTAAATCTCATCCCTCCCAGCTTAATGTTTTTTAATTTGTAAAAATCCAATCAATCAGGAGACCAAAGCCTGGTTATGGTACTACAACATTACATATTAGTCTTTTGCAAATAAAACCTTTCATTTTCCTTCAGAAAACAAAACAAAAACAAAAAAAAACCCCACCAAAAAAAACCAAAAAAACCAACCCAACCCAAAAAAAAAAAAAAAACCAAAAAAAAAGAAAAACACCAACCACAAACATAATAATCTATTTTCATTTCTGTAGGTTGGAAAAATTTGGGTACCTTTTCAAACTCTGAAAAAAAGAAAAATATTCTTTGAAATAAACGAGGTATTTGTGAAAAATGAGGCTGTGATCTGACACGGGGGAGACAGTGTGTTTTTTATCTCCGGGCAACAGAAATATTTACATTTCCAGGAAGAAAACTTGCCTCTAATCCCACATTCTTGGGCTGTTTGGCATTCATTTCATTTCCTTGCCATAGAAGCAGACTAACACTGCAGTTTTAACTCACTTTAACTTTTCCAGAGAAAACAACCCATTGTCAACAATGCATAGCAGAGAACAACATGCAATGTTGCCTTTCAAACAGCAAAAAAACTAAATTTAAAACTTATTGCTGGCACTCGATTTTTTTTCATTGAATTAATCGATTCCTCCTCATTAATCAGCACCTTATCAGCCCACTCAAGGAAAACTGAACAAGGCCTCCAATCACTGCAGAATAACATTCCCACCTAAAATCCAATAAACACTCCAAGGGTTGTCCAGGATTACAAAGTGTTCATTCTCCAGCTGTAATTTCATTATATATAAGTATATNAAGATATATCTCAAATAAAACCTGTTCTTTTATCTATTGGATTGTACATGAACTACTTCTGGAGGGGCAACCAGAGCTCATCATTGTTCACCAAAGCAGAGACAAAATCTGTGGGAACAAAATCTGTCCCACTACCCCCTAAGTCAGGATCTGCAGAATAATGCTGTGGGGTGGGGTATATTTAATTTATCCTCAGCAGGATATATCAAAGTCCTGCAAAAGAGGAGGACAGTCATTCATTCTTGAATGGAAAAACCTCTCACTAACTGAGCTCAGCAGTTTTAAAGAACTTTCCTCCCGGTTAAGCACCAAAATCCACTGACAGCCCTCTAAGAATAATCTTGCTGCTGATGTCTTTTAAGTGCCCAAGATGAAAAATTCTCATAACTCTTCTTTACTTTGCTATAAAGCCACCAGTTTTGAACTGACAGACAGTGGGAGACAGGATGAAACACCACCAGCAAACCAAGAAAAAATGCTGCAGAATCAAAACATCAAAGCAAGTGGGAAAGAGAGAGAAAAGGGATGTCCTGGAGACACTGGAATCACAACCCAGAATGGCTTTTTTACCGTGGACTGTCAAGACAGCCGAGGTCTTCTGCTCTCCACACACACAGGTATATTCTCCTGTGTCTTCCACCTCCAGATCTCGGATCAGCAGCTCTGCAGCCGTGTCTTCTTGTCTCATCCTGAACTTTTCACTGGGTTTGAGTGTCTTGTCCCCTTTTTTCCACTCCACAGGGACCCCGACCTTGCTGAGCTCGCAGTGCAGGGTGGCCGTTCCACCGTCTGTGGCCTCCCTGTTCTTCAACCCTTCTTTGAAAAATGCAGGCAGAGCTGAAGGACAGCAACATGAGCAGTGAGATGTAACGCTCCAAAGAGTTAAAATCATGTTTAACTTCCCATTTTCCCTCTTATCTTGAAGGGATTTTTTGATACAAGAACACAGATTCTCGAGAGTCTCCGTGAAATCAGTATTAGGAAAGAAATGTCATTACCAGGAAAGGATTTAAAGCTTCCAGCAATCCATAGAAGTATTTAACATGTACTTAGAGTCATAAATCAATACAAACAGAAGTAGAAAGCCCTTTTTTTTTTTTTTCCTGTGAAATTTCAAGCAAAAAGACTAGTTTGAAATTTCTGGGGGAAAAAAATCGGTTTTCTGATATGACTTTTTAAACCGTAAGGGGAGGATGTTTGCTGTCTTTTCACATCCTCAAGCAAACAAAGAGACATTTCACATTTAAAAAAAAAAATAAAAATGAAACACTGGAGTTTCATTCTAAATGTCAGTTTGAAATGAAGTTGCTCATTTCAATACAGGGTGAGAAAACAAGCATTTTCACCTGAATAGACATACCCTTTCAAAGATGTCAGGTTCAGTTAAAATCAAAGCTCTCCCTTTTACCCTCCCTTAGAAGATTTGGGCTTTTACAGAGGACACCAACTGAATGCCATGACAACTGGGCTGTAAGTGTAAAATCACCTTGTTGTCTCAGGAATGAAGTGTGGGCATAAGATTCCATGGAACAACCTCACCTTTTGGAACTTTATGAGACCTTAAAAAAAAAAAATCCCTAAGTCATAACCCCCTTTGAGGAAAGACAATTTTTGGCTTGAGCGTAACGGGGAGTCTGATAAAGGAACTTTCAAGGGAAAAGCAAAATGATGGATCCTTAATTAAAGCAGTGGGAACAACCCTGGTTGGCTCACTCTGAGCTCGGACCCCGATACCCCTCTTGTGCCACACGTTCCAGCTGATGGAACTGTGGATAAAGCTCTGGCAGAAGGAGGAGATGGGAGTGTGACCTGTCCAAATGAGCAGAGAAAACAGGATAGTTACTTCCAGAGTGTGCCTTGTTTTGTTTGTTTTACCATGAACTGTCAAAACTGCCATGGTCTGCTGGTCCCCACACACGCAGGAGTAATTCCCAGCGTCCGCCGTGTCCAGGCTCTGGATTGTGAGCTCAGCAGCGACACCTTCCCGTTTCATTTTGTACTTGTCACTTGGCTTGAGGGTCTTGAATCCCTTCTTCCACTCCACCTTGGCAGCTGCCTTGTTCAGCTCACAGTGCAGGGAGACACTTTTACCTTCAGTGGCTTCTTGGTCTGTCAGTTCTTTGGTGAAAAGAGCAGGCAGGACTGCAGAGCAAATGCAACATGGACATGGCATCAACCCTGAGAAAGCCTGACCCAAGATCTAATCACTCTCTTATCTCCCAGAAGCCATAAGACCTTCTTGATCTCCTCCAGGATTTCATTCCTCCAATCTCTAATGCTTCAAAGGACAATTCAGTTTGATTTTTACTTTGTTTTTTCTTCCTCATGCTTTAAAACATTCTTTAAAAACAAGTCTATCTGAAAAAATAGTTGCCAAGCCATCTATCCTTTCCTTTATATACCATAAAATCAGAGGCCACATTTCAATATGAGACCCAGAGCATTTTGTTTCCCTTGAGAAGAGCAGCAGCTCTACAGAAGTGCCTGATTTATGGCATTGTCTGAAATAAATAGAGCCCCTTAAAGCAGAGCAGTCACAAACATGCTGTCAGTGTTCTGCAGAGATAAAGTATTTGCTTTGGAAGAGCTAAGCCAAAATTGGTCAAAATGGAGCTGGGAGTAGCAGGAGTATTAAAAAAAAAAAAAAAAAAAAAGCCTATTTTTCATGAAGGTTGTCCTTGTGTAGCAGCAAATATTGAGGGAAACTTGTTCCCCTTAGGAGCAACAAGTGTGACAGTGTAAGTCAGAAAAAGTAAATATTATTCCCACTTTTAGGTCAATCCCCATGGGAAAACTTCTAAACAAGCAGCTATTCTGGACTAGGGAGGTTGTGTTGAGCTGGGGGCCTGTGCTCACTCAGCACCCAGGAAGACAAACAGCACATCAAGAGGGCATCAGGTGAAAGGAAAAAGAGAGAGAGAGAAGGAAAACAGGAGAGGAAGATTAATCAGCAGAGGGGAGGGTAGGAAGTATACAGGGATCAGAGGAAGCAGAAGAAAAAGAGGAAGAGGTCTTGGAATCACACAGGTTTACTTGGGCACGTGCTGAGAAATTCTTTTTTTACCATTTACTGTCAAAGCAGCCGTGGTCTGTTGGTCTCCACACACACAGTGGTAATCACCAGCATCTGCCAATCCCAAATCCTGGATCCTCAGCTCTGCAAAGGGGCCTTCCTGCTCTATTTTGTATTTTTCACTTGGCTTGAGGACCACATTCCCCTTTTTCCACTCAACTGGGGTCGATTTGCTCAGTTTACAGTGCAAAGTCACTGCCTCCCCCTCTGTAGCTTCCTTGTTCGTCAGTTCTTCTTGGAAGAGGACAGGCAAGGCTGAGGGATGCAATACCAACAGAGAGGGAATCAGCACTGGAATGGAATGGAATGAACTGGACTGTGCTGTAAGTTACTGGGCTCAGTGTATACATTTAACCAAAAATGCATTATTTCTGGGTGTGTATTGTTGAAATGGGGGTGAAAACTCCTAAAGAAGAGAGAAACAAATTAAAGAAAACAATATGCATCATAGATGTGCTGCCTCGAGGCAAAAAAAGCACAAGGGAATATCCTCCAACAGGATGACTCTTTGGTACCACAGAGCCAAGAACACGAAACCTCTAAAAAAAATACACTGACCAAGCTTTGGCTGACCAGAAAACTCTGCAATTTAAGGTGTGTTTGGGGCTTAAAGAGAAACATGGGTAGAACAGTTACCATTCACTCTCAGAGCAGCCGTTGTCTTCTGGTCTCCACACGTGCAGGTGTAGCTCCCGGCATCCGCCAAGTCCAGGTCTTGGATAACCAGCTCAACAAAGCGCCCTTCCCGTCTCATTTTGTACTTTCCATTTGGCTCCAGCACCTTCCCATCCCTGCTCCACTGGACCGAGCCCCCGGGCCGGCTCAGCTCGCACTGCAGCGTCGCCGTCCCGCTCTCCGTGGCCTCCTCGTTCCTCAGCTCCTTTTTGAAACGCACTGGCAGGGCTGGGAGATGCAGAAGGGAAAGGGGTTGCAACCCAAGACACCCTGCTCAGATCTCTGCTCAGAGGCTCACTCGTTATTTGTTGTGTATCCACCCAAGCCTTCTTCCAACACACCCTCTGTCCTTAAGCACAGCCAGTCTTTTTTTTTCGTGGATTGTGAAAGAAATTTTCTAGTAACTTGTTCTGTGGGAATCGATTCATGGTCTTGATTGGGATCATGCATGTAAATGACAAACTCATCCTCATCATTAAACCCTCCTTAAGAGAAAATCCCAAGGAATCTTATGTTTCCATGTTAATTCAGGAAAACACACGTGCAGGACAGCTCTCTTCATTTGAGGAAAGGTAAGAAGACAACACACACACACACACATATCCAACACTGGGCATAATGAAAGCCGATTGAGGATGAAGACTGGGGACAGGAGTGACATGGTAACATGAAAAAGAAGATGGATGAAAGCAGTGCAAGCAGGACATGGAGATGAGTGC
Source organism: Manacus vitellinus (assembly GCF_001715985.3). Taxonomy (NCBI): domain Eukaryota; kingdom Metazoa; phylum Chordata; class Aves; order Passeriformes; family Pipridae; genus Manacus; species Manacus vitellinus. The sequence continues at coordinate 2,168,111 of NW_021940807.1, read as the reverse complement.
TGTGAGGGAATGTACAGAGAGGAGGAGGGAAGAGGTGGACAAAACCATTCCAGAGTTTCACAGGTTATTTCTGCCTTTTTACCATTCACTGACAAGGCTGCCGTGGTTTTTTGGTTCCCCACTAGACATGAATAGTCTCCAGCATCCTTTGGGTCCAGATCATGGATCAGCAGCTCAGCCACTGTGCCCTCCTGCCTCATCTTGTACTTGTTACTTGGCCGGAGAAGAGTTTGCCCCTTCCTCCACTCCACGGGGGCCTCTCTGCTCAGCTGGCACTGCAGGGTGGCTGTCCCACCTTCCACAGCTTCCACGGGCTTCAGCTCTTCCTTGAAGAGCACAGAGGCAGCTGAGGAATGAAGCATTCTCAGTTTACTTTGGGAGCATCATCACCATCCGGTGACCTCATACGGGACCCAAAGCCAAAACAAATTCTCTTGGCAGGCACAGCAAATGAGCTCTGACCTACCTGCACTTCCAGGACTCCATTTGTATTTACAATAACACACCAAGAGTTTTGGACCACATGAAAAGAGAGCAACTATTTACCAATAATTAGAATGTCAAAGCAATTACCCTTCTGCTGCCCAAACGCTGGCGGTCACAGACAAGTAAAAACTTGCTGAGAAAGTGGAGAAAAGAACTGCATATTCTTTAATAAAAGGTGTAGCTGAGGCCCTTCTTACCTCTTGGCTTAGAGCTTGGACAGTCGTCTCTATCCAAAGCATAAGAGATATTTCATAAGGAAAAAAAAGATATTTTGTTATCAGATATATTTGATTGATATGCTTTAGTATGAAGTTACCATCCCAGAAAACACAACAGACCCTTTTGTTTGTACTCATCCCTATTTTTCCGAACTCTAAATGTGCAGGAGGTAGCAGGACCATGGCAAGGACAACAACAAATGGTCACAAGCAGGTGTCTCGTTCCTACCATGGATTTTGACTTGGGCTGTGCTCTGCTGGTCTCCAGTGTCACAGGTGTATCTTCCCGCATCTTCTGGCTCTGCATTATGAATCACCAGCTCTGCCACTGTCCCCTTCTGCTTCATTTCATATTTGGCACTTGCCTGGAGCGTGGCTCCTCCCTTCTTCCACACCACGGTGGCATCGGCTTTTGTGAGTTCGCAGCGCAAGGAGACGGATTTCCCTTCTTCCATATCCGTGTTCTCCAGGGCTTGTTTAAAAAGGACAGGCACAGCTGGAACACAGATCCAGGGATTAGGACATGCCCTCTTGACCTGGCTCTACGACAAGTGCCCCCAGGAGAGCTGTCACCTCTTAAAACCAGTCCTTTTGCAAGTGAGCAGAGCAGCCCTTAAGCCTCCCTTGGCTGTGTGGCATCAACATGATCCTACCTGGGAGCAGGAATAAATCTCTCCCCCAGATGTTATCATCTCACTGTGGATTCCTGGGAATATGGGGGAAATTCTTCCTCATTTTTAGTAAGGATCCTTTCAGAATCCCCTGGGCATCATCACCTAATGAATTCCCTGCTCCTGCAGGGCTCTGAAACAATATTCATATCCTATATTTCTCCCACTCTCTGCTCCAGCACATACTACTTTTCCTATGTTACTAAAGCTACTATATTTGTTAAAGGCCATTGGGGAGTGCAGATGGCACCTGAGAGCCTTTAAAAAGGATGTTTGTGGGAGTTTGGGGGTCTAAAAATTAATCACTTGTCCACCTGCAATTTTTCACGGACTGCATTTATGTTTTCACATTCCCGTGCTCCAACACTACTGGTCTCCATCAGTAACTCCATTCTTAACCCCAGCCATGTAAAACAGCTCATAGGTCAGGAAATACAGCACGTAGGGTATAGAAAAATAGTCCTCTGAACTCCACTTAATTAGTTTTTGCCCAGTTGGAAGTTACAGATTTAAAACCCCCAACACAGAATGTGAGACAACGTGAATTAAATATACACAGGTGATAAAAAGTGTGCAATATTACCTTTAAATTCTACGTGTTAAAGATGGCATTAACATAAAAAAAATGAAGTGTTATGTGATATTTTTTTAATAGACCTATTAAGCACTTGATTAAGGAAGTGTTTAATGTCTCTAACTCTACCCACCGTTCACTTTCACCCGGGCAGTGGTTTTGAGCTCCCCAGAGCTGCAGGTGTATTCCCCAGCATCCGTGGGTTTGAGGTCTCGGATAATGAGCTCTGCCACAGTTCCATGCTGCTTAAATTCATACTTCTCACTGGCATGGAGGACAGTGTCTCCCTTCATCCACTTCACTGGGGCACCAGGTTTGCTGAGCTCGCAGGTCAGCTTGACCTGTTTTCCTTCTTTAGCCTCTTCGTTTTGGAGCTCTTGCTTGAAAAGGAGTGGCTTTTCTGAAAAAGATGTTGAAGGAAACGCGTGAGACTGGCAATCATCCTCCCCCTTTTAGTATCAGACTTTGTTCTTGAGACAGAAAACTGCAGGAATGGAAAAGCACTGGCAAACAGTAAACAGATTCTGACATCTCACATCTGGCTGCCAGCACTTCACAGCAGCAGAAAAAAAAAATTGAGGCCATATGTTTATTTTCCTTTTAACCACTGTCTGCACTGTTGAAGACTTTGCTGCTATCACTGCTTTCATTGTTAACATCAGTGGCAGACGCTGCACTGCTATAAATGGCACAAACTGTGTCACAGATGGGTGCTCAGGGCTGGACCACTGGCACAAAACCCATAAAACTTCAGGAGGTCAACTCACACACAGCACAGAGGACACAGCAGTGGCAAAGCACTTTCTGTCACAGCCAGCAGTATTGATTTATCATGATTAAAAAAAAAAAACAAACCCGCAATGTATTTTTTACCCAACATGAACACAGACTTAAAACCAGCACGGAGCAAACACAGAGGGGGAAGCACAGCTGTACATGGCAGGGTCCCTGGGGATCTTCCTCCACAGGGTCTGTCACAGCCTGGGATTTAAGGCTTTAAGCTGAGCTAGGGCAGGGAAGGAACTTACTGGAAAAATACCTCAACTGAAGTGTTTTCCCTTTAGGTAATGAAAAACAAAATCCTTCCTGAGTTCTGCTGTCTTATGAATATGCAAGTCAGCTACTGATTCAAGATGCACCTAATTTGTGGCTGTTGAAAAACTACAGTTTGTTCTTTTGTTTCCCTTTTACCTCTAGTTTGGGACACTCAGTGTCACATGACTACTGAATTTTTTCCTATTTTTTTCCCTTTATTTTTTCCTATTTTTTTCCCTTTTTTTTTTCCTATATTTGCATTCTCCTGTTCTGACGTGACTCTAACAGAAAGGTTCCCTAAAGGAAAGCTCCAAAGGTGCAATTTGTTGTAGACATCATTATGACCTGACTCCTTCACATCTCCTGGTGATCCGAATCCATGTGTTTCAACCCCACACCCCTCTCTGTGAAGGGGAAAAAAAAAGGGGCTGTGGTGGAACATTACCAATGTGATTTTCTTCTAACAGAAAATTGTTCACCATGGGTGAGGTCCAGGTCCTACTGAAGCCAACACAGCCCTTTCCTTTGTGTATAATGGGTATTGAGAAAACGTCCTTGTTTAGAGAAAGACAGAGAAAATTGGGACCTTTAACCACCATCTCTTCTTCACTACATCATCAAGGTCTTCTCTTTCCTTGCACAGCAGACCTCAGCCTTAAGTTGGTTTGTTTCTTGGTGCTCTAGATAAACCCTGTGAGCAGCTTGTCCTCCCAACTCCACGCTCTGAGGTTCAGGTTGACCGTTCCAACAACCCAAATGCTTTTCTCTGTTCACCCTGAACCCTCTAATCCCAGTGCATGTTCTGATCCTGCATTCCAAGTGCCAAATACCACACAGGATATCCACTGGTCTGGTTTAAACACAGCCTGTGCCTTTAACAGCCTTCTGTACCTGCTCAAACCTGCCCAGATGAACAAGTGATTTAAGGCACAGAAACTTGAGCTCCCCCTAAACCTCAGGCTGGGGCAATGACTCGGGCCAGGCAGGAGCAATTGTGAGGTGATTATAGATAAGCCCAGTTCTAACTCAGAGAATTGCACTAAAGGCTCATCTAAGAAGAGAACTTTTGCTTCAGCTTAGATAACAACCCTTTAGATCATGGAATCATAGGAGAGTTTGGGTTGGAAGGTCATCAAACCCAACCCCCCTGCAATGAGCAGAGACATCTTCAACCAGATTAGATTGCTCCAAGCCCCATCCATCCTGGCCTTGAATGTTTCCAGAGATGGAGCATCCACCACCTCTCTGGGTAACCTCTTATGGTGTTTTAAACCACTTTCATTGTAACAAAAACTCTCCCTTACACATAATCTAAACTGGTTTTAATCTAAATGGTTTTTAGTTTAAAACCATCACCCCTTGTCCTATCAAAGAGGATGGCACCTCCTGCCTGATCACACTCCTTGGGTGCATTGCTCTGATAAATTTGGCTGCCTAAAGTAATTACCCAGACAAATGTAGGGGTGTGACCTCCCTCCTTGGAGAGAGCCATCAGAAATTTGATGAATTTACACATTTGAATCCACTTGCACTGGAAACAAAGGATTCAAACACCCATTTTCCTCTAAGAGCTCGTTAACAAGGGCAGGATCAACATACTTTCCATTTTATATTCTGGGATTCAGGTAGATGGATTAAAGATTATTTGGATTTTTTTTTTAGTTCAAAATACACATTTGAAGAGGTTCTAATGGCACTCTCGTACTAAGTGTCTATGATTTTTGGGAGATTACTGCAGAAGATCAAGGTCCTTCGTTTTCATAGACTCCCTCTTTTGGGGTAGTGGTTCAGCTCAATCTTGTTTTATTCAAGTCCCTCCCCCAGGAGAAGCTGCACTTTGCAAGTTTGCTGTTCTCCTTTACCACGGGGGAGAACACAAGGTTTCTTCCTCTCATGTGTCATTCCTTGGCTTTGTCCATTTTTAGGAGACAGATTCAGGAGGTGATTCATCCTTTCTCTGGATTACCTCTTAGGCTGGGTGGATCTCCTGCAGAGATACCTGTCCTCTGCTGACCCACTGCTTTCTCCTTGGGGGTTGGAACAAGATCATCTTTAAGGTCCCTTCCAACCCAAACCATTCCAGGATTATGTGATTCCCAGAGAACTTAGACACTTAATCTGCACAGAGCTAAAACCAGGTCAGAAGAAGGATTTTCCTGCTTCAATTCTTTCCCCTCTCTGGGTGCTGTTCTGGGCAACTTGATGAAAACATCTCAGTGCAAAGACACGAAGTCCCTTTTTAGTAGAGTTTCGCGTTTTCTTCATTTCCATTAATTACTCTGACCTTAGATGTTAGGTGATGATTTAGGACCCAAACCATCACTCCAAAATTATAATATTAATTAATAACTCCAAGTTATTACCCCTGACAGGAATAACTGCACTGCGTTTAGCTGCTCCAGCCTCACACTCACATCTACCACTGTCTCTTCTGCCCTGTGAACAACAAGCTTGGCTTCAAATCCCAACCAGGTGATGTTGCACTTGGAAGAATTCCTGAGGCTCTTCCCACCTTTGCACCACTTTACAGGCCTGTCTGATTTGGAGGTTTCACAGTGAAGGATCACATCCTCTCCCTCACACTCTACAGTATCAATCAGCTCCTTTGTGAAGGCTCAGGGTTTCTCTAGAATCATATAAAATCCATCTGAGATGTTTCAGAAGGGGTGTGGATTTTCAGATCACAAGTAATCCATGAGGTTTGCATCCAGGATTACTTGTATCAAAGCTGCAGGTCAAGGTTACTGACAAATAATTTGGTGTTTGTGACTATTAAGTCCTTGGGAAGCACCAGTGATGCCACAAATTGTTGTTTAAATACCCACTGACATCTGGGAGAAACTGAGAAGACGATATTCCTGTTGAGGAACATAAATAAAACCTCTCTCACTTCCCAGTAAACAGCAATAAGACTGAAGCACAATTTTTCTAAGCCTTTTCCCATGGCAGCTGATTAGTTTGAACCTTTTACATGAATGTGGAAAAGTTAATTCTGCATGAATTGAGGTGCAATACAAATTTCTCTCATCTAGAGCAGATCTCAGTAGAACAAGTCCTCTAAAAGTCAAACAGATACCTCAGATAGGTCATTTAGGGTGTTTCTGTAGCCTCTGGAAGGTGACAGACACCTCCAGAAACCAAATATTTAATTCCAAAATAGGCCAGTAGGACAGAGAAACTCCCTGGAAGTGCCTGTATTTCTACTCAGCTTGTAGAAGTAACCTAAGGTAGATACCAATAGCTAAATTGGCCAATCTAAATCTCATCCCTCCCAGCTTAATGTTTTTTAATTCCTAAAAATCCAATCAATCAGGAGACCAAAGCCTGGTTATGGTACTACAACATTACATATTAGTCTTTTGCAAATAAAACCTTTCATTTTCCTTCAGAAAACAAAACAAAAACAAAAAAAAACCCCACCAAAAAAAACCAAAAAAACCAACCCAACCCAAAAAAAAAAAAAAAACCAAAAAAAAAGAAAAACACCAACCACAAACATAATAATCTATTTTCATTTCTGTAGGTTGGAAAAATTTGGGTACCTTTTCAAACTCTGAAAAAAAGAAAAATATTCTTTGAAATAAACGAGGTGGTTGTGAAAAATGAGGCTGTGATCTGGCACGGGGGAGACAGTGTGTTTTTTATCTCCGGGCAACAGAAATATTTACATTTCCAGGAAGAAAACTTGCCTCTAATCCCACATTCTTGGGCTGTTTGGCATTCATTTCGTTTCCTTGCCATAGAAGCAGACTAACACTGCAGTTTTAACTCACTTTAACTTTTCCAGAGAAAACAACCCATTGTCAACAATGCATAGCAGAGAACAACATGCAATGTTGCCTTTCAAACAGCAAAAAAACTAAATTTAAAACTTATTGCTGGCACTCGATTTTTTTTCATTGAATTAATCGATTCCTCCTCGTTAATCAGCACCTTATCAGCCCACTCAAGGAAAACTGAACAAGGCCTCCAATCACTGCAGAATAACATTCCCACCTAAAATCCAATAAACACTCCAAGGGTTGTCCAGGATTACAAAGTGTTCATTCTCCAGCTGTAATTTCATTATATATAAGTATATAAGTAATTCTGTTCTTGAACATAGACAGATAGACATGTGATGGGGCTAAATTTGTAGCATTTTTGTCCTTTCTTTTTTCTTTTTTAATTTTTTTTTCCACCTGCCCACGTTAACCCCGCTTATTTCCGCTCGTTATTTTCCTCTCCTGCAGGTTTTTTTAGGACGGATTTACCTTTCACAACCAAACTGGCAGATGTTTTCTTATCACCAGCTTCAAATGTAATGACCCCCGAGTCCTTCAGTGAGAGCTTTCTCAGCGTTAGCAGGTGATATCCCCCAGGCTGGGACTGGATCTCATTAAGTTCATTGGTATGGAGTGGGGTCTTATCCAAAAACCACTGCACTTTGCTACAGTCTACGGGAGAGATTCTGCACTTGAACGTGGCAGATTCTCCTTCTAACACAGTGACATCTTCCAGGTCTTCTGTTATTAGCACTTTCTGGCCTGAAAGGAACATAGATACATCAATTACTGGAATCTTCTGCTTCTAGCACGAAAAGCCATATGGAAAACTCTCAGGATTTCCCATGTGAGTTTTTTTTTTTTCAAGAAAGAAATATGTTCATGATACAGAAGGCTGAAACATAATTCCCCTGATACTGAACACAAAACCCACTCAACAGGAAGAGCCATATGGAAAACTCTCAGGATTTCCCATGTGAGTTTTTTTTTTTTCAAGAAAGAAATATGTTCATGATACAGAAGGCTGAAACATAATTCCCCTGATACTGAACACAAAACCCACTCAACAGGAAGAGAATATATACAGGACACACACACCAAAATAGGATGAAGACAACTTTAAAGCACCAGAAAACATAAAGCAGAACAAGCAGAATGCAGATCTAGTGTTATAAACCTTCTCCTAATTAAACTACCTGGAAAGTTTGAAAGGATGAGCCTCTGACAGCATTATTGGGCTCTAGACATCACTGAGCAGATAATCCCTCCCATGACAACTTCTGTTTTTTTCTAGAGCAAATATAACTTCACTTCTATGGGATGGGACCACAGAGCCTCCACCTGCTTTGAGCTCAGTCCAACCACAAGCACAGTGGGAAGGGGAGAGTGTGTCTGACTGCAGCTTTGGTAAAAAGAAACAAAACCTCTGCCCCAAAAACCTGCCTGTATAAATAGATATACACCTAACTAGAAATAAATATATAAGTATATAAATACATATATATAAAGATAAACCTAACTATAAATATACATAAAATAAGGTTATTGTTGTATACAAAAACACCTGTGATGTTCCTCCTACTTACAAAACTGGTAAAGGGAGGGATTTTTTACTTTTATCTTCTTGACAGTTAAGTATTTTCTCCACTCAGAAAAGCTGCTGTTAGGAAGCTCACAA
>NW_021940807.1:2128163-2158525 GCF_001715985.3 Manacus vitellinus | reverse complement strand
GAGAAATGGGATGTACAGTCCCATCCCTCCCATTCGTACCTTGCACGACCAGCTTGGCTCTGGACTGGGCGTCACCAATGTCACAGCTGTAAGTGTCACTGTCGCTTTTCTCCAGGTTCTTTATGGTCAGCTGGAGGTCTTGTCCCTTCTGTGTGATCTCGTATTTCCTGCCGGCCCTGAGCTCGGCGATGCCTTTCCTCCAGACCACGGAGGATGCAGCTCTCTCGCTCTGGCATGTGAAAACTGCGGTCCCACTCTCGTCGACCTTCAGGTCTGAAAGCTCCTTGACAAAATAATTAGGTTTTTCTGGAAAGAAAAAAACAAATCAGAAAAAAAATAAAAAAAAAATGAGAGACAGAGACTGGTTTGTTACCCAAACTAGTCCTAAGCATGCAGGGTGGTCTTGGATTCCCAACTGCCCCCATTTGGAGAATTACAGAATAAAGAATCATAGAAACATTTAGTTTTAAATAGACTCTTAAGGTCATCAAGTCCAACCATTAACTTAACTCTACCAAGTCCACCACTAACCCACATCCCCAGGTGTCACATCTACACATCTTTTAAATTCCTCCAGGGATTGTGACTCCACAATTCTCCTGTTTTAATGCCTGACCTCCTGTTTTAATGCTAATACCCTCCTTTCCACGAAGAAATTTTTCCTAGTATCTAATCTAAGCCTCCTCCAGTGCAACTTGAGGCCATTTCCTCTCATCCTATCAGATGGAATGGATCCAAGAAGATCACCAGGTCAACATCCTGTCACAGGACAGATCAGGTAAAATATCTCCAGCAAAGCTTAATGCCATTGTCCAGGCACTAGTGAGGTCTCATGTTACAGAACATGCACAGTTTTCATGTCCCTTGTTCACAACAGACTAATTAAAATTGCTTTTTCTCTTCGGGTCATTACACAGCACACAAGATTCTTCAGTACCTACAAAGGTGTTTTTTTCATACCTAATTTTTTTTTTAAGCTTTTAACCAATAGTGTTTTTTGAAAACAGAAAATTGATCCTGTTTGGGGAGACAGAAGAGAAGAACACTTCCAGCGGGTTGTAGATATTTACCCCAACCTCTGTCCCTGCCAGCCCCTCTTCACTCTTCGACTGACCTTGCACTGTGATCCTGGCTGTTGTTTTGGAGCTCTCTGTCTCACAGGTGTATTCCCCACTGTCCTTGACCGTGGAGTCATGGATGATCAGGATGGCCCGTGTTCCCTCTTGCTGCAAGTCGTATTTCTGGCTTTTTCGGATTGCTTTGCCATCCTTGTACCACCTGATGTTCACATCAGGTTTGGACAGTTCACAGCTCAGGTTGATGTCCTGCCCTGCTTGTGATGTTTTATCCTCCAGCTGTTTTGTAACCTCAGTTGGTTTCTCTGGAGAGGAAAAATTAAAAAAAAGGACATTTGAGTGAAAATCATTATCACTATACGGTTGAGGTTTTTGCAATTCAAATTATGGGATCACAGAATGGTTTAGGTTGGAAGGGACCTTAAAGATCATCTTGTTCCACCCCTGCAGGGACACCTTACACTAGGTCAGGTTGCTCAAAGCCCCTCCCTGGCACAGGTTGCCCAGAGAAGCTGTGGCTGCCCCATCCCTGGAAGTGTCTAAGGCCAGGTTGGACAGGGCTTGGAGCAACCTGGGCTAGTGGAAGGTGTCCCTGCCCATGGCGTGGGGGTGGAACTGGATGATCTTTAACGTCCCTTCCAACCCAAACCATTCTGGGATTCTCTGATTCTATGAAAAAGGACTAATTGCAGGTTATGAACTATGTCTGAAAACCACCTATTTCTTCTCTCCATTGACCACCCAGGGACCCTTGGGTGATTATCTCTCTGGAAGATAGTCTGGCTTGTAATTACCTGTACACACTACCCAGCATAGCCAGTTCTCAAATATCTATTAAAAGTTTCAGCCTTCCTCTTGCTTTTAAGGAAAAATCTCCTTTCTTCAAGGCTCGCGGGGAAGGTTATTATTTACCTGGATCACAACAAGTGCTTGCTGACAAACCCTATGAAAATACACCCAGGAAATCAACCCCCAGTACCCTTCTGACCTCGTTACCTTTCACAGCCAGAGAAGCCTTGGAGGTCAGACCTCGGGCAGTGAACACGACCTCCCCGGCATCGTCGGGAGTCACCCTTTGGATGCTGAGGGTGTATTTCCGACCCGCGTTGGAGGCTTTAAACCTCCCCCCACTCTCCACTTTTCTCCCGTTCAGCGTCCAGCTGAAGTCATCGATGCTCTCGTGGGACAAAATGCACTCAAAGGTGCAGTCCTCTCCCAGCTGGATTTCGGTGTTCTTCAGCCGTTTGGTGATGCCAATGTTCAGTTCTGGAGGATGAGAAGCAGGTCAAGACACAAGGGAAAAAAGGGGTTTTGATAGTTTTGAGTAGTGATGTTTTTAACTCTTAATAAGAGTGGTTTAGCTGCTGGATTGGCAGGACAACACTGCATTCCTTACAGGTGTCTGTGACGTGGGAAGGATTTCTCGGCTGTTATCCACCCAGAATCAGCACAAAGTTACAGAAAAAGGGAAATGTGAATCTCGTGGCTCTGCTATGAAAGGACTGAATGAAGAACAGCTCACTCAGTGGGGAAGAATCAAGATTCAATGCGGTGCAAAGAAGAAAAGATGTCAGAAAAGAAGCCTCTGGGATGATGTGTGAGCTTCTTCTCCACGCTCATATGAGAAGTGAAACGTTTGGATTTTTTAACTTGTTACTCCTTGTGTTCAAATCAGACAAACTCGAAATTTTTCTTATTATCATTGTGAGTTTGGAGGCCACGAACACAAGAGGGCAGGATGAACTGCTGGGTTCTTCAGTAGACCATGTTGTCCCACTTTTATGTTCCCGCAATGGACTTTGAATTAAAATAAGAAACACAGGCTGCTTGGGGGGGAGTTTGTTGATTTTTTTGTTGTTAGTTGGGATTTTTTTCTGAGAAATCATTCCCTCTTCTGGGAAGATTTCTGCACCTTATGGATGTTCAAGAAGGAAACATTGTCACTATATTCTTGACACTTGATTTTCACAGAAACATCAGATATGCTTAAATCAACGAGTAGCAGGGATTGTTCAAACATTGCAATGTTATGTGAGGATTAGGCAGGAGAAGATGTGAGACCAAATTACCAGTCCCACCCATATTTCCAGCCCCCCTTGACTGGCCATTGTCTACAATACTTACCCTGAACGCTGACCTTTGACTTGGCAACATCAGTGCCAATGTCACAGGTGTATAAACCTGCATCTGTCTTTTCAAGGTCATGGATAAGGAGGCACAGGGTCTTCCCAGACTGTATCTCCTCGTACTTGTTACTAGAAGGGATCTTCACACCATCCTTTTTCCAAACAGGTTTGACCTTCTCTTTGGAGACTTCGCATTCCAGTTTAATCACACCTCGCTCCTCACCAAAAACGTCATCCAAGGCTTTCATGAAGACAGCAGGTTTCTCTGAAGGTTAAACAGGAAAAACAGAGAACAACCAGGATATCTAAGTTGAAACACTTTCAGTCGTCGTCAAATATTGAAAGACAGATTAAGTAATGGCAATGCTGCTGACACCAAAGCAGAACCTAAGGCAGTGTCATCCACCAGCACCCCCGAGTCCTTCTGAGCAGGGCTGCTCTCAATCCCTTCATTCCACAGCCTGGATTCACACAGAGGCTGCTCTGGCTCAGGTGCAGCATTTTGCACGTGGCCTTGTTGAACCTCCAGAGGTTCATATGGGCCTATTCTCGAGCTTGGCCAGGTCCCTGTTGATGGTATCCCAACCCCACCACTCATCTTAGTGTCAAACTTGATGAGGCTGCAAAAGAACATGTTAAACCACAGAAACTCAGCTGTGTGACTGAACTTTAGGACATATGAAGGACAGCAGCAAAGTCTCTTCTCTTTGCTGATTCAGTTCAGTTCCAGAAATGATGTGTTAAAAGGCAGAGAATCAGAGAATATCCTGAGATGGAAGGGACCCACAAGGATCATTGAGTCCAACTCCTGGCCCTGCACAGGACACTCCAACAATCCCACCATGTGCCTAAGGCCATTGTCCAAATGCTTCTTGAACTCAGACAGGCTTGGGGCTGTGACCACTGCCCTGGGGAGCCTGTTCCAGTGCTCAGCCACCCTCTGGGTGAAAAACTTCTTCCTGATATCCAAGCCTAAACCTCCCCCAACTCAGCATGCCCTACCCTTGGGGGTACACCAAACCTCAGGTCCCTGCAGCCATAAATCTTTGGAAACAACAATTTATCAACTATATAGTATTGAAGAGACCTACAAGTACAGAAGATATGATAAAGGATGATAAAGATCTATGGAAAATTTTGGCAGGACATCAAAACAATTTTCCTTAGAAAAATCACCAACCACGAGAGAAATTCACACCGGAAGAAAACCCCTCCATGCCTTTCACTCAGCCCTGGAGGGACGAAGCTTTTAAGCAGGATTGCTGCGTGGATATGGCAAATAATATCTCACTGGCATCTCTTATTTGCACTCGGGAGGAATGTGATCATGACCCACCTATGACCTTCAGCCTCACGCTCTCTGACACCTTGTCTGACTTCATTGTCACCGTGCCAGCGTCCTCAGGCTTCACCTGCTTCATGGTCAGCGTGTAGACCTTGCCGACGTTCTTGATGTCGTTGAAGTTGTTGGTGTAGAGGAGGGTGCCGTTGAGGAACCACTCCACGTCCTCGTCGTCGTGGGACAGCTCGCAGGAGAACACGGCAGAGCTGTCTTCCTCGATTTCCACGTCCTGCAGGTGTTTGAGGACTTCCACGTTCCGGGCTGCGGGAGACCAAGGGGCACCATCACCACCATTATCATAAATCAGCTGTTACCACTGACAATTTCATACTGTTTAGGGTTTATCAGATGATTTAGTCTGGTCTCCTTCACACTGTGGATCACCTCATTTCATCTGCTTGGTTCTGCATTTGCTCCAACAAAAAAAAAAAAATCCATTAAAAAGACTATATTGTCTAGAACCTTCAGTTCTCTTTTTATACATAAATCAGGTTTGGTTTTTTTTTTCCTTTCCCTTTTTAATTTAAAAATAAGTCATTCTTTCTAAAATGATGTCACGGAGATGTCTAAGTATCCCACAGAGCTCCAGCCCCTGAGTTCTAGTCACTGCACACATACAAACATGTTATGATCAAATTGTCCTTGACTCTCTTCCAGTGAAACTTTGACACAGGACATGATGAAGGCAATGATTTTGGCCACAAAGGAAAAGTACAAAGAGATTAAGCAGCTTGCTCAGGTTTAAGAAGCAACGAGTTTGGTTCTTTTCTTTCCCAGTCCTTGGTCAGAGGTTTCTCTTTGCAGTTCCTCCGCTCAGGGAATGCTGTTTCTCAAGGATTAGACAACTCAGAGAAGGGGTTTGGAGTATTAAATAATTCTGTTGTTCAGATGGAATAGAACCATAAAATCATCAGGGTTGGAAAAGACCTGCAAGATCATCGAGTCCAACTGTTAATTCAGCACTGCCAAGGCCACCACTAAACCGTGTCCCCAGGTGTCACATCTTTTAAATGCCTCCAGGGACAGTGACTCCACCACTGCCCTGGGAAGCCCATTTCAGTGTTTGACAACACATTCAGTGAAGAACCTCTGCAAGGCCAAACTGCAAACAAGAGGTGCTCCCTGGGCTTTTAGAAATGATTCTGTGGCTCATCAACAAGTCTTGCCAAAAGTAGTGAACAGTTTTTCTTAGTTTCACCAGAGGGGAAGAACTGGCTAAACACAGTTCTACACCCAGATGAGGGAGGAGAACGTCATTATGAATAACAAATATATGCAGATATAAAATAGCAGCTATAAAATGTATCTGTTGCAGATATAAAAACGTATAGCAAATATAAAAGCTGACACAGTGGTCAGGAAATGAAAACCACAGCCAAGACCACCAGAATTAACGGCCTGTAGCAGTTTAACATAAAGAACATTTTTTTGTCAGGAGCACCAGAGGTCTAATTCCTCTGATGAAATAGAAAATAATGTGCCTTGACAAACACTAATTTCTACCTTACCCAGCTGGCGCTTTTCCACGTGCATCACCTACTTCATGGTAAGGGCTGGATTTCAGTATCATGGAATGTCAGTTCACCGAAGACATTGCATTTATATAGAATTATAAGATAAATGTGGGAATCCACCTCTCCTCAAGAAGAGGAACCCAGAGTGAAACAGTGAACCCTGAAGACATGCAACAGGCAAGCCCTGCTGCTGGAAACCTCTCGTACCTTCGACGGTGAGCGTGGCTCTGGTCTCTGCGTTCCCGGCCCGGCACTTGTACATTCCGGCATCTTCAGGCTTCACCTTCAAGATCTTGAGCTCTGCTGAGTATTGCTCCCGCTTGATCTTGTACTTCTCAGAGGGCTCGATGAGCACGTGGTCCTTGAACCACTTCACAATCTTTGGAGAGGGCCTGAAGTCACAGGACAGGACGGCCGAGTGTTTCTCCAGGACGGTCTTGTCCTCCAGCTTCCTGGTGATCTGTATGTGGTAATCTGCAGGGTTGGGAAAGAACAAAGGATCAGTCTGGAGAAAAAGGAGGTTTTTAATCTGTATTTCATGCTGATTAATCTCATGTATGATGTTCACAAGTGTTTTGCAAACCGCTCAAGTGTCTCATAGAGCTGATGTGCTTTGAAGCTACATCATCACAGTGATCTATAGATCCTACAAATTTCATTCTATAAGACAATATCACACATTAACCACCAAATTCATGGTCCACTTCTGGTTCAGTGCCCACAGAATTGCTCTCTAATTGAAGTTTTTACTCAAGTAAGAGCAAATTAAAGACAAAACAAGGACTTCAGGATGTGATTGGACATATTTGCCATGGTGACAGTGGAGGATAAAAAGCCTTGAAGCTTTGTCCTGGATCAAGTCAGTGACAACATGAATTAAGTAAATGAGCTATCAAACTTGTCTAGTTCAGAAATGGGACAAAATAAACTCTCCTGGCAAATTTCATCTGTTTTGTCCTCTTTGGTAAAGTCAAGAGGACAAAAATAAATCCCAAACCAGTTTTAGCATGATGGATTTTAATATCAGGTTTGAATACCAAGGACATCAAAGTCATTTAATCAGATCCCTTCCTAAGACATTGCTGGCTCATTTAGGGCATCCAACATTGCTCTCAGCGAATTACAATTGGGAACTAAGCAGATCTTCCAGGTACACACACACTTCCAAGAACCCAGTGGATACTGCACATTAGACAGCACGTATGACAAATTGCTTTCCAGGAGCTGTGAGAGGGAAGATCTTTGCTCTAATTCAAGCCAGGACATGTCATAATACCTCTGACAAGCAGGTTTGCTGTGGATTTTGATTTGCCAATGGAGAACTGGATGGTTCCTGTCATATCAGCACTTGTTTTCACTATTGTCAGCCTGTGGATGGTGCCTTCCTGCTGCATGATGAAGTTTCTGCCAGGCTGTAAAGCTTCTCCACGTAGAAACCACTTGGCGGGTTTCACGGATGGAATGGATGTCTCACATTCAAAATTGGCTTCTTCAGGCTCAGTCACGTCCTCATCACACAACTCCTTCACGATATTAATGGCTTGCTCTGCATGGAACGAGAGAGCAGAGATTTAGGAGTCATGAAAACTTTTCCATTATCAACCTGAACACTGACGCCGTCTTTCCTCCTCTTCAACACTGAACTTATTATCTCAAAAGGCCTTAAAATATCCTTTTATATATATAAAACCAGTTATATATATATATAGATATAGTTACATAAAAACAACTATATCTATCTGGTCACAGGCCAGACAGTGAGATTGCAACCACTGCCTCAAGAATCCATACCTCCTGATTCCCAGCCCTGTTTCTAAAGCCACCTTTCTATCCTGGTATCAAACTTGTGGCACTACAAAATGTAAAAAAAAAAAAAGGTTCATTGAAATGCAGATGTCAATATAAGGAACTGCATCGTTTTTCTGAAAAAACAGCTTCCTGCAATACGCTTGACAAGCTTCTCTGGAACAGGAATTTCATCACTTTCCTTAGGAGAATGTACCATATATTAATTTTTTTCAGGATGTTCCTGCGCTGATAATCCTAAAAGGGTTCAATACCAATGGACTTAATAATAAATCAATATTGAATTAAAAACACTTTTTTTTCCGTGGTATCGTGTTTCCGAACACAAAGGCGATCGGCCAATCCTCCTTCCAGGGGCGAAGAGAGGGTTCTCTACCTTCAACAAAGAAGTTAGCACTGCTCTTGTCATCAAAGGCATCACAGGTGTAGGTGTCCTCATCCTCGTAGTCGGCGTCGTTGATGATGAGTTTCCTGTAGACGCCTTCGCTCACAATCTCGTATTTGTCGCTGGGGCGAATTTCCACGTCCCGTTTGAACCACCGGACCTTGGCGTTGGCACGAGACACTTGGCACTCCAGGAACCCCCGGTGCTTCTCAAGGGCGATCTTGTCTCTCAGAGGTTTCACTATTTTTACAGGCAGCTCTAAAAAAAAAAAGGTTAAAAAACAAAAAAAAATGGAGTTATCGGCACAGTTTCCAATTAAAAACTCATTAGGAATATTTCTTTTGTGGGCAGTTATTTGACAGGGATGCCCAGTATGTTCAGCACTCAACTAACACACAGCAAGTAAAGAGGTGATTAAAGGGAAGCTTTTTCTCCCTATTTTACCACTTGAGTGGCTGAACTGCAGAGATAAAGGTAATTTCCTCGACACTACACAGCAGTGCTGTGGCAAAGCCAGGGACTGATCTCCTATTTACTGAGCTCCTGATCAGTGGGTTAATTCAAATGTCTTCCTTCTCTCTCCCTCTCTTCCCACATTGTTTTAGTTAAACACACACAAAAAATCATGTTTTCTATTATAACATACACAAGAAAGTGAAAATGTAGGAGAAAAGCAACAGCTTTTTGTCCCTTGAATTTCTCGCACAACTTTTAATGTCTAAAAGGTACAAAACCAGCCTTCTGAGAAAATTAACTCTTATTTAGCCAAAGTAAAATTCCCAGGCTGATATCTGATGGGCAGTAAGGTAGGCAGGAGTTTTTCCTTCCCTGGGAGCTGCAGGTGTTGTTTGGTTTTCTTCACGGGCAGGTTGGTTGGTTTGTAACGTGGGAGAGCACGAGCAGCACTGGCACGAAAATCGCGATTACCTTTCACGGTCAGCTGAGCGCGAGATTCTGCCTTTTCTGCCACAAATTTGATCTCTGCCGCATCCTCCACGTGGACACGGGCGTAGGTCAGCGAGTAGGTCTTCCCTGAATACAGACACACAACCAGACACTGCTCAGCTTCCCTGGAGCAAACAGCTTCACCCTCCAAGGAGGTCTGCCGGGCTGAGCATCCCCCATCTGGTCTGAGCCCAGCACCACCTGCTCTCACGGCTGCAGGGCCAACCATTCCCCCGTGTCCCTGTACCAGAGGATAACCCAAGCTCAACTCCTCCAAAGGCTGACTTAACATGACCCTCACATCATTGAGAAAGTGCTTGAAGCAGAAGAATCCCACCCACTGTCCGATGATATGAATTCTTACCCACTGTTGTCATTTGGGATGACACCAAACCTGCCTTGTTTAAATTCCCAACCATAACACTATCCCAGCACAGCTGCAGCCCAAAACCAAAGCAGGACCCTCTGTTGAACCTTATTAACCTGATTTTGGAGGTCACACCCTTTTTTCTAGTCTCCCATCCCAACACACCCCCACTCGAGGAGGAGATCCCTCTTTTCCCTCCTACCATCCTGTCGCATTTTGATGTTGTCTGAAGTCTTCAGCTTGTTGTCATTTTTGTACCACTGGGTTTCGACCTCATCATGTGAAATCTCACAGACAAAGGATGCACTCTCATATTCATTCACTTCCACATCTTCCAGTGGCTTTACAATCTTGATATCTCGGGCTGTGAAACCAAAGAGAGAAATATTTATTTGGGGTTTC
The DNA here is from genome assembly GCF_001715985.3 of Manacus vitellinus. Lineage (NCBI taxonomy): Eukaryota > Metazoa > Chordata > Aves > Passeriformes > Pipridae > Manacus > Manacus vitellinus. The sequence goes on along the minus strand of NW_021940807.1, from coordinate 2,148,562 downwards.
TCCATACCTGAGGGTGGGGTGTTTACCTTCTGCATAACTGCATGTTAAAAAATGGGATTGTGTTTTGTTCTAGCCCAGCCTCCCTTCCTGGGGAGTTCTCACCTCAAGACAGTGAATATATTCTATGTTTGAACCAGCAGGTAGAATCACCAGCTACATTGGAGCTCACTGCAAAAGGATTTTGTGAGTGCTGGAACTTCATGCAGGTTTTAAAAGACATTAAACATACTAATGCAAGAAAATCTGCCAAGGAAAAACTAAACACAAGCCTTCATGTGCTCCTCTTCATGCCCTCCTGTTCTACCTAGGAAAAGCCTTTTCTGCAGAGTGTTCTGAACTCAGTATAATCCTCTTTAACTTTGCAGCTCGACACTCATTTTATCAGAACTGATCCGTGCTTCTGTGCTATTGCAGCCCTTTCCTTTTGAAAGGGAAGGCCTTGATACCCCTTGGATCAGCCTCAGGAGCAGAGAAATGCAAACAACAACCCTTCCCAACCACAAAATCAGGGAGAAAAGGGGGAGCTCAACAGAGCAAGGAAACAGGGCACACGTTTGAGAAGATATTGCTAAACCCAAACGGCCACATGAGGACAGCAGCTAGTAAGCAATAAGAAGGATGCTCTATCTTTCAGCAAGGTCTGTTTTTCAGATGTCCCTCTGGGAAATAACCTCTGCCAGGGCACAGTAAACCTGTCTGGTGAGTAACTTGCCCTCAGCACCAGCTTATCTCTGGTGTTTCAGAGCCTGGTGACCAAATACTCCTGGTGCTTGAGCAGCTACTTGGTGCATAAAGGAGAGGTGCAGGCAGAAAAAATATACATCTCTTTAGCATTTACAACCTAAAAATTAGGGCATCTCTTTAGCTCATACCCAAAGTTTGTCCAGTCCCTGTTCAGGCAAAGTCCCCCCATGACAATGGTAGAAATTAAACCAAACCACATCAGCACCAGCCATTGAATCCCTGCTTTGTGCCAGGCTGTCCAGGATTTGTTAATGTGTCAATCCAGAAACACCACTGAAATTCCAGAGAATAGAAATAACTAAAGATAATTGGAAAACTAAACATTTTTTTACTGGAATGATAGAGCAAGCACAGAAGAGCTCTGCCAGCACTTTCTCACTAGGAAGAGAAACTTAACCAAAATGGGCAATTGTGAAATACATAAACTGTCCACAAAGAATTTCTCACTGTGTGGCCAAAAATACTGCAGTAAATGTAATTTCCTACTTCAGCCAAACATACCATGAACCTTTAGAGTAGCTGATGTCTTGTCTTCAGCTGCTTGGCAGCTGTAGGTTCCCTGGTCTTCATATTCACACTTGTGAATAATGAGGCTTCTCTTATTTCCCTGGGAAACAAACCCCACGTTTTGACTTTGACGGATCTCCTTCCCATCCTAGAAGGGGAAAAGGCCAAACCAGATCACCATCAACTCTCGTACATCTGCAGTGAGCAAAACAGACATTCAGAGCTGTGCTTTGTTCACCTGCCTCGTTGGACTTAATGGAACATGCGGTGAAACATCAGCATGGCGAAAAGCTTTCAACAAGTTGGAGTGGCTGAAGAACTCACACAACTTTTTGATGGTCTCAGACACCTATTTGAAGGCTTAAAACACTGCACAGGGTTTGGCAGTAAGCCCCTTCAGACACAAATGATCTTAAACTAAAAGAGGGTAGGTCTAGACTAGATATAAGAAAGAAGTTTTTTACAATGAGGGTGGTGAGGCACCAGAGAGGTGGTGGATGTCCCATTCGTCAAGGTCAGGTTGAACAGGGCTCTGAGCAACCTGATCTGGCTGAACATGTCCCTGTTCATTGCAGGGGGGTTGAAACCAGGTGACCTTTAAGGATCCCTTCCAACCCAAACTGTTCTGTGATTCTATGATTATCTTGAAGAATTGCTGTTATCCCAAATTAAGGAAAGTATCAGCTGAGCCCAAGGAAGGTACATGAAATGCAAGAGCTGATCCACAAAATGTCAAGGGAAAGGGAACTGGACTTTCTCTGACAAAGGAAATTGAGGCTTCCCTTCAATCACAGTTCCAAAAGACCTTATAAATGCTGAGTGAGAACTGCTAGGCATGAAGAAAAGCACAAAACTACATTGTTATAACAGTAGCACTCACATTTTGTACAGGAATAAAGAAGTTTAACTTTAAAACCCAAAAAACACAGCCAGTAAATAAAAAACAGTGATAAAGTGGGAGAGTAAATCAACGTAAGGACAAGAGGGCAATGCCAAGAGCTGTATTGCCAAGGCTCAGATTCACATCCCCTGGAAGTCAAAATAAAGGCTCTCATTCCCTTCTAGAGAAGTAGGGAATTAAAATATCACTATCCATTAACACCGTACCTTGAACCACTTCACATTCACGTTGGGCCTGGACAGCTCACACTCAAATGTGGCCTTGAGTTTCTGAGTCACACTGACATCCACCAGAGGTTTGCTGATTCTCACAGGCAACTCTGAGAAAAAAAAAATAAAAAAACAACAAAGAGAAAGTCCAATGAGTGGGGAATGAGATTTACAGGAGGACGTCTGACACGAGCACTAATGGGTAGGCAAGGCCTGGCTTCCATGGTTAATAAAACCCGTGACAAACAGAATCATCACGTTTTGGGCACTTTATCACGTGTTATTCTGTGGACAGTGATGCTACAATAATGCTGATGATATAAGGATGGTGGTCCAGTGCTTAACACCCCTTGCAGTTACAAGGACGGCTGGTTGACCTCTTCGAGTTTGCTCTCCAGGTCAGGAGAAGAACAACTATGTCCACACCAAGCAGAGTCTGAGCCTTTTGGGTCAGTGTACCTGTCACAGTGAGTCTCCCTGATGAATTGATGCCTTCTGCCTTGAAGGAGATGACCCCTGCATCCTCAAGGGCCACCGAGGAAAGAGTCAGTGAGTGTTTCTTGCCCAGGACGCCAAAGCTGACGTTGGGTGCGGGTTTGAGCCGAACTCCGTCCCTCTGCCAGGTCCCTTCCACGTCCTCGTGTGACACCTCCACCTCGAAGGTGACAGTGCCTTTCTCAGCAACTTCCAGGGGCTGAAGGCCTTTCACCAGCTTGATCTGCCTCACTGGAAAACACCGTGGAAAAATTGGAGATCTCAGAACTGACTAGCTGTGAAATATCCCAAGGATTTCCAAAATGGGTTATTTCCCCATTCCCCATGCAGGTGCTTGCCAATTAATTGGTATCTGTCAATTAAACAACCACTTTTACAGGAAATAAAACCTGTCCACGACCACACATGGCTGCTATTTTTAAAATGGATGTTTTCAGCTGGTTGACAAGCAGGTCAACCAAATATCACAGAAAAAGGGCAATCTGGTCCCTTTCCTATCAAGGTCCACCAGGTTTAGTAAAAAAAAAAAAAACAACCAATAAAATTAATGCACTACAATATTGTGCAGTTCTCCAACTAGGATAAAACAATGGAAAGTAGCAGGGGGAGAGAAAAGCCTTTAGTAAAAGGAAAAAAAAATTTGTGACATGGTGCAAAGTGTGCTGACACCTCACAGCTTGGGGGGGGCAAAGCACCCGTGGTTTACCTGTTCTTATGACAAGACATCCATGTCCTATCAGCCAGTAAAATGGATTTAGTATTTAAACTTGTTTCACCACTAGAAGTAATTAAGTTACCAATTAAAAACAAAACAAAACAACCAACCAAACAAAAAAACAACAAACAAACAAACAAAACCAAACCACCAAAAACACCAATTAAAAAAAAAAAACTAAACCCCCAACCCAACCCTCTAAAAAGCCATGAATTATTCACAAGAACCTTCAATTCTCAAAGGGTCTCCTGGGAATATTTCAACCTTCCTAATGCATGTTTAGCAGAGATAATCCAATAATTTGTTTTTCTGACCCTGACTGAACATAAAGAGACATTCTGAAAGAGGTCACTTGCAGAGGAAAATTTAGACAATGAATGGCTGAAGAGGGAACGTTTTGCTAAAAGAAAACATACAAAGGGAAAACATAGAGGCCACTAGAGTGGGAAATTTCAGAGGAAAGAGAAGAATGGGTAAGAAGCTTGATGGTCAACAGAATGACTGAAAGCTGGTGGGATGAGATGCAGGCCGGAGCAGTCAGCCAGACATTCCCTGTTTGCTGCCCTTTCTTTCACCTCCACTTGGTCATTTGGCTGGTGGTCAAGCACATGGTTGTGTTCCTGCATCTCTATGATAATGGCAGAGACCAGAATCCACCTCCAAACCCTGTCCAGGGTATTTATAGAACTGGAGATCACTGAACTTACTTTCCACGTTGATCTTGGCTTGGGTCTTGTCATCAGGGCTCTCACAGCAGTAGAAGCCCCTGTCTGCAAAGGAGATGTCCTTCACCACCAAGGTGTGCTTTGTTCCCTCAGCTTTGATCTCTATCTTGTCACTGGGCTTCAGCACGATGCCGTTCCTCATCCACTTCACCTCTGCAGGTTTGGTCAGCTCCACCTCCAAGGTCACTGTCTCCCTCTCTTCAACTGTTTTGGGCTCCAGTTTCTTCTTGAACGAGATCGAGGCCTCTGCCAAAGGAGAAGAAATTTTAGTAAGAAAGTAGATAATCCAGAAAACAGGTTTTCAGAGGAAAATTAGGACGGTGGCTCATATATCTCCAATCCCAAAGTGTTCTGAGCATCCCTATTCAACGATGCAAAGGCAGAATTTCCCTACTACACATTATTATAAAATAATCATCATCATAGAATGGTTTGGGTTGGGAAGGATCATCTAGTTCCAACCCCGTGGGCAGGGCAGCCTGTAAAAAGGGGTATTACCACCTCTCACCTCGGACTCTGAGGTTGGCTGTGCTCTCCACACCCTCAGCACTGGCGCAGATTTCAGCTGCATCTTCCAGTGTCAGGTCAGTGATGGTGAGGCTGTGGTTGGTGTCCTTCTGGGAGATCACATACTTCTTGCTGGCTTCAATCTTGACGCCGTTCCTGAGCCAAGTGACCACGGCGTCGCTGGGAGAGACGGTGCACTTGAACACGGCCTCTTTTCCTTCCTCAGACACCACGCTGTTGAGGCTGGTGACGAATTTCACCACTCTGGGAGCTGATGGATAGGAATAAAACACTTAGAGCATGTCTTTCAGGTGTGGCATGAGCACCTTCAAAGAGCCAAAACCTTTGATTTTATTGGAATCATTACTATTTCACAGAATATGCTGGTTTGGAAGGAACCCACAAGGAGTACCCAGTCCAACTCCTGGTCTTGCACAGGACCGACCCCAAGAGTCACATCTCGTGCCCCAGAAGATCATCCAGAAGCTCCTTGAGTTCTGTCAGCCTTGGTGCTGTGCCCACTGCCCTGGGGAGCCTGTTCAGTGCCCAACCACCCTCTGGGGGAAGAACCTTTTCCTAATATCCAACCTAACTCTGCCCTGACCAGCTCCAGGCCATCCCCTCAGGTTCTGCCACTGGTCACCTTCATTACTCACTGTGAGTGCTCACAACAATGGGTCATCACTGGATGTTTCTCATGTCTGAGTAAGTTTTGTACATAAAGAGGCCAGAAGCCAGAGGCAAACAAAGAGGGGGGGGGAAACCCATCTTAGATTTGGGATACTGAATTCCAGCCTCAAATGCAACGTCAAGGTCAGTATTAAGAGACCCGAGCTCCACAGGTCTCAAAATCATTATGTTTTCCACAAACAGAGGTTCCAGTGACACTGAGAGGAAAAAGGAGGTTTGTATTTTGCTCTCAGCACATGAAACAACACAGACACACGAACAAACTCAGCTTTGCAGAGCTGTAATGGCTGAGGGTAGAACCCAAGGATCCCTCCAACACTGTCACCACTAGACACGTACCTTTGGGGGTGATGGCAACGCTGCTCTTGTCGTCTCTGGATTCACAGGAATACTCCCCCTCATCCTCAGCCCGGATCTCTGTTATCGTCAGGGTCCGTTTGACCCCCTCCTCGTGAACCTGGAAACGTTTGCCGGGCTTGATCTCGACTCCGTTCCTGCGCCAGGTCACCTTCCCCCGAGGGTGGCTCAGCTCACAGCTCAGGGAGACACTGCCCCCAATCTCAGCCTTGACAGCTTCCAGCTTCTTGGCGAACTTCACCGGGATTTCTGGGGCCCAGAAAAAGGGAGAGTGTTGAGAAAGGAAAATATATGAAACTTTGTTTGAAGTGACTGGTTCTGGACAACTTTGGAAACAAACAATCAAACGGACGAACTTGCCCTAGAAAATACTTGGGGATCAAAGACAGAAACAAATCAGGAAAAGTGGGAATTCAGTGAGATTCCTCTGACGTGGTATTTTCATATCACCATTGTTCTGTAAAGTAAGAGCAATGTCTTCAAACATGGTTGACTATTGCCTTCTTTTCTTTCTGTTACCTAATGAGACCATGTGGTGTTTTTACAGCAGACCCTGCTTTTCCTGACTAAATGCTAAAATCTGTATGGATACATAAGCCCCAGCCACCTTTGTCTCTTCTGTCACTGCAGACACAGCCAGTGGTGTTGGAGAAATCCAGGGTGTGATTTCTCTCATCCCAAAGAGACATTTCAAGAGGTTGGAAGCATCATGACCTATCAGCAACCTCCCCTCTGCAATGACTCCTCAGGGAGTTGAGGGAGTGCATCTCAGCTCCAGACATCTCCAAGGGGAAGTGTCTGAAGAGAGAGGAGCAGGACTGTGCTCTGGAACATCACTCCTCTCATCTCCATCTGTGGACCAGCTCTACTTCATCCTGCTTGCCAATTTACAGCCTTGAGTAGAGAACAACATCCCAGGTGCTCCATCCCATGAATTGAGGAGGATTCAGTTCAGGTCCTGTTTCCCTCTGTGACTAAATCACCAATTTTTTCCTCACACAACATCCCTCTACAGCCTCACCAGCTTTTCCTGTGAGCACAGAGGGGAAGAGCTGAGTCTCTGTCACGTCCCAGGGTTAAGAGGAGACAGAAAGAGAAGGGGAGTAGACATCAAGAAAAGCTTCCTTGTCCCCAACAGGCCAGCAAAGGACAAAAAGTGGGTATTTTGAAGCAGGAGATCCTTGCTGGCCCATGCTGGGGCATCCACAGAGGGTGCAACAAGCCTTGAGGTTGGAACAGCTTTAGGGATAGTTTGGGTTTCACCTCCATCCCACCATGAGAGAAGTGTCACTGTTGGGTCAGAGCACGACCCGTGCTCTGCTCTCTGCTCACCTTTCACCTGCACTTTGAACTCCTGCTTGTCATTCTTGGTCTGGCAGGTGTAGACAGCAGTGTCTGTGCTCTCAGCCAGGTTCACCACCAGGGTCCTGGACGCCCCCTCACTCTTGATCACACATTTCTTGCTCGCCTTGATTTCTGTCCCGTCCTTGAGCCACTTCACTGCAGCAGTTTCAGGTGTCACTGAGGTTGTCAGGGTGATACTCTCATGTTCTTGAACAATGAGGGGCTCTTTCTGGACAACTTTCTTTTCAAATTTAGCCTCTGGTTCTAGGAAAGACATTGAAACAGGAAAATTAAGAACTTAGATAATCGAACCCTTAACGCAGCAATATTCTATTGCTCTCTCTTCCTGACTCAACGCCAGCTCATCCACAGCCTGCAATAATCCAGGGAATATGGGTGAAGATTTGTGGCTGGTATTATCTTTTGCTGAGTGGGAAGAAACAAAATGATCTCTCAGGTAACTCAGAGTTTCTGCTTAGAGGAGAAGCAGGGAAAGGAAATGCAAACATATGTATTTTATCTGCTGCCCACAACAAGCTTCTTTCTAAGAAGTCCAATAACCTCTATAATTCATCCCTCTCACATCTTTAGGATTTTAAGTCAAGTTAATAAGGAATATTAATATGCTAAGCCTGAATTTATGGCCTGTTTTCTATTTGCTCAACTGGCAGGAGGGTTGGAACTAAAATGATCCTTGAGGTTCTTTCCAAGCCAAACCGTTCTGTGATTCCAGCACCTTACTCTTGGCCTCTTCTCTATCTTGTACAACACTTTGCCACAAAACTTGGCGGTTTTGGGGCACACGCCAAAAAAAAAATAAAAAGTCCAGATTTCCCCCCTCTGCACTGCTAGATTGAAAACTAATGTGCCCTGGGGGTTCACTGACGTTGCTCCAGGGGAGGTGGTGGCTGCACCACAGCTGCTGGGTAGGGAATACCCAGTTTTCCTCACAGGTTGGTGCTTAACACCACAAAGGGAGTACCCACCAGTTGGTTCCAGTTTGAATGTCATCTTCTGGCCCGCAGCCTCACAGATGTATTCCCCAGCATCCTTCTTCTCCAGCTGCTCTATAACCAGGCGCCGGGTTTTGCCCACGGTCTCTATTTTGAATTTTCTGGAGGAAACCAGAAGTTTTCCGTCCTTGAACCATTTCACTTCGGTTGCATCCTGTGCCACCTCGCACACGAGGGAGGCACTTTCTGTCAGCACAGCCTTCACCTCCTTCTGGACCTTTTCCTGGTTAATAAACGCAGGTTTGGGCTCTGGGCACAGAAAAAGAAGGAAATAATTGATTATTTATTGATTGAGGGACTAAAATGAGGTTGATCTTACAGACTTCTGTAGGTAGGTCTGGAAAATATTTGGGTTGTCACTCGCCAAACCCAACTGCTGTCACTAGGCAACATCAACCCTTCTGTGGGACTGAGCTGCCATGTGGAAATTGGGGATTAAGAGCCTAGGAATGGAAAGGACCAAAGCATCCTTGACATCAACCCTGTGTTTGCAAGTCACCATGAAAAAAAATATTTAATTCAAACATTCCCAAAAACACCTGTCCTGCATATCATCAAAACCTCCCAAATTCCTTTTACTTGAGATCTAGGACACAATAAATAACTCTGGGCTTCTGGAACAGACTCTTCATGGCCTCTTCCACTGCCAGAAACGTGACTGTCAAAGAGACAAAGGAAATATGATCTCTCTCCAGGGCTCAGGGGGGTCAGGATAGCAGTTGGCAAGGTCCCCAAGGTTGTTGCAACATCAAAACGTCCTTTAACACCACATGCTTAAAGTAGTTTGGGCACCTAGTGAATCCTGTTCCAAAAGACCAATTTCTTGGAATCTTTCACAGCAAAGGGGCATTTGTCACCTGGCAGAATTAGTAAGGCATCTCAAAAGGCTGAGATCTCAAGCACACAACCACCCAAATTCACCAGAAAAATTCTGTTTTCAACCCATCTTGAGACGTGCTGATGCTGAATATTCAAATGGAAAAATCTGTTCCAGCCTCTCAGTTTTCAGAAATGGGATTGGAAGTCTAATAAAAAGAGGATTTTTGAATGGTTCTCTCCTTTCAAGGGGGTCAATGCACAAAGAATTGCTCTCTGGGATCCCAGGCATGCAGGTTCATGAATATATGCTGAATATTACGTTAAATAATATGTTGATCATTATATTTATATCTGCAACTATTATTATGCAGCCCAATTAAAAATGAGATAGGTCTTTGTGCCATCTAAAGCCAAATATTCACATTTCTACAAATCCAGGCAATAAGGTGCAGAACATCAGGTGAACCCTGTGGGTTGCAACAAAACCCAGAGCACAGCAACCGAGTCAGGGTGGAACAGATATCACAGGTATTGCTTTATTGTCCTCTCCTGTCATCCAGAAAGGTATTTCTTACCTGTGACATCGATCCTGAAGGTGAGTTTCTGGCCAGCAGCCTCACAGCTGTACTCCCCAGCATCCTTCTTCTCCACCTGACCCACCACCAGACGGCGAGATTTGCCCTCGGACTCCACCTTGAACTTCTTGCTGGAGGTGATCAGCTTCCCATCCTTGTACCACTTCACCTCAGTCTTGTCCTGGGCCACCTCGCAGCTCAGCGTGACATCTTCTGATAGCACAGCTTTCACCTCTTTCTTCACTTTATCCTTGTTTGTAAACACAACTTCTGGCTCTGAAAAGAGAGAGAAGTTCAGTTTCTCCAAAATAAGCTGTTGCCCAGTCCCCTTGTCGTGGCTTACAAGCAACCCTGGAAAACAACCCCTGACTTGACAATGCACATCTAAAACTACTGGAAGAACACACAAGCCATTTTGTGGTGGGGATTTTATGTGGTTTTAGTCTGTTTTGGTTTTCTGAAATCCAGAAGATCCTCTGAAAGGTTCACAGAAGCATTGCATGGCAGGGTCCAGGCAGGACACATTTGAGTTGAAGTTGAGTGCAAAGTAACAAATTTTTAGAGGAAGGAGCTGTCCTGTGCTGCACCATAACCCCATATAATTGATTTCTTTGGTTCTCAGTAGCTGCTTCTGCTGCTGCTTGGATCATTTTGTTAAGAGAGAAAGGTGCTAGACCAGGACTGACATGTCCAGAACAGTGTTATTACTTCTCAGTGCAACCCTGAGGAAAAACCTCAGCTCATCTTACATCCAGTAGGTGAAATCCTCTTGTTCTCCACAAGACACATGTGTCATACCACTTGGAAGTGCTTCAGGAAGTTTTGAGGGAGTTGTAAAGCTGAATCCATTCTACCTCTCTACAGCCCCAGCAGGGAGATGTTTCTGGAATGAGTCTCCAAGACACCTTCTTTCCCCAGTTTGCCTTTTACCTGACACCTTAGAGGCTTCATATATATCAAGCCCTGCTGCCATATTGTCCCTTCAGGCTGAAACGAGCCCTTCCAAGTGAAATAAAACAGTGCACACACCCAACCACTCTCCACCATGACCCTGCACTGAGAACAAGCTGTGGTGCAGGTTTAATGTCATTGCACCAACGTGTGAGGAAGAAGAGGTACAATCTACTTTTCCTGCAGTGATGTGCAGCTTCCAAGGACCCCTGTTTTAAGGATTTCTAAGCTTTGACATAGAATATATGAAAGGTAACTGTATTTTTAACTTTTTGCCCCATTTCTACATCAGAGCTGGGCCATTCCAACGACGTCGGCCAAAAATTTGAAGCATAACACGAAAATGTTTTAAAAAATAATATTGATTTTTCTACATATTCTAGAAATAGGAATGATGGGGCTGAAGAGTCTTCTCGTACCTGTGACATCAATCTTGAAGGTGAGTTTCTGGCCAGCAGCCTCGCAGCTGTACTCCCCAGCATCCTTCTTCTCCACCTGACCCACCACCAGTCGACGAGATTTGCCCTCGGACTCCACCTTGAACTTCTTGTTGGAGGTGATCAGCTTCCCATCCTTGTACCACTTCACCTCAGTCTTGTCCTGGGCCACCTCACAGCTCAGAGTGGTGTCTTCCTTCAGCACTGCCTTCACCTCCCTTTGCACTTTGTCTCTGTGTTCAAACACGTCATCTGCAAGATTGGAAAGCAGGAAAAAAAAAGTAGGAAAAAGCCCATGAAAATGGAAGCTTCACCTCCAAGATCACGTGTTGTTGGGGTTCTGGTGAGACACCACCTGGTGCATCACAGCTTAAATAAATCAGTTGTGGAATGAAAAAAAGCTGAAAGAGTCAGAGTCAAGCAAATGCTCAACGAAGCACTGGCAGGAACAATTTACTTCCAGGCATCACATTTTCCAGCTGCTGCTCATTTGGGCAGCAAGAAGAACTTCCATGCCTGATCTTAAGGCTGGTACCAGCTTTCCTGCAGGCCCTCTGGAGGGTCCCTCTCTGCAGGCCAAGCAGGATGGGCTCTCCTGGGAAAGCAGGGTGTGTTTTGTTCACTTGAAGGGAAGTCTGGGCTGCACAGTCACAGTAAACAGGACAAACCCCAGGCAGGATCCTTCATTTGCCAGTGCAGACCTCATGGCTGGGCCCAAGTGATATTTAGGAAAAAACTGATAATAATATGAAACAAATGCATAACAGGTGGAGTACCTTCACAGACATTTATATAGAGCTGTATCCTTATGGAACAGTATCACTTCCCAGATATATTCTACAGAATTCATACTACTAATTGTACAAAATCACAATCATAAAGTAATTCAGGTTAGGAGTGATTTCTGGAGGCCACCCAGTCTCACTTCCCCTCTCAGAGCAGATGAAATTACACCAAGCTCTGCACAGTCATGTCCCACTGAGCCCTGAGTATCTCCAGCAATGGAGACCCCACAACCTCAAGGCTCCTGTTCCAGAGCTTGGCCACCCTCATGGTGCAAATTTTTCCTAATATCTTTTCAGAACCTCCCATACAAGTTCCAACTTGTATATTTTATCTCTCCTCCCATCACCCCGGATCTTTGAGAAGACACAGAGCTGTGGACTCCATATCCTCTTATTAAACAGATGCAGGCAGTAATTAAAGCTCCCTTTTGCTTACTCTTCTCATCTCTAGGCTGAAAAAATCCAGTTCTCTCAGCCTCTCCTCATATGACATGTGTTCCAGCCCCCTAATCATCTTGGTCTCCTCCAGTGGAGCTGTGCCAGGAGCATCTTGGATTTCCAGATGGAATGACTGCCAGATACTCCAATCAAACAGACACTGAATTAAGAACAGTAATTTGATTTTAGGCTTGGTTTTGGTAAGTTCCAAGGGCATAATTTTAGAAGCTGGACATGAGAAAGAACATTGGAGACAGGGATCCTAACATGATACAGTAAATAGAGGAATAAAAAAAAATCTCTGTAATAAACTTCTTTGGAACTACCAAACTTGCATGAATTATGAGAACTGATTCATGAAGAACAGAACAACAATTTATTCAATACTCAGTGTGGAACTTGCTACCTCCCCACTAAAATGCTCAGAATTTATATCTTACCCAGAAGAAGAACAGAAAAGAGAGGATTACTGAGGCCAGCAAAAAATATATATAATCCCCTGTATATATAAATCCTTTAAAAGACAGAGCACAAATAAGGAATGAAAAAAGGAGAACTCTGCTGGAAGGTTGTGTCTCTGGGGTTAGGAATTGACAGTGGTGCAAAAAGTGTGAGTTACAAGTTTCAGAGCACTTCCTGTGACACTGCTGAAGAGAACAAGCCAATGCTCCTGAAAAGTGTTGTCCTACGGGCCAATTTCTTCATTTTGGCTCTAACCCTCTCTAGGCAGATAGTTTCCCCTTCATTAAAGCAATGGATGTTACACTTCCCATCCCTGGAAGTGTTCAAGGACAGGTTGGACAAGGCTTGGAGCAACCTGGTCCAGTGGAAGGTGTCTCTGCCCATGGCAGGGGGTGGGATGAGATGATCTTGAAGGTCCCTTCCAACCCAAACCATTCTGGGATTCTATCACACAGAAGGAGGCTGAGTGAGGGACTCCTAGGCTCACATTTGTGCTCCATCCCAGGTAATTCTCTTCAGTGAGAGCTTTCAGTTGCTTGAATTTCCCTCAGGGTAATTTGTATTTTACACAAACTCATGTTGGTATTTCTGCTCAGCTGCATCTTCAGCCAGCAACAAGGGGATAACAAAGATTATCTGGGGTTAAAGCAAGAGATCAGAATGGATCAGAAGATCGATTTTCTATTTCTAGTTCCACAGCATTCTTCCTTAGCAGTCTTGAAGGAGAACCTAGACAAATCCCATCATTTCTGCCTCTACAGTGACCAGCAAATCTCTCAGTGGCAAGAGAGGGCCTTTTCTTCTCTACTTTCTGATATTTACCCATTTGCTAAATCTGAGAAACGGCCTCTCCTCAACAGCAATGGGCTTGGGCAGCAGTCACATATACTGGAACAAAGAGCTTTTCCTTCAAACACTGTGAGAAGATCCTTTGCTAATTTCTGCCTTTCACAGTTCGATTTATAAACCACTGCAACTTTTTTAAGAGTTTCTTCTATCAAATGCATTTCTTGCTTGAAATAAAATGGCAACCTCAGTCTTACCCTGTACTGTTCCTACAACCTGCATAGAGCTAGAGGGGAAAAAAAAAAAAGGTCACATAACTGAGCCATGGAATAAATATTACCACAGTTTTTCTGGCACGAGGGATAACGAGGCAGATTTGTCTCCAGTTTCCTTGCAGGGTCATCCCCCAGCAATGTATATCACAGAATGCAGACGTGGCAGAGCAAGCAGAGTGAAACCCAATAGTTTGTTCCTCAGCAAGGCCCACAGCTGGCAGTCACATGAGTCCCAGTGCTGTAACATCATGGGATACCTGGGAGCAGGCCAGCCCCAAACCACCTCCGGCGTGGAAGATACTTAAAATCACTCACAGCTAGGTCCAAAATAAAAGGTTCAGTGGTGTGATCAGGCCACCAGGCTGGGAAAATGCCAACACTTCTGAAAAGACATGGTTAGATTCCCGGGTTGGGCGAATCTCACGAGAAAAAGGACAAATCTTTGCACCAAATCCAATTGTGTTGCCCCACATCCCTGGGATGTGCTTTTAATTGATGTGCCTTTAATTGAATGCTTCTTTGAGGTTCTCTCGTGGTCCACAGTCAGAAAAGAAACATCTACAACAAATTTAGTTATTGTTCCCATGAAGCACTGTCAAGCAGGACAGAAGAAAGGAAGATGAGAAAAGAAGTACTGCGTGATTTTTTTCCACAAAAATAACTGGCAGCAAGGACAGAAATGGGTGCACTGATGATTCACCAGCACACACAGACTTCTGAATATTGATCTGAACTGACACTTGAACCTCTCTGTGTGGTGCAATTCCACATGAAGTCATGTTGGCAAAACTCAGCAAAGCCACATCTCTTGTACAGTTGTGACAGAAAAACTCTGTCCCAGCAGAGACAGAAACTACAAATTCTAAGAATGCAACTACAGACCCTTAAAGAGTGGAAGGATTGTGTTATGCTTGTCTTGTTGTCATGTCCTTTTTCCTTATCACCCTTCCTGGTCAAAATCAGGGAAAAGACTACTCGGCCTAAATGGGCTTTTTCCCAAAGCATCCAAACACATGCCCTTAATACTGATCTTTAAGAATAACCACTTAAGTTCTGCTGCAGACCCATACAGAGCAAGGCTTAAAGTTAACCTATGTCACTAGGAAACTTCACAGCTACAGCAAAAAAAAAAAGGTGCAATAAGGCAATCCCCTCACCTGCAACATGGATCTTGAAGGTGAGTTTCTGGCCAGCAGCCTCACAGCTGTACTCCCCAGCATCCTTCTGCTCCACCTGACCCACCACCAGACGACGAGATTTGCCCTCAGACTCCACCTTGAACTTCTTGCTGGAGGTGATCAGCTTCCCATCCTTGTACCACTTCACCTCAGTCTTGTCCTGGGCCACCTCGCAGCTCAGCGTGGCATCTTCTGATAGCACAGCTTTCACCTCTTTCTGCACCTTCTCCTTGTGGACAAAGGCATCTTCCACCTCTGAAATAGGGAAACAATTTAAAAATATACATAAGATGTAAATAACTTGTGGCAAGAAGATATTACATGTATTTGGTGTAGGTGCTCTGCAGGAACTTGGGCTTGGCAGCGCTGGGTTAACCACGGGACATGATGATCTCAAAGGACTTTTCCAATCTAAATAATTCTTTGATTCTATAATAATCTCTGGTAAGTAACATAGCTTTGCAGTTCTTTTTATCACATAAACCCCTCAAAAAACAGTCCATGTAGTTGTACCTCTCTGACTCATCTTCATGAACAGCTCGACCACTTCATTTTCAAATTTCTTGTAATGAAGACAAAGATAAAATTCCTCCATTGTGTCTTTATGATATTCCTACTCCCCATGTTTGGAACGAGCCAACTACAGCACAACTACAAGTTGTCACCTCCACTATCACATTACTTACAGGATTTTAACAGGTATTTTAGATTAAGACTGGGTGTTGTTCAGAAAATATCGTGTAACCCAATCCCAAAGAAATTACAAACACACAGTTCTCAATATGGAAAAATACTTGACCTACATAGCATATAAAACTGGCCTACAAAAGTTGAAGTATACTTTTATTTCCTAAAAAAAAAAAATCTCTGATTTTTCAGCAAACAGGCCATAGGGAATCTTGTTTTAATACTCAACAAAAGATACAAGAATCAAGGGTTTAAAATCACTTTCTTCCATGGCAGCACTTCGAATTTCCATCTCAACAAGTCCAGTTGGCATCAGAAGAATATCTTGTGTATTTACCAGTTAATTAGGTATATGCATTGATAAAATTCAAGTGTCACCTTACTAAGTAGCACTGACTGAGAAATTTAATCTTTTATTAATTAATGATTGTTTTGCCTGGTTCTCCTTTAACCAAAAACTGATGTGGTCACACCTTTAGCTTTTATATTACTGTACATTTGAGATGTGGAAGGAGAAATGGACCCTAAATAAATGAGCTGCTACATTTTTTCCCCACTGATTTTCCACAAGACATAACTGCACAAGAAGGGTAATGTATTTCTGGTGGGCCCACTTGATGGACATCACACAGCAAAGGCAGCCTATGACTGTTTGGGTTCCCAGGTTTTTACTGGAGCACTGAAGTCCATGATTGTACTGAACAGAAGCACCAGCTCCACAGGAAATGCTGGATTAGCAAGTGGATGGGTTCCCCAGTGCATTCCAGCTGCAGTGCAAACATGGAAGATAATGCATCCACCCAGACTGAGGTATTTGGGTCATCTGGTGAAGGTGACACTGAAAAAGAAACGTGCTGAGGGGCTGGACACAACGGAGCTGGGGAAGGGGCTGGAGTGCCAGGAGGGGTTGAGGGACCTGGGGGGACTCAATCTGGAGAAAAGAAGGCTCAGGGGGGACCTTCCTGCTCTGCGACTCCCTGACAGGAGGGGGGAGCTGGGGGGGGTCAGACTCTGCTCCCAAGTAATTATCAACAGGATGAGATGAAATGGCCTCAAGCTGTGCCAGTGGAGGTTGAGATTGGATATTAGGGAGAATTTCTTCCTGCAAAGGGTGGTCAGGCACTGGAAGGGGCTGCCCAGGGCAGTGGTGGAGTCACCACCCCTGGAGGTGTCCAAGGAAGGGCTGGACGTGGCACTCAGTGCTCTGGGCTGGGGGACAAGGTGGGGATTGGTCACAGGTAGGACTTAATGACCTTGGAGGTCTTTCCCAGCCTCAATGATTCTGTGACCTTAAAGGCTCGTGGTTCTCCCTGGCAGTCATGGTGAGCCCCTTCCATAACCTGTGTCCCTCCCTTCCTCTCCCAGTCACTCTCTGCAGCCTCCCAGGGCCATCCTTTACTCCTCCTTGCTGACTTTCTCCTCTTCATCCCATCTCATCATGTCTGTGTTCTGAGTGGCAGCAGCTGCCTGGGAGGGTGAGGAGAAGGGGTAAGCTCAGGTCAAGATCCTACACTGCTGACTGTGTCACTACCCACCATCCTGGAGCCACATCACAGCCTTGCTATGAACATTGCACAGCCCATGGAAAGAGAGATATCCTGCAGGGAGCAAACCAGAGCAGGAATTCGGCTTATAGGCTTTAAACTTGAGCTCCTCTGTTGATATTGGCTGGGGCAGGGGTGTAAGGAGGTGTCATTGCCATTTAGAAGGCACGTGGCCTATGCTGAGTGATGCAAAACTCTCAAAGGCACGTGGCAGCAGCATTTTGGTATCTAAAAGAGCTCAACCACACACCAGGGCTTGCATTCAAAACTGGTTCAAAAATTATAAAGATTTAATGTCCATTTACAACTTGGATTTGGAATGTGCAGGGTGCACTAAATGAGTTACAGACCAGTCTGTGTCCATGGGTGCTGTGTTTAAAGTGTCAACTTAGCAGGGAAGGAACATTCCTGCTCCATCTCACTTGTCCTCTTCACTCCTGAGCTTCAATATAAACCATTTTTATAGTGATTAGGAAATGGGACTAAAATGGTAATTTGCCTTATAAATTTATTTTAAACCTAAGCAAGTTTATTCAGATGACATTTCCAACCTCAGCCGAAACTGGTTAGGGAAGTTTCAGTGGAACTGAGGAAAACCATTTTCATCACATGGAGCTTTCTCCATTTTAAAATATGGATTTCTCTACATACCATGAATCTTGAAATAATAAGATTTCAGAATCAGCTCTTTTTCTACATGTCCAACCCAGTCCCAAGGTGTGCAGTACCCCTTTCTTTTTATATCAATGCAAAAAAGCCACAGCTGCATCCCAAAACTCAACACTGAGGGTCTAACCTTCAACCTGCCCTTAAGCAGGGCAGGCTTTGTGCTCCCAGTGGAGCCCTGAGGTACAGGAACCCTCTGAAAAGCTTTCCAAGTGCAAGGGTAACGGGATAAATTAAGACCCAGAAAGCCGCCGGACTTCGGGATAACGGAGTAAGAGACGGGTTTCTGCCGCAAAAGATCCAACCACCCAGAGTACTCATAATCCCTCCTGACTTTCACACTGGATCGTTTTCCAGCCAGGGCTGGACCGGGATGTCATGTTACAGTTGTTCCCATGAGGAATACAGCAACGGTAGCCAGGCAATCTCTCCCCTTACAGCACAGGGGGAGGGTGTTGTGTTACCCTGCGCCGCCAGGAAGTCATCCGGTCTGAGGGGGCTGAAAACCTCTGGGTTCTGAGGCAGACAGCTAAGAACAGCCCTCAGAGACAGAAATTCCAGTGGAAAAGCACTAAATTTCTGTGTTTTCTATCTGTACCTCTGCAGGAATTTATGAACCAGTTTAAACAGCTGATCATGTACTTGGTTTATACAAATTTTGCCCAGAGAAGCTGTGGCTGCCCCATCCCTGGAATTGTTCAAGGTTACATTGGACAGGGCTTGGAGCAACCCTGGGATAGTGGAAGGTGTCCCTACCCATGGCAGGGGGGGTTGGAACTAGGTTATCTTTAGGGTTCCTTCCAACCCAAACCATTCTAGATTTCTTTGATGATCTTTCCATCACTGCTCATGCTGAATTTTCTCTGGAAGGTACCTCTCAATTCTATCCTTACTGTAACTCATCCTTCACTGAAACTGGCAGCTCTCTCAGGGAAAAGGATGAGCTACAGAATTCATGGCAAAGAGCCAAAGTGCCCCTGTCCACACCCTGGGTACCCCACAGAGGGTGGAGTCAACAGACTCCCAACACAGTTCCTCTTCTACACAGCTGATAAAATGCCAAACCCCTGCCAGACTGTGGTCCCAGGGGGTTTGGTGCTGTAAGAAAGCAGAGGAGAAAAATAGATTCACTGTTCTGATCATCTCTGAGACTAGAATTGTAGTGTTAACAAAGAGGGATTTGGCTGTAAAGACAGTGGAGTGTTATTAATATTAAATAAAAATTAAAAAAAAAAAATCAAACTCTTTCTTATCATCCAATTCAGAAATAATCACTCAGAATGGTGCTGATTCCATGGCTAACTAGAGCCTGAGATAAAATTTACCAGACCTCCTGCAAAATATACTGATACCAAAGAAATCCTAGAATCATTTAGGCATGGAAGATCATCAAATCCAACCATTAACACTGTGCTGGCAGGTCCATCACTACACCATGTCCCCAAGGGCCACATCTACAGGGCTTTTAAATCCCTCCAGGGGTGGTGACCCCACCACTGCCCTGGGCAGCCTGTTCCAATACCTGACAACCCTTTTGGTGAAGTATTTTCCCCTATTATCCAATCTAAACCTCCCCTGGAGCAACTTAAAGCCATTTGCTCTTGTCCTCTCACTTGCAATAAAAGAGGAAAGAGTGACTTTCATAGAAGAATATCCATAACAGGAGGAGAAATACCAGCAATGATGATCAGATTGGAAGAGGTCCTTTAACACAGTGCCTGCTGATGAAAAGTCTCTTCACTTCATCTCAGCCTGAGGACACACACAGGGAGCTGAGGAGGTGATATCAGGATACAGCATCAAAGAATCACAGAATCCTTAGGGTTGGAAGGAATCTCTGGAGACCATCCAGTCCAACCCCCTTGCCAAGGCAGTGTCACCTAGAGCAGGTGACACAGGAACATGTCCAGGTGGGTTTGGAATGTCCTCAGGGAAGGAAACTCCACACTCTCCCCTGGGGAGCTGTTCCAGTGCTCTGCCCCTCTCAATGCAAAGAATTTCTTCCTCAAGTGGAAGTGAAACTTCCTGTGTTTTAGTTAATGGCCATTGCTCCTCCTCCTGTTGCTGGGCACCACCAAAAAGACTGGCACCATCCTCTTGGCACCCACCTTGGGGATATTTATCTGCATTAATGAGATCCCCTCTCAGTCCTCTCTTCTCCAGACCAACCAGGCCCAGCTCCCGCAGTCTCTCCTCATAGGAGAGATGCTCCAGACCCCTCATCATCTTTGTGCCCCACACTGGACCCTCTCCAGTAGCTCCTTGTCATTCTTGTACTAAGGAGCCCAAAACTACTAGTACCTACAGGTAAACTCTTGATCTGCCCAGTTCTTCACTCAGATTCAAAGAAAATCCAATTAAATAAAAAAACAAAATACGTCTCCCACCTGTGACATGGATCTTGAAGGTGAGTTTCTGGCCAGCAGCCTCGCAGTTGTACTCCCCAGCATCCTTCTTCTCCACCTGACCCACCACCAGACGGCGAGATTTGCCCTCAGACTCCACCTTGAACTTCTTGCTGGAGGTGATCAGCTTCCCATCCTTGTACCACTTCACCTCAGTCTTGTCCTGGGCCACCTCGCAGCTCAG
>NW_021940807.1:2125196-2127308 GCF_001715985.3 Manacus vitellinus | reverse complement strand
TGCTCTTTTTCTGCCTATTTGGGTCATTCAAATTTAGTCATTCTCCATCTAATCACAAAATGGTTCAGGTTGGAAGGGACTTTTAAGTTCACCTCCTTCCAACCCCCCTGCCATGGGCAAGGACACCTTCCACCTTGCTAGGTGTGGAAGCAACCAGGCTGCTCCAAGCCCCATCCAACCTGGCTTTGAACACTTCCAGGGATGTGATCTAATCAGAGCTCTTCAAGCACCTCCCCCCTTCCCTTTCACTTATCCCTGCACCTCTGCTATGGCCTCACACTGTGCCTCCGTGGGAGCTTTTCTGCAGAGCCAATTGTGAGAGAAGGAATTTCCATCCCTGCCCATCATTTCTTTGTGATCACAACTGGTCACGGATGCAGAACTGTGTATATTGTCATTAAATCTGGCTGAAAAATCGGCCCTCTGGCTGAGATATTTCACCCCAGAGAGACCCATGAGATGATCCTCTGAACCCAAGATCTGACTCAGAATGGAACATTCCCTTATCTTTGGCATTTCCAGCGTTTCCTCACCTCTGACTTTGACTTGGAATGTTATTCTGTCATCCTTCACCTCGCAGGTGTAGCTCCCTTGGTCTTGCTGTGTCACCTTCTTGACGATGAGCTTCCGTTGTGTCCCCTGGGACACCACTGCTGTCCTCTGGTCCTGCTTCACCTCGGTGTGATCCCTCTTCCACACCACAGCTCCGCTGGCAGCTGACACCTCACACACCAGCTCCAGGGTTTCAGAAGGACTGACTGATACTTCTGGAGTCGTCTTGGGCTTGTTGACAAAAGTAACAGCTTCGTCTGGAGCGAAAAATGGAAAGCAGTTCATGCCTTGGTTCAGGTTTATCAGCAAAAAAGGGAGGACACGGTAATCACTGATCATTATTTCATCATCACACACACGAATGTTGGTGCCTGACTCCCTAACAGATGGTGCAAACTCATTCTCTGATCTTCAGATAATTGCTCTCTGCTACACTGCAATCCCATTCATCTCCCCTACATCCTCATGGATCTTTTAAATCAAGTTCCAGATGCCCTCCAGCTGCTAGCACTTTATTCACCACCCCTTGTTTCTGATTTTAAGCAAAGTCTTAGGGATATATTGATGCCTGAATACAGAAACAGCTTTGGAAAGACTTGAAAAGACTTAAAAACACTTGAGATTTAAAAAGTCTCAGAAAATCTAGTTAGAAGTGATGAGCAGACTTTTTTAAATGTTTCTGAGACCATTCCAGCTCCCTGATCACAATATCAGCCCCCTGGATTAATTCTTCCCCAGACCAGGGTATATGTGGAATAATTTAGCTGATAAAATATTCTCCACCTTCATTTAGGATGGAGCTCTGAGCAACCTGGTTTAATGGAATGTGTCCCTGCCCACAGCAGAGGGGTTGGAACGAGATAATCTTTAAAGTCCCTTCCAACCTGAACCATTCTATGATTTTATGAATAGAGAAGTCAAGAATCTCATATGTTTTTGTGGGAATTGATGTTCCCAGCAGAGAACTCAGAACTGCCCACACAGCTCAAGTAGTTGAGGTTCCTGCATTGGTGCCTCAGCTCAAACCCTGCTGATGGCACAGGTATGAGCTGTGCAAACACACCCACAGAGATCATGTGTCACAAAGGCAGCAAAAACACATCATTTTTAGCAGCTCAGGTTTGTCTCAAGTGTATCTGTAAAAGTAAAAGAGAAGGCAACAAAGTGGAGACAGCATCTTGATGTGAAATGTGAGCAAACCTATTCTACACACCCCGTCCCTAAGATAACAAGGAATATTTGATGGGCATGTCAGGGATTTCATACCCTTCATTCCACCAGGGCAGCTCTTGCCTCAAGAGCAAGCTGAGGGCTGCCAGTTCGAGCCAACCTTAGCTCAGTATTGCATTTCTTTTAGCAGCAACTGTTGCCTTCAGTCACTGAGTATCCCAAGGACAATTGCCATGCCAGGCAAGTATTTCACTGAAAATCGTAATTATCAAGACAAGGGATGATGGCTTCAGACTGACAGGGGGCAGGTTTAGATTTAAACTGAAAGAGGGTAGATTTAGGTTAGATGTTAGGCAGAAATTCTTCCCTGTGAGGGTGGGGAGGCCCTGG
>NW_021940807.1:2122965-2124992 GCF_001715985.3 Manacus vitellinus | reverse complement strand
TGAGATTCACCATAATCATCAAAATTTAGGTACCCAGCTCAGGTAATCCTGCAGGCTTCCACTGTACCTGATGTTCAGACTGAGGCAGTTCCAGAACACTCTTTAAATCCACCTTAGGATGCTCTAATCAGACAGCATAAATCAATTTATACAAATTGCCTTTAGCAGAGCCTGGTTGGCTCCTTTAGGTCACTTTATCAGTGGGTAAAGTCAGGAACTGGGAATTACACTCTGAGTGAATTTCCATCATGTTGGATCCTCAGCCAAAAAGAACTGGAGTGAGATGCAGAATCAATACCTGAGCAAACACCAACTGTGAACTGGAAGCAATCCCTCTGGCTCAGTAAATCCTGCAGCAATCCCTCAAGACAAGTGCTGTCCTAAATTAACTGGCTTTGCTGAGTTTTTAGCATCACCTGGATGTGCTGCTACAGGTCACAAGTACTCAGTTGATGCTTCTCTTAAATTTCATTGTGCTTGCAATGCAGACATGCCACGAGAAGCTTTCACTTCACTTAGGACCAGGTTAAAAATTAGGCTCCAGGCATAATAAGCCAGAAAACCACTTTTAGAAGAAAGGTTCCCACCAGGCTATGCAAACTGATTCAAGCTGGATTTCACAGACATCGAATTTCACGGATGAATTCCTGTGTCATTTCATACCCTGGCTCCATCCTGCTCTGGAATGCAGTGGTGACAAGCATTTCTCTTCTGGGCCTGACCTGACAACCACGTGCTTTCTGCCATGGGCACGTGACACGGGCTAACAGCTTCACTCACAGTGCCACAGGGAGATCACAGTGTCCTCTGGGAGCAGCAGGGGATGCTTCCCTCTCAAAAGCAGGAGTTCAACTTGTCAAAGGAGGACACAGTAAGATTTTGGATCTCCTGTCTGAGGTGGACCTAAGGTGAGGCTCGTGCTGAGCTAAAAGAATAAAGACTCCCAGCTGCTGAGCCAGGGGAGTTGTGACTCCAGCCCTACTTAAGGTTTTTGTTGACTTTAAAATACCACATCATTTTTATATTACTGTGGATCTGCATAAGGACCACAACAAGAGTCAGAGCCTCTGAAAACAGTGGCATGTGCAGCCTTGACCCCAAAAATCCATCAATTTACAAGGAAGGACAAGTAAAATGACCAAAACTTTGCATTTCTCACACAGACTCCGATCCCACACGTGCATCACGAACCTACCTGAGACTTTTAAATCAAAAACAAGGCTGTCATCTCCAATTTTGCACGTGTAAGTTCCTTCATCTTCCTTTGTCACAGCCGAAGCCACGAGCTTGTGCAGCTTTCCTTTATCCTCCAGGGTGAATTTCTTGCTGGCTGTGATTTCTTTCCCATCTTTGTACCACTTCACCATGACATTGGCCTCGGAGGTCTCAGAAACAAATTCAGCCTGTTTCCCAGTGATGGCCTTGACAAGTCCTCCACTTTTCTCTTTGTTTATGAAGTTTGCAAGTGCTGAAACAAAATAACAGACACAGAGCTCTGACAAAGAATTGTGTGCACACCAATAAATAAGAACATTTACATCTGCATTAGGTATTCATTTATCCTAAGTCCAAACTGCATGTTTAATTATGGATCTAATTGCTAGATTCCAATGCAGGAGCAGCCAAATTTCCATTCATATTCCTGATTATCATGTGTCCAAAAAAACCAGAGCACATATCCAACACAGGAGGAGAGGAAGCCCCAGGCAATAGGGCTTAAAGGTAATATCTGAGACGTGATGAGAAGAAGGAAAAGAAGGAAAAGAAACTGGAGGGAAAGCCATGAAACTTATTCAGTCATTGTACTGTAACCACCTGGCAGATAAATCAGCTCTAGAAGAGGTTAAAATGTAGTCTAGATAAAATAAATTACATTAAATTAAAAATATATCTAGATATGTCATAGGACTGAAATGAAATTTATTCCTGGAAATTAACTGGAGCATAGAAAATAAACAATAATTCTGGCATTGTATTAACATGTAGTGAAATAATTGAGTCACCAATTGCCTCAAAGCAAAAGATTC
>NW_021940807.1:2112944-2121630 GCF_001715985.3 Manacus vitellinus | reverse complement strand
TTGACAGCAGAGATTTTAAAACAATGACAGTGATTACTCATTCGATAGTCACATAACAGCACAGAGCACGTGGAAACAGCCATCAACTAATCCAATTAAATCTGTGGGTAAGGCTGTCAGCATGAAAAGCAGTGCTAAAGAGGCAGAGAGACAGAGAAGAAAGCCAAAATTGAGAGCAGGTGCCAAGTGTAGACTGAAATTACTCTTTATATAGATTTAGTCACGTGTCTAGATTATTTTTTTCCTCTCTCCTGAGTTTGCTCTTTGAGAATAACCAAGCAAGTTGTCAAATGTTAAAAAAAAAAACAAAAACAAAAACACATTACTCTGGGGGTTTGTTACTTCTACAGAGACCAAGGAGGGTGACATGACAACAAAACATGATGATGAAGCACCTCAAATTCACTCCATGTAGAAACAGTGTGATCATTGCTGGGAAGAAGGTGAGGAGTGAGTTATGGGATAGAACATGGAAATGAAATGGCTTTACAGAGTGAACTTGGCAGCAATGCAAAATATCTGCTGAACTCACCCCAAATGTTTAGACTGTCCTGGAGTCAGGTTGCACACTCTGAACCTCAAATATCTTAATGACCCCTACGAGGAACAGTCTGGGGATACACTGGGGCTTTTTAGCCCAAACGTGGTCCCTTCTAAGGCAAAGCAAACTCTACTATAAACAAGTTCATAAAAGCTTGAAAGCAGCTGTAAACCAGTGCTGGTTCAAATCTAACAAGCAAGAAACATCAAAATGAAATTCCCTTTTGCTGTTTCATCTGTACAGCCTTCCATGTGAGCACCTGGAAACAGGAATGAGCCAAGCCACCCAGTGTGCCCTGGAAAGACCTGTTTTTATCCACAATGCCAAGATGATCTGATTAGAGTCCTTCAGAACTTTAATCAGAGCTGAACTCTCTCTTCTGATGTCACACAGCAAGTGTAGGGCAGACATAGGATCCTGTGTGTCACGTCCTGCCCCTGAGGCTGAATCCCTTCATCACAACAGCACTTTTTCCCCACCCAACACTCGACTTCCTAAAACAACACCAAGTTCCCATGGAATATCAAGATGCCAGCTGGAGTGAAAGCACAGCTCTTAGCACTAAACCAGTGCTGTATCTTGTGTTGAATCCCCAGTAATCCTGCTCTGGAACCACGGACACTGTCCAGGCTGGATGTGGACGGGGAATTCCCACAACTCCCTCTGGAGCTTTTTCTTTGCATCCCTTGATACCTCCATTAGTTTAGGGCAGGGACAGGCCATTAAGCAGCCCAGGCACTCACATACCTTTCACTGAAAGCTGAAAGAGCATTTTATCCCCTTCACAGGTGCACTCATAAACTCCAGCATCCTCTTCACAAGTGCTGAGGATTTTCAGGATGTGCCTCTTCCCCGCAGTCTGAAGCTCATATTTTTCACTGGCCTTGAGCTCCTTCCCATCTTTCAACCACTTCACTGTGGCCTCTGCATCTGAAAGCTCAGCCTGGAGTTTGGCTTCCTCCCTCAGTCGAGCAGAGACCTTTTCTACCTCTTTGCTCTTGTTGGTAAATCTCACTGCGGCACCTGCCAGGGCACAAGTTGTTATTTCAGCTTATATCGAGGTAATTTTTCCCTGCTATGAGTTTCCTTAGACTGTGAGATCTCTAAAAGTATTAAATCCTGATCCTGCCCTCCCACTCATGTCAATGCTGAGCGTTTTTTTCCAGTTCAGAGGACTTGACGTGTTTTTATTAACTGAACCAGTAAGAAATAAAAACCCAAACCATGTTTTTCTACTGATTAATAATACTCCCAACATGCTTCTGCAGAGATTTTTCACCCAAAGCCAAACACATCCTTCCAGAATCAATGTCTATTCATCATGTTTTGCCAGGCAATGTGGGTAGATACAGTCGTTACTGTCATTTCATAAAGGAAGCACCCAACTCTGGTTCTTAAATGATTTACACAATATTAAGTTGTGCATCCCATACACAGTGAACTAAAAGACCTCCAAGAAAAAGCTTTGTTAGTAATTAATGCTCCTTTGCTTTTGAAAGGCTACTATTCAGAAAGTCCAGGTGAATCTGGAGCTGACATATCTACTTTAAGGTGACTCAGTGGTAGATTTGGTGACAGAATCCACTGATTGATGGTTGTGAACAACAGAAATCTGTGAGCAGTCTAGTCCTGATACCACCAGCTGGCTAGATGGACTCACTCTGAACTCTGAATTAGGATGGTGATGTCATTCCCAGCACCCACATTAGTTCACATGATGAAATTTCAGGTATTTCCCACAGCCCCAGTTCTAATCATCGGGTCACAGCAACAGCCCCATGCCTGGAAGAACAAAGGAAAACAAACACCTTTCACTCTCATCTTGGTGCTGGTCTCAACATCACTGGCAACAAATTTCACTTCTGCTCCATCATCCTTCTTGGTGACGTTCTTTATGGTGAGGGTGTGAGTGGTTTGGGTTCTCTTGATGATGCAGGTCTCACTTTCCTGTAAGACTTTACCGTTGAGGTACCAGGTGCCGGAACACGTCTTGGTGAGGTCGACAGTAAACAGGGCATCCCCTCCAGGTACAGCCTCAGTTGTTGTCAGGGGGCTTTTCACAGCCAGGACTGGTTCTAGGGAGGAACAACACCACACATCTCTGAGAACAAGACACAAGACAGCCCTGCTGGAGGACAGTTCATCCTAAGAACAAAGTTCTCAGGGTAAAAAAGACACCAGAATAAAATTATGCAGTCTTATATAGAAGGCAATTAATGCTCGGTCTGTAGGATTTGTTTCCTACAGCTTCAAGTTCTTGACCTCTGGATTAGGGTAAATGCTGTTTCTTCAGGGGGAAGAAAAGGCATATTTTGCTGATTTTTTTTATCCCCTAAGATATACAAAGGCATAAGCCTGAAACACCCGGGTTTCCCTATAAGGGTGTTATTAATTTAATAACCAGCACAATTCTTAGATTTCAGAAGGATCCTGAGGAATCACTCCTAGATATTCCTACTAGTCACTTGTAGATATTCTAGGAATATCTACATTCTAGGAATGTCTAGGAATATCTACAATTCTAGGCATTTTCAGCCAGCAAGGGAGGGAAAGGGTGACACAATAACAAGACACAGCATAATCAAGGTCTTCCAAATCTTGTCTAGTGTAGTGAATCAAAGGAAGAAACACACTGGCACCCTAGAAATAAAGTAAACCCCCAACACTTCTCCCAGTAACTCCCAGATTTAAGAAAGACTGGCTAGAACTTGGTCTTCATGATGGTATCATCACCCATCAATATTCTCTAGGTGCAAGATGGACATCTCACACATATATTGAAAATTATATCCTAAGTCCACCTCAAGTTTTACTCTCATACCAAGCCTAGAAGAAGACTTAAAAGGTTTAGCTTTTAAAAGGAGAAGCTCTGCCTCTCACACAGCTGGGATATTGGAATATAAGCACACTCACAGCTCTTCCACAGAAACCCAACCTCCACTCAACTTTGGTGGCGGTCAGGGTTTGACATGAAGTAGGAAAACCAGCAGTGAAACGGGGAAAAAAGGTTTTTCTGTGCCACTGCTCCATCCTCAAAGTCATGGGAGACATTTTCAAGGCACCCACACATCCAATCACCCCAGACCGGGTTTTGAGCTCACCAAGGTGGATGCTCCCGGGGAATTCCAGGTAGGGGCTCTGTCCATAGGTGTTGACTGCAGACACTCTGAACTGATAATCAGCCTCTTCTGCCAAGTTGCTCACGGTGAGCTCTGGGACAGGGACGTGGGACTCGTGGCACCTCATCCAGGTGAAGCCAGTGAGTTTCTTGCGTTCCACGATGTATCCGTCGACTGGAATGGGACGGTCCATCTTGGGAGGGGACCATGCCAGGGTCACTGAGGTTTCTGTTTTATTTTTCACCACAGGGTCGGCTGGGGGTTGGGTGGGAGGTTTTTTGGGCGCTGCACCAGGAAAAAAAATAAATAAATAAAATTAGAGGAAGAAGTTTACGTCGGAGTGGAAAAGCCACTGTGCGTCGCCCAGAAAGCTCACGCTGGACTAAAAGTTACTCTTGCTTAATAAAACTCCCTAAAACGTTGATGTGAGATGGAAAAGCGAGGGAACGGACAGAAGATGCTTTTGGGGTGCATTACACATAGAGCATAGAACCATTATGGGTGGAAGACACCTCTGAACTCATCGAGTCCAACCTTTAATATACAACATTCTCACCTCCACAGAAACGTGTGGTTTCTACACAGTATTAAAATTGTCAACACAAATGATCTTCAACAAACATTTTGCAGACTTAAGTCTTCAGTGCTAGATACAGACCCGTCCTGCTGCCTATACAGCTTCTGAGGAAAGCAGACTAACACTCAGCTCTTCATTTTCACTCAGAAGATGGGTAAAACCACCACCAAAGGCTGTTCAAACCTCTTGGAATTATGGACATTTCAGATGCCTGTTACACAGGCTTGGATGTTCTCTGCAGCCTCTTCCTTGTGGGTGTTTGTTCTCTGTCCTGCTTCTGTATTTTATGTTATCCCCACTCAGAAGATCTGCTGTAACTTTGTGTTAATTACAGCTAATTGATAGTATCATTGGGGATCTCTGTTCTACTAATTTATGCAGAACCAGATTTTGAGAATTAACTTCAAAAGGAAATGACATAAAGACAATGTTCCCACTGTGAGACCCTATAATGGCAGAGATATGATTATTTTATGGCACCTGAGGCCACAAATTTCTCCCTGCAGGTATTTGCATAATGAATATTTATGTTCAGCCTTCTCATTCCTCTTGAATCCTTTGGAGAAGACTCAAGTCCCATCAGGGTTATTCACTACGTGCTGCCACTGATATCATCAGAAACTGGGAATTATCTGATACACTCTAGTTACACCTCTACTGACACGGCAAAGGATTAATTTCATTTAATTTTGGCTATTTGAAAGATGTCTGGGTTAAGTCAGCCAACCAGGCTCCAGCTGTAATCCCATGGAGAACAGCACTCTCAGGAGCAACCCATCCCAGCTCAAAGAAGGTGTGGGAGATGGGTGAAACAATCCCACACTGCACATCCTCAGCTATTCATGGTTGTGGAGGGAGCCTGTAGGACGAGCCTAAACTAAAATCTGAGCTCTGGGACAACTGATCTTCTTCCTGCCTCAGTTTACCCACCTTTAAAACGGGCATAGTAACAACACAGGACACTGAGCAAATGATATACAAACATTGCCTGTGTGTTATAAATGCTGTTTGAACAGCCAACACCAGTTTTCTCCAGTTAATTTGAAGAAGACACGAGCACAGTACACAGGATTCTCCAAGCAGATGGTCAGAGATGTTACATAAATAGACACAGAAGTGTTTTGGGGTGCACAGTTACCAGCCTGTCAGTAACTCTGGTCACAGCTAGATGTCAAAGGTCCCACTAGGGTAACATTAAGCTGAGTATTAAGCCCTGGAATGAGATCTCTTGACCTTACCATCAGAAGTGGTCATGTAATATTTTCCTCAGCAATACCTCTCTGTGGGAAGGCAGCTTCCTACCTTTTTCCTGTTCCATCAAATCAACACTTTCTCCGTAATTGAAACAGCAGTGTCTGAAATCAAACTGAACTTTGTTGTTCCCATTGAATTGGTTGGATGTCACAGCTTTCCAAACACCTTAGAAACTGTCACAAAGCCAAATGTGACACTTAGGAATTTTTTTTCTCATTTTAGTTCATTGGCATCGGAATGTGCCAGCCAAGTTTAGATAACACAGCAGTTATTAATCTTTAAATCAAAGATTCTGTTTTGCCACTGACTGATTTCAGTCAATGGCAGCGGGGAGGAAAAAAAAGCATCATTCTTCCCAAATTATTACTAGAATGGATTATTTGTTCACATGCAGACTGGAACTGCAGCAGAGCGAGAAGCCACTTGCAGATTTGTCTTAAATGAAGCAGGTTTTGCCTGGAAAATGCAGTGCCATCAAAATAAGGCTAAACAAAATTAGATAACTTCACCAAAATCTCATTTCAGACCCAATCTCAACTACATTGCCCCTGCTGCTACTGCTCTGTCAATTAAGATACAGGTTTGTGCCATGCCCTTTCCCAGGACTGCTCTTGCCCAGAGCAGCTGTGAGTTCCCCATCCCTGGAAGTGTTCAAGGCCAGGTTGGATGGGGCCCTGAGAAACCTGGTCTAGTGGAAGGTGTCCTGGCCTGCAGCTGAGGGCTGGAACTCGCTGATCCTTATGGTCCCTTCCAACCCAAACCACTCTGTGGTTCTCTGACTCTTCTCTCTGTGTTTTCATCCCTCCAAAACATCTCATAACACTCATGTTTCAGGCTGTTGGCTTTTTGTGGGCAGACACCAGACCTTCTGTTTGTCTTTGGACAACCAAATCACCACGGCGGCTCCCAAAACAACGCCGGGAGCACCTGCTCACTGGGGAAGGCACAACACCGAGGCCAAAATAAACAGGAATCTTACTGGTCACAGTGAACTGGGTGGAAGTCCTGCTTTCATCAGCCAGGAAGGCAATCTCCCCAGCATCTTCCAGCTTGCACTCTCGGATGGTCATGGTGTGCTGTTTGCCAGAGCGCGTGATGGAGATGCGGTCGCTGGGCTTCACCTCTTCCTTGTTCTTGAGCCACCGGACGTTCTGGCAGTCGTTGTCCAGCTCCACGCAGAAGGTGGCTGTGTCGTGGATGAACACTGCAGTCTTCCGTGGAAGCTTTTTAATTATGTTCCCTTCAAAATGAGAAAGCAATCCCGGTCAGCAAACGGCAGGTATTAAAGATTTTGGCAACGCTGGCCCACCCCGACTGTGACAGGACGAGTCCACACCTAATCAAAACATTATAGACACTGTGCAGACACCCCTAAATGAATTCCCAGGCTCTGAGGGTGCAGAACAGATAACCCCAAGGGCTCATTTTGGCCTTCAAAGAGAGAAAAACAATCCTGTTTGACTGCAGTCACTCATGTTTCTCATCTACCACACAGTCTGCTGTGGGTAAACACAAGGTATACGTGGCCTTGCCAAGAGCAGATTTGACAGTGATACAGCTTTCAATGCCCAGATATGCTGGGAATTCAAATCAAAACTTTGCTAAAGTAGGTCAGTCTTAAGCCAGACAGGTCTCTTGCCTATCTCTGGGATTTTACCTCCTTCAAAAGTTACCAGTAACTTACATAACTAAGATGACAAATGCGTCAGTCACCTGAATTCACAGGAAATACACAAAAACCCCTCAGAGTTCTTCTTAGAATCAACCCAGAAATTCACGTGGAATGAACTGCACTTATTTGTGTCCTTTCCAAACGACTGTGATTATTCCCACATAATAGAATAACCTCAGAGTTACAAGATGTGACTATTCACAGGAAAGATTGGACAAAGCCTCAGGAGCCAACCCCAGCTGACAGATGGTGACAGGCTCCAGCTCCAGACCAGTCTTTGCAAGGTGAAAGAGCCCTCACCCAGAGCTGTTTAATGAGAAGCAGTGCTGAACTCCCTCATGAAGCAACAGGTCAGGCACAGGTTTCATCATTCTCTGCTCATCCTCCTCCTTGGCCCCACTGCCCTCAGCAGTGTCCCCATGCCCTGCAGCCCTTTACATCCAGCCATGTGCTCTCACATCCTCCCAAACCCATCTTTCTCTCTCCAAGCTTCTCCTCCCAGGGCAGGCACAAGGCTCCCCCAGGAAGGCTTTGCCTCCTTTCTCTCCAGGGAGCTCCACCTGGCTCAGTCACTCTCTCTTTAATGGAACATACCATTACAGCACAAACAAGTAAAGAAATACCAGCTGTCCCACTGGGGCCAAACGCACTAACAGAGCTTGGCTGGTCTAGACCTAATGGAAGGTGCAACAATTAGTGCCTGTCTGAGCTATCCCACGTCTCCAGACTAAATTCTTCCTCCTGCATCCACCTGTGGGCACTCTCAGCCTTTTGCTGATGATGCAAAAAGGAATTTGCACAAGGAATACATCACCCAGCTTGTCTTGCAGCAATTTGTGTACAGAAGAAACCCCTCTGGCTTTACTGGGAGTAAGGTCAGGCTTTCAGTGAGTGAGGACAAGAGCAATCCTGTAGCTCTGACAGGTCTCCAATGCCTGCAACTCTGCTGTGTCTACTCAATGTGAGACACCTCCACCATCCCAAATCTACACCTACACCATCCCATCTCTACACCTACTTCCACTTCAGTCTGAAACCACCACCAGACTCAGGAGACTTAAACCTGGATATCCACATTTTGTCCTTTTCTTATCACCTTTCCAAGCTCCAGAGAACAGCTCCAGCTGCCAGGGATCTGGAGTGTGGATCTGGTTTCCAATCTAAATCACCCTGGTGCTGACTGCAGCCTGCACCACACATCAGACCACAAACCACAGCTGCTAAACCCTCTTCCCAGCGTGGTCAGCACCACCCTTAGACAAGATTCACCCCTGTGTTCACAGGACACCACACAAGATGTGTGTGACAGTGGCAGGTGACCCATCTGGTGCTTGTGGTCATGTTGAGGAAAGTCTGCAGTGCTGGGCTACAGCTCAGGACACCTCAGAAGGCCCTTTCAGCAGAGGTCCCCACTGGGTGACATATCCTGTGCAGAAACTCAGTCTGTCCCTGCTCCCTGACCCTGTGTCCCAGATATACCTTGGCAGGAGCTCCAGGGACCCACTGACCAACCGTTTCTTTTC
>NW_021940807.1:2095503-2112669 GCF_001715985.3 Manacus vitellinus | reverse complement strand
CCTTCCAACCCAGGATAATCTATGATTCCTCTCACACCCTAAGGGACTCCGCTCTTGTTCCCTGCACACACGGACGTGGCAAATGCCACTCACGAGGTCGAGTCTGGAGTGTCAGGCACGAATCTCACACTATGGCAGGCAAGACTTGCCCGATCTACAACACTGAGAGCCTTCCTTACCTTGGACAGACAGCTCTGCAATGGTCCTGCTCCCTTCTTTCATCTCACAGATGTAAACGGCGTCATCGTCGGCGGTGACGTTCTGCACGGTGAGCCGGCGGTACGTGCCCTCCTCCTCGATGCTGTACTTCTTGCTCTGCCTCAGCTTGGTCTCCTCCTTGAACCAGGAGGTCTCTGTCCCGGGAACGGGCACCTCGCACTGGAAGGTGGCAGATTCCTTCTCCCTCACCTCGAGGTCCTTCAGTTTTTCCTTGAAGGGTATGGCGGGTTCTTCAGAGGGTGAAAACAGAAAGGGGGGAACAAGAGTTTGTGATGAGAGTGGGTTTGGATGGGATTTTAGGAAGAAATTCTTCATTGTGAGGGTGGGGAGGCCCTGGCACAGGTTGCCCAGAGAAGCTGTTGCTGCCCTTGTATCCCTGGAAGTGTCCAAGGCCAGGTTGGAGTAAAAGCCCGTAAAAGTGATCCTGCCAAAGTTGGGTCAATAACAAACAATCTGGTCATAGGAGAGAGCTCAGGGCAGCAATTCTCGGTGAGTGTGAGCAGCTGAGCTGCTCAGCCGGTGCAAGAACCAATGTTTTTGGGGTCTTGCAGTAGAAGTAAGCTCAGCAGAGCAATCTGAAAGGGCACAGACAGATGGGAGGTGGCTGAGCACGGGATTGATGTGGGGAAAGCACAGAAGTAACTGAGGGAGGAGTTTTCTGTGCTCCCCACCAGCACCAAAGACCCTGTATCAGCTTTTGTCAATGACAAAAGACAAAGAACTAGAGAATGAGCCCAAGCCTCCCAAGTGCCTCTGCCTCCCTCCAGCAGTGGGGCTGCAGAGCTCTGGCTTAGGGAGAAACCAGAGTGTGGATCAAACACACAGAACAGCTGCATGACAGGGAGGGAAGTCATTTTATGAACTGAACCATGTCTAATTCCAGTGACAGCTGAGCAGTGACATCATCCTGATACCCCAGACCAAAAGTGGAGAAAGGGGAGTTGGACAGCTGGTGGTCACAGCCACGGGACTGGTGCCACAGTCAGGTCACAGACTTGGATTAGCCAGTGCTGATACATCACCACTCATCCTTCATGAGAGATCATGTCTTGATATGTACCCTCACTTTCTGATAACCACCGTGCCAGCTCCCAGCTGGTTTTTGTGACTCCATTCTGCCTCACTGCACTCACAGCAAAGAATTTTTTCCTAATACCTGATACACACTTCCCCTCTTTCAATTCAAATAAGATATCAGACTCTGAGGGGTTGACAGGACACCAGGAGGGGGCAATGCTATCGATTACCTTGGTTGTTATCCTGAGATTAAAACCAGGAATCCACACAGGATGTTCAGGAACATGATGACACTCACTGACCATGTCAATTTGGTCATTTAAAAAAAAAAATTATATGTTTTGCCTTAATGCACCTCAATTTAAGGGAAGTCAAAGTCTTGCCTTGAAAAGCCTTCAGCTGTGGTTCCACAGACCTGCCCTTCCCACACTCCACATGGCAATTGTCCTTCTTCCTTTACACAACAGGAAACTCAGACTCCTGCCCTGCAATCCCGTGTATCACCCTCTGGAAACACCCCATGCTCCCATTAAGGGGGGATGAAACAGGACAAGCAAGAGGATCCTTCCAGTACACCTTAAGAGGATACAAGAGAGCTGGAGAGGGACTTTGGACAAGGGTCTGGAGTGATGGGACAAGGGGAAATGGCTTCACACTGACAGGGTTGGGTGGGATATTAGGAAGGAATTCTTGTCTGTGGGGGTGAGACACAGGCACAGGTTGTCCAGAGAAACTGTGGATGCCACATCCCTAGAACTGTCCAAGGCCAGGTTGGATGGGGCTTGGAGCAACCTAGGCTAGTGGAAGGAGACTGGAATGAGATGGGCTTTAAGGCCCCTTCCAACCCAAACCATTCTGGGATTCTATGAGAGCAGGAAAGCTTTGATCAGAAGGATCATGCCAGGCTCTGGGAGCTGGATGCAGTGCTGCTGTGTGAGATGGGAGGGAGACTGGAGCTGACACTGGGAACACACACGGAATGCGCAGGGGCCAGAAAGAAATCCGAGCCGCACCTGAGGAGAACACAAGTGCACTCCCATCCTGGGAGCAACTGGGCATATCATTAACCCCTCTCCCTTTACAGGCACTAAGCAGTACCTAAGGTGAAGGAAAAAAAAAAAAGCTGTTCTAGGAAAAAGCTCTTAAATGTACGAACACAGAAGGGTTGGTTGACCCTTTCGTGTGTGTGTTGCAGTAGCAGCACTGCTCTCCCAGCCAGGAAAAGTCAGTACAAGGCTATCTTTGGCAGCTTGGGGTCACAGATACCCTCTGAAAACAACTTTGCTTTCGTCCTGCTGACATGTGCACACGTGTCTTATCTCACTCTGAATGGAGCTTCAGAGAGGCAGCAGCTGATAAACTGAATTAAAGCCTGGGATGCACCCAGCCCACTCCTTCTTCTGCTTTGGAGTTGCTGCAGTGGCTCCAAAACCCACCAGCCTCCTCCTCAATCATGCTCTTTGCATGATCCAGCATGTACCTGAGAAGGCAGAGGGAGTTAATTTTGGTCAGGGGTCTGCAGAAGAACCATACATAACTAGAGAGCAGGCATCCAAACTCATCAGCCCCCTGCCTGGGCCAGAGAGATGCAATTAAGGTAAGAGATTAAAAAAGAAAGCTGCAAAAAACCTACCTACTGGGGAAAATGTGAGGTAGACACAGCAAAGCAAAACCCTGAGGGAGCACAGAGCAAGAGCAGCTCGTGGAGTTTGCAGGAAACTGCAAGAAATCAGCTCAGGGATGAATTTGGCCGCTTGTCTCGAGGAGATATTTCTCCACAGCGTCATAGGCTTTTTTGTCTGGCCCATAACAAGCAAACAGGCAGTGAGATGATGTTATTTTTAAGAAGTAAATCCTGCTAACACATATTTTGCTAAGAATAGGTGCAGCCTGCAGAGAAGCCAATATTTTCTTAACCTTCCCAAGGCACATCTGTCTGCTGGACCTCACTTTCTCACTCACCTACATTCCCTCTTGCTTACTGCTGGTGTCCTCACAGGTGCTCTATTCAATATTCCAGAGGTAAGTTTTCCCTCTGCAATCCAGTGAGAGTAAGAAT
This sequence comes from Manacus vitellinus, assembly GCF_001715985.3. NCBI lineage: Eukaryota > Metazoa > Chordata > Aves > Passeriformes > Pipridae > Manacus > Manacus vitellinus. The sequence continues at coordinate 2,109,374 of NW_021940807.1, read as the reverse complement.
ATGGAAAATCCTCCCACCATGAGCTATCTAAAGACGGATAGACAAGCTTCCACCCTCTTGTGCCCTTGGTCTTCCTAGTTATTGCGTTTTCCAAGTTTCCTTTCTAACTCCACTTTTCTCAAGCTGCAGTTCTCTCCTTCAGATCTCCAGTGTGACTCTCATGATGTTGGTCACCCAAAATCACTGCAGATCAGAGGGAGAATGAAGTGGCCCTCAGCACCAGCCTGTTTCTCCCTGTTTGGCTTGCAACCTTTAACCTTTCCATACAGTGTCTGATTACTTTATTCAGGGACTCGGATGAACATTGGTTGGCCCAGGATGGAGACATGAATGCTGTTCTCACTAACTTTACAAGCCTAGGGAAACCTCCAAAACCTTCAGGAAACTCAAGCTGGTTTATTCATGTGTCTCTCATCCTCCCCACTCTCTGGTTTGTTAAAGGTTTAATCTTGGGAAGAATTTTCCAACTTCTTTTACAGCTCAGTGTATGGATTGTGATTTTATCCCTGTTCTGGAAACATTTCTAAATCTAATCAAGTTTCAGTTTTTCTTAATTGGGAGGGTGACTCTCTGTCCTGTAGCATCTCCTTTGAGATTTAAGTCTGATTCACTAAATCTCATTTAGGAACAACTCAAAAATCTCTTTCTTTCATCTCAATGATCTTTAGGGCACAAGTTCAGCAAAGTGTTCACAAACATGTTGGGAACCTGGGTCCTGTAGGTCCTCAGGTCCCCAGGATCTAGACTGACAGAGTGTAGGAGGCTTTCTGTGGATGTCCCATCCTTGGAAGTGTTCAAGGTCAGGTTGGACAGAAAAGCCTGGTCTAGTGGAAGGTGTCCCTGCCCATGACAAGGGGGTGGAATGAGGTGGTCTTTAAGGTCCCTTCCAACCCAAACCATTCTGATTCTGTGATTTTGGAGGTTTGACCTGTGCCCACTCCTATGCCACAAGAGACCACTAAGAGTCACCTTACAGACATGATGCTGGGCTAGGAAGTCTGGGGTTTTTTATTATTATCTTTAAAAGACCCATAAAAATTCTCACTCAGATTCTTGTGTTAAAATTCTGTGAAACCAAAATGCCAGAGGATATTTAAACCCACACAGTTTATGTTTCCTGATACGTGTGTCTATGGACACACACTGTGCATGAAGTGTCACAGGCTCTCTAAATATGCTGTTACTTGCAGAAAGACCAAAAGCAACTTGGGACTGTCCCTTACAGGGCCAGCAGCTGGACTGGGGTCCCTTCCAACTCAGGATATTCTATAATTCTATTATTCCAAGATTCTATGATTCTAAGGGTGGCTGCTTGGAGCGTTCAGCCTCTTCTACACGACTGAGCAAAGGGAAGGTTGTGTGGCAAGATAATCTCCCTCCCTAAACCCCATGGCAGGTGAGCAAATGGTATCACCAGTGACATAAATGACAGAATTAAAAGCTCCCTTTGCTGCTGTATCATTCTGAGCTGTCTTGGGAGGGCTCAGAAGCACTTCTGGTGACACAAGGGAGAGTCATTTATCAGGGCCTAATTATAACCAATACATACAGATTTTCCATGGCAGCCTTGGCCTGGACAGAAAGCCAGACATGGCACAGGGTAACAAAAAAAACAATCCATAAACATTTCCACTTCATCCCTCTGACTCACAGGCATCTCTGGACAGTGGACATTGATCAATAAATAAACCTTTTCCCATGGTGCTTGCTCCCAGACCCGCTGCTTCCCATGCTTTCCCATCTCCTTTGGAACAGGAGGTGTGGGAATTAATTCCTTTAATTCCCACAGAGAATAATGACATAAGCACAGGCAGAGCAGGGGCTGTTTGTCTGTGCAAGGAACTGAGCTTGAGGCACCCTTGAAGCCATGGCCCACCCAAGGGCCAGGATCAGTCTCCAGCTCTGAGGTAATCCCAGCTTTATGGAAGAGGACAAATGCCCTTCCCAACACCACTCAGCACCTCTGAGGGACAGCAATGGGTGGGACAAGTGCCAGCGAGTTCCACGGATCAGGTGTCACTGATGGACACTGAGCCACTGACAGGAAAGGCAGGGTGAAAAGAGAGGTCCAGAAAAGGGAAGCCAGAAAAGCAAATAAAAGCTGAGAGTCTTAAAGACAAGCACGGAACACAGATTCCTGCTCATCTGGATTTCTAATATCTTGTGCTTCCAGGGGAAAATCGTTTGTCTGTTTTTTTAAAACCTGTTTTACCACTGCAGTGGCAAAATCTTTAGCCTCTGGCAGCTAATTTACAGGTGCTGCCTGGGTTGCAAACTGCCTGCTGTCCCCTTGCCAGATGGGAGAGCAGCTTGAAAATTTAGAGCTTCCTGGAATGTCCAGGAAGGCCAGGTTGGATGGGGCTTGGAACAACCTGGTCTAGTGGAAGGTGTCCCTGCAGAGGAGGTTGGAACTGGATGTTCTTTGAGACCCCTTCCAAATCAAACCATTCTGGGATTCTATGAAATCTCTGTCACATTTTTTTTGCCACTGAGAACTTGGTCTGACCTCCACCAGCATTGAGGGACCCTCTGAAGTCAAGCTCATCACCACTGACCACGGCAAACAGAGGCATGCTGGGCCTGTTGGATTTCCTGGGAGCAAACAAGGAATACAGGCTATCCAGGAACACAAGCTGGGAAAAGGCTAAAGGCCTGGCAAGAACAAGGCTGCTGGTGGGTTACTGTACAGGAAAACTGAGATGGACTGTAATTAGAGTTGGGGTGGGTGCCCCAAGGGATCTCAAAGGCAGCCAGGCACACTCAGCTTGTAGGGAGGAGTTTCCTCTACTACTGTTTAAAAGGCACATGTGCCAGTGTGGGCAAACCCCGTGGGGAATACAAACCCAGATGTGATTAAAGCCTGGAGGGTCAGACAGGGCATTAGCAGTCACTGATCCAGAGCACGGTAATGGATCTCTCAGATTACTACAAAACCAAGACTGATAGGACCTTCAGAGATCTTATAAGGACCCTAAAGACCATCTATCTGCAACCCCCTGCCAGGGGTATGGATGCCACCCACTATACCAGGTTGCTCAAGTCCTACTCAGAAGACTTGAGTTCACCCCAGCTGCCCCACAACCTCCCAGTTCCACATCACCCATCCCTGGCTGGCACCTCTTTAATGCCCTTCCTAAAAACTCCCTGGTGATGGAACTCTGTGCCCAGGTCATCTACTCTGGTGCATAACCCCCTTTTCATTGGGAGGGTTTTGTTCTCATCCCACTCATCTTTGCTCTCATCTGACCCACTCCTCTGAGAGCAAGGATATGGAAAATCCTCCCAACAGGAGCTCTCTAAAGATGGATGGACAAGCTTCCAACAAGGGTTTGGTGGCAGTTTTGCTCCTGCCCCCACCCCAGCTCAGAAGTGCCCTGGCCGTCCCCTCGCAGGCACGTGAGGGACACGAGCACCCACCTTTGACGGTGACGAGCACGGAGCTGTAGGTCTGGCCCGCCAGGTTGGAGGCCGTGCAGGTGTACAGCCCGTTGTCCACCTGCTTGCAGAAGAGGATCTTCAGCACGAAGTTCTCCTGGTCGTCCTCGTAGATGACGTGCCGCCGCCCCTCCGAAATGACCTCGTTGTCCTTCTTCCACACGATCACCGGCTTGGGCTCCCCCGTCACGTAGCAGCTCAGCTTGGCGTGCTTGCCCTCCGTGACGCTGCACGTGCGCGTCAGCGCCCCGAAGGTGGCGTTCCGAGCCCCCTTGGAGAGCCCCGTTGCCCGCTCGTAATCCCGGGAGAGCCCGTAGGCGATGCCGGACAACCCTTCGGAGTAAGACTGGGCAGAGGTCGAGTCCAGAGTGCCGTGGGAGATGTCCATCTTCCTGATCTCCTCCCGCCTCTTCTGCAAGTGGGACAGCAGGGACGCCGTCTTCCCGCAGCTGGAGTCGAAGTTGGCGCTGCTGCCCGGGTTGGAGGAGCCGTGGGTCTCCACCACCAGCGCGGCCGAGGCGCTGGCGGAGCCGATGAGGTTCTCTGCCCGGCAGGTGTAGGTGCCACTGTCCCCCAGCCGGGCACACTGGATGGTCAGAGCGTTGGACTCCCCGGCGGACTCGATCTGGAAGCGCCCGGCGTCCGCCTGGTTCCGCAGGTGCCTCCCGTCCTTCTCCCAGTTCACCGAGAGGGGAGGGCTGCCCTGGACCTTGCACTTGAACATGGCATCTTCTCCCAGGGTTACCTTGATGTTGGAGGGTCTCTGGATGAAGTAAGGGGCCTGCTCTGTCACCGTGGTCTCCTCCCCCACCTTGATGCTGACGGCGGCAAAGGCCTCCCCGATGGTGTTCTTGGCCCGGCAGATGTACTGGCCACTGTCCTCCAGGCTCAGGTCGTAGATCGTGAGCCGATAGAGATCCCCGTCCTCCGTGGTTTTAAACCTCCCCCCAGACTGGACTGGCAGTTTGTCCTTCTCCCAGCTCACCACCGGGATGGGGTTTCCGATGATCTGGCAGCTCAGGGTGGCATCCTTCCCCACGGACACCATGAACGCCTTGGGCCGGGTCAGGAACCGGGGGACTCCGCTCAGGGAGCTGTAATCCATCCTGGCTTCCTTCCTAAAGGGGGAGAAACAAAATGTGTCAGGAAAGAGAGGATTAGAGGGTGCAAGCAAAGAACTGCTGCACTCCCGTGGTATCAGGATGTTTGTCATCTGGATCAGCCAGGTTTTTAATGTCCTTCTCGGGATGGGAGAGAAGGCCTTTGAATGTTTTTGGCCTTGAAGATTTCCTATATTTGAGGTTAACAAACTGTTGGTGGATAAGGGAGATCACTTCCCCATGGGAGGCAAATTAGACCTCTCTGGGCAGTTCATACAGAAGGAACATGATGGTCCCTTTCACTAATGCTCTGGAAGATATGGGCAAGTTCTGTAATTGTAGGGAAACAAATGGGCATTAATTTCTGAGAGATGTGTCTAAACATCAAGATACTTCCTCCATCATAGAGCCACAGAATGGTTTAGGTTGGAAGGGACATTCAAGATCATTTTGGGTTGGGTTCCAACCACCCTGCCATGGGCAGGGACACCTTCCACTATCCCAGGTTGCTCCAAGCCCTGTCCGACACGGTCTTGGACACTTCCAGGAATGGAGCAGCCACAGCACAGGTTGCCCAGAGAAGCTGTGGCTGTCCCATCCCTGGAAGGTTTCCAGGTGAGGTTGGATGAGGCTTGGAGCAACCTGGGATAGTAGAAGGNTAGGGAAACGAATGGGCATTAAATTCTGAGAGATGTGTCTAAACATCAAGATACTTCCTCCATCATAGAGTCACAGAATGGTTTGGGTTGGAAGGGACATTCAAGATCATTTTGGGTTGGGTTCCAACCACCCTGCCATGGGCAGGGACACCTTCCACTGTCCCAGGTTGCTCCAAGCCCTGTCCAACCCGGTCTTGGACACTTCCAGGAATGGAGCAGCCACAGCACAGGTTGCCCAGAGAAGCTGTGGCTGTCCCATCCCTGGAAGGTTTCCAGGTGAGGTTGGATGAGGCTTGGAGCAACCTGGGATAGTAGAAGGTGTCCCTGCCCATGGCAGAGGGTTGGAACCAGATGATCTTTACAGTCCCTTCCAACCCAGACCTACCTAACAAGAGAATCTCTGATTCTATTATTCTGTGATTATGCTCACAGGAGTGCAAAGCCACGTGAAGGAACTGCCCCAGGGGATGGGCACAGCAATCCAGACAGTGCCAGCCTTCTCCAGAAGAGCCCCACATGGCTTAGGGATTACAGGAAAGATGTTTCATCATCTGCTTATTCTCAGCTGCCCTCAGAGGGACCCGTGCACTGACCTGCAGCTGTTTGATGATATGGACCAGCCAAGGGGATGAGGCTTCAGCAGAGTTGAAAACTAAAGCTCATGGCAATTCTGGAGCCACTGTGTCCCAGGAAAGGCCAAAGCAATCAGTGGTGCTGATCTTCACAGCCATGTTCACTCACACACCGACTTTACCCACCCCTGTGCTGTTGGAGATCAATCCAACAGCAACCACCTCCTTCAGGGCAACCCCCAAGACCCCACAAACACTCCTTCCTTCCTGACTGCTCCTCACATGCACTTCTGGATGTTCTTTCCCTTCTGCTGGAGTCATTCCACCTCTAACCCTCCAAGGGACCTTTTGCACGGACTGGGTAGGATTTACTTTGGCAAGTGTAGCACAGCTAAAGATCTACTCTCAACCCCACTGACACCAGTAACTGTGCACCAGCTGACTCTCTCTGGGAGCAGGATTAGACCTGTTGATGGTGCTCTGTAAGGAATTTGAGCTTCCCAGGTCCAAGCCTCTCTGGAAGCCAAAGAACCATGGAATAATTTGAGTTGAAAGGGACCGAAAACATCATCTATTTCCAACCCCCCTGCCATGGGCAGGGATGCCACCCACTAGACCAGGTTCCTGGAGACTTCAATGCACCATTTCTCTCTAAACTGTTTTATTTCCTTGGCCTCATGATTCCAGACATCCCTGTCCTGAAAAGCTCCTGTCTGAGCTTTAGGAATGGTCCTGCTCGGGGGTGATCACAGTGCTGCTCCCACAGCTGTGCTTTTTCACCTTCAAAGTGCCACAAAAAGCAAAGGGACCAGGGCTCTCTGTGCTGTAACTCAGAAAGGAAATAAAAACCAGTCACTGAGACAGAAATATCCTTCTTAATCCTCCAGCAGTTTGGTTTCCCTGCTGGCCACACATCCACCCACTCTCTCACCCAATGGCAGGTGCTCTCACAATCCCCCTCCAGCTCCGGCAGAAATCAGCAGGAGCAGGCCAAAAAACCTGCTTTCATTTCTTAAATCACCATTTTTCCATTCTTCTCCAGCTCCTGTCAGAGTATTAATGTTAATGTGGAAATCACTGGTGGCACCAGGGAGAGGGATTTGGATCAACCTGCTGCATGGCCTTGGGAAAAATCACTCATTTTCCCATGTTTCTTGGCTCCCCTCCTACTTATTCATATCAAGACAGGGATGGTCTTTATAGTTATTATGAAATAATTACATTCACAGTATATATATGACAATGTACTTGCTGAGGTACATGGCAAGTCATGAATGAAGATGAATAAAATTGCAATTTCCATTCCATTTCTGCTGCTGGGGATTGAAAAACACATATTGCCATCAAAAATAAAGACTGGGAAAATGGTCACAAAAATACCAAATGCTATTTGCTAAAAGAACTCAAGAAGTTTTTGGGCCATGCTCTCAGGGACAGGGTGGGATTGTTGGGGTGCCCTGTGCAGGGCCAGGAGTTGGATTCAATGATCCCTGTGGGTCCCTTCCAGCTCAGGATGGTCTGTGATCATTATTATCATTGAAGATGCTACTGTTGAGCCAAACTCCCAACTTCATTTGGGTCACAGGCAAAACCAAACCTGGTCTTCTTTCTGTATTTAGCAGGAAAAATACACCATGTTCTGTCCTATCCTGTCTCTCTCATTCCAAAGAACACACGAAATGACAAGAAGCAGTCAAAGACTTTTCCCTTTGGATGAGATTGTTCTTTTCTAAACTAATTTCAGTTGCTTTTGATTCCTGGCATGAAGCAAATTTCATTATTCCACCACAGAACTTTAGAGATTAAAGAAAATGGTTTCAAATATTAAAACTGGGAGGGGAGGGAAAAAACATAATGGGGGGAAATCGTTTTTAACAAACACTAAGAGGGTAAAGAATGATTGACTTGAAGTCATTAGTGCCAACACAAGCTGACTTTCTGTTAATGGGCCACCTTCAATACTAATTGCAACGAACACACAGCTCTGGTTTTCTCTTGGTCTAAAAGTGGTCTAGAAATCAGTGAACTAGTTTGAACTCCTTTAGTGCCTCTTAATACCTCCAACCTCTGCCCTCACTAGAGCTTTAAAAATGTGTTTTCCATAAACACCTGCAAAGCTGTGGGCAGAGAAGCTGCATGAATGGTTTGAAGGCACAGATACGAGCCCGGGGCTGGAGCCAAAGTACACTGAAGTCAGTGGAAATTTCCACTGAGGCCAACTGATTGACAATCAGTGTCTTCTGCTAATTTGGGGAAGCACCATGTCAGTGTTCAGAAGGGGATGTTGAGGTTCAAGCTGTACTCTGGAGAGCCCAGCAGCACCATTCACTACATGAAATAAGAGTTGACAATGAAAACACGGGCTCAGAGCTCGTGTCCTGAACTTTCAGGGCCATTAATTTGGATTTCAGGCTGCCCTGTGTCATCAAAGCACTTGGATTTATCTTCAGGAGACGTTGCCATGTCTTATCCTTCCTGGCTCCCTGGTTGTCTGTGATAGATGTGTCACTCGGACTCATTTCAGATTCACATCCACAGCGTAAAAAAGAGCAAAAAAAAAAATAAAGTTGCTTCAACTCTCCACCAAACTGAGCCCTGCATTACATGGAGAAGTGCCTGGAGCACTGGGATGGCAATGGACACAAGAGGTGCCTGCTTGGGAACCAGCCAGGGACCTTCCAGCAAATAGTGGCTTCTCTCAAACCACCTTTCTTACCCTCACCTGGAGCCCAGGAGATGTATCCATGCCTGGAGCAGAGTTCTGCTCTGTGGAAGCATGGAAAGGGCTCTCAAAGGCTGGCTCTTACAAGAGCAGGAATGCTGACCACTTCCTAAAGCTCTTGTGCATCCTCCTCCTCTCTTTTCCATGCTAAGCAGTGCCCAAACACAGCCCAAGTACCTCTGATAGTGAAGAACAGCCAAAACACAGGGAAGCTGCTGCACCTGGTGCCTGTTGCTTTTGCTCCTGAACCAGACTGATGCACCAAATCCACCCAAGACACTTCTTTCCAGTGGCCTCAAGGCCCAGCTTCCCTCTCCTGTTGCTCCCAAACACTTGCCTGGTGTTTGCAACCCCCTTCTCTCCATCAGCAGGAGCCCACAGCCCTCCCAGGGCAGGGTGCAGACCCCACATCCCTCGGGGTAACCAGCACCTCCCCCAGCTTCCACCCCCTGCCCTCACACTCCCAGCTTCTTACTCCACTATGAATGGCTGGGATCCAGAGGAAAACCCAGGGATCAGTGGAAATAGGGTTCATTGCTACCTTTCACATTTATTTCTGACATTGTCAGAAAGAAAAACACGGTTTATTCCTTGCTCTGCTATTGAATTACTTATATAAACAAGAGAAAGACACTCAAACTCTTGGATCTTCAGTCCCTGTCTGAAAAACAGGTAAAAAAAAATCTTGTTTTATGGGTGCTGAGAGCATGAAATCCAGTAACAGGCATGAAATCCTAACCTGTGGCAAGGATGAGGCTGCAAGTATCTAACACATCTAACAGGTCAGACAGGCTGCATGAGATAAATCACATTTTATCTAATTTTAAATGGGATAAAATGCATCACGTTGAATTATGCTCATAATTATATTTAGGAGTAAGGAGAGAACAAACTTAACATGCAGAAAGGACAAGATTTAATATTTCTACAGCATAACTTGTTAATCAACTTGTCAATCAACTTGTAACTTGTCAATCAATTTAGTAAATAATTACATTAATTTTGGTTATTAATATGTTCATTTAAACTTTTTAAAAAATCCAGTGACTCTTGAAGTTAAAAAAAATAATAATAACTCTCTGCAAGTGCCAGGACAGCTCCCTTGGAAGGGACAGGACTGACAACAAAGCATGAATAAACCAAGTCAATGCAGATGCCCTTTCCAATAAATCTCAGACATTTGCCAGTGTCACATTTCCCCATGTAATCCCTCTGTGATTAATCATTTGCAGCAGAGATCTAATTCCCATCTGGGGTAATTCTGAGCACGCCAAAGGAAAACTGGCAGCACTGGTAATTTTAATTATGTTGTTATTCGTTCAATTTTTCACTGGTTTGCGTTTGGGGGGAAAGAGGCAGAAGTGCACAGACCTGTCAGATAATGCAAATAAATCACTGCCCAGGAGCCAAACTCGGCCGTGCAGCCACCCAAGGCCTCCTGCCTGCTCCTGTCCCCTCCACTTCCAGTCTCTGCCCAACACCTGCTTCCCCTGGACAAGCAAAGAAGTCCCTTGCAGTGGGAACAGCCACAGGCTTCTCCAGATCCTCTTGGAGTACTCAGAGGTGGAGCTCGTCAGGAGAGCCAGGAGGAGATGGAGAGTCCTGGTGGTGGTGCCACAGAATCCCAGGATGGGTTGGGTTGGAAGGGACCTTAAAGATCATCTCATTCCACCCCCTACCATGGGCAGGGACATCTTCCACCAGCCCAGTTTGCTCCCAGCCCCGTCCAACCTGGCCTTGGACACTTCCAGGGATCCAGGGGCAGCCACAGTTTCTCTGGGCAACCTGTGCCAGGGCCTCCCCACCCTCACAGGGAGGATTTCTTCTCAACATCCCATCTAACTCTGCCCTCTGGCAGTGGGAAGCAATTCCCTGTGTCCTGTCCCTCCATCCCTCATCCCAAGTCCCTCTCCAGCTCTCCTGGAGCCCCTTCAGGCCCTGCAAGGGGCTCTCAGCTCTCCCTGGATCCTTCTCTTCTCCAGGTGAACCCCCCCAGCTCTCCCAGCCTGGTTCCATCTCCTGACCTCCTGTGCTCTGCTGGCTCATGGCTTGGTCTCGTGTTGCTTCATCGATGCTGATCAGAACCTGGAAAGCCTTCACCAACCCCCAAGGGCTCAGAGGTCTCCTCCCATGGCATATTGCCCCCCCCAAGCCATCAGCAGCCTGTGACAATGCTCTTTGGCAGGAGAAGACAGGGGTGGCAGGTTATTCTCTGTCCAAGCCTTTCACTTGGGTGGTTAGAAAGGGAATCCTCCCCACCCTGACTCCGGGCAAAGTGCAAAAAGCACAGTGCAATCCATCTCCTAAAACATTCCTGAGGAAAAGGTGGTCACGAGTTGCACACCTGCATAAAGGAGGCTTTGGGGATGTAAAGCCCAAGGGAGGATAAACCTAAATCCAAGAGATCACCGAAGGCCAAACACAGATTAGAAGCACAGAGGCTCTCTCAATATCACATGAATGCCCACCATGCTCCTGTTTGCTCATTTTCTCAATCCTCTTTTACCCTTTCTTTGCCCAAGTCAAAAAACGCTGATTTGGGGTATTTTTCTTGCCTTTAGATCTCATGTTTCCAGGACTTTCTTTGCAATACTGACTTCTAAGCCTTGTACTCCTTCCTTTCCTGATGGGAAGGGCAACATTCACAGGGAACTTCTTGCCTCTGGATCCTGAGCTTTCCAAGAACATCACTAAAGCAGAAGCTGCAGATAAAAATCAAGGCAGTGCTGGTATTACTACAGTTTACATGACATCTCTGCGTGTATTGTTCTATCTAAAACCATCAGGAAATGGAATTCATGGGTGGGGAGAGAAGTTGGTGGGTCGGTCCTCTAATGGGAAATGTGGGTTTCCTTTGATGCTTAAGATCCTGCTGAGGGGAAGCAGCAGTAACCCCCTGCTGCCCTCCTGCTTCCAGCAGCCTCCCAGGGAATGGACAGCTTGGAAATAGCACCAGTGTCCGGTGTCAGCTGCGGGCTGGGTGACATCAGATGGGCTCTAGTGGGGGCCCGGGAGCCACCCCAGCAGACAGAGTGCTCTGAGGGTGAAATGCACACCAGCACACCCAGAGCTCCCTGCCCATCACGGCCCTAAATCAGGAGTAAGCACAGATTTGCACCAGCTCATCAACCCGAGATCCCAGAATTTATCCCATGCCCGTTTCAGCAGAGCAGGAACGGGATCTGTGGCCGAGGAGCTGGGCTCAGGGCTTAGTTTGGGCTATTCTGAATTCCACTTCAGTGAGGGACAACCCATTTTGGCACGTTCAAAGGTCACTGGATGAGCTTTCCGTGGTGGATCCATCTCCTGCACTGGAGATGTCGGACGCCGAGGTCCTGCGACACACTGAGCCTGTTGCAAGGAGCTTCTAACTGGGTCCAGAGTAAGGCTGGTCTGCATTCCCTGCCATCTACTGCCTCCATCATAATCCAACACCCACAGGAGATTCCTTTAAGGGGAAGTTCACAGCAGATCAGGGGCTGACATGGTGTCAAACACGGTGAGCAGCCCCCGGGGGAAAAGGCTCCGCTCGAGGCAAGACCATCTCACAGCTCTGACCTTCAGGGCAGGGCTAAAAATGTGCCAACGGATTCAGAAAGGACCTGCCTGACCTCGTGCTCCCATTATTAATCCTTTATCGATAACCTGGGCATTTCCAGCGACTGGCAGCAAACAGGAGCCAAAACATTTAGACAATTCCAAAAAGAACCAAGAATAAATCACCTGGTTAGTGAAATCTACTGGGCAAGGCAGTCAGATCACCTTCTAGCACATTAGTAGCACACACTTATTGAAAAACATGGGAGACTGAAGGCACTTGGATGATTTATATGCTTAAAGCACATATTATCTTTCTTCCTGGATATAAAACAGACCTATTGCTTGCAAAGCTCTTCCCTCTTTTCAGCACTTTCCAACAACACACCAACAGCTCCAAGAGCTCCATGCAGCAAAGGGACTTCATCCTACTTGCAGCATGGGGGCTTCACTTGAGATTCCACCTTCAATGGAGCTGTAAAACCACCCCATAAACTTCCAGAGGCCTAAAACTGCTCAGATCAGCCCCTCAAGATTCCACAACAGCACCTTCCCCTTCTATTTTTCTGAGCCTAAAGGCAACAAGGTTGATCCGAAGTAAGAAAAGGCTAAAGCACCAGGGAGGTGTCAGGCTCACAGTGATGCTCATTCCTGCTCTGTAGGGGTGAGAATGGAGGAGACAAATGGAGGGAAAAGGCAAAAATTCCGGGTTTGCCACCCCGGGGACAGAGAAGGAGCGAATTAAATTCTGGCAATTTCACCACAAAAAAAAATTTCCTTACAAATTTCCCCCTGACTGGCCTTTGCTTTACACACAGCCCCGGAGGGAAGCAGCTGTGGCAGATCCCAGAAAAAAAAAACAACCCAGACTTGCAGGGACAGGAATGGTCTGGGTTCAGCACACGTGGTTTCCTATGCGAGGCAGCCGCGGGATCGCAGCTCCCGCACGGACAAAGAATTCCCTCGGTGACAATCGGCAGTGGCTCCCACCTAAGCCCTCGCATTTTAACGAGTGGACGTCATTGTCATTACAGTCACTCCACCCCATTGAGCTGGAGGGCCCAAAATAGCCTCAGCTGTCGGGCTCCATCTCCCCCCATCCCTCGTCAGAGCCCTTGGGAGGACCGGGAGGAGGGTGGGGGGTCGCAGAGTGAATCTGTCCTGACACTGGGCAGGAGGGGGTAAAAAAGCCCTGGTTGGAGAGAAAAGCAGCTCTGAAACTATGCCCTGGAAATGAAACTTTTCAAAGCACTCCTTGCTGCCACTTCTCCACAGGAGCCACATGTTTTCCAGGCTTTCCAAGCACTGCTGTCTCAAATTTGGGGACAAAATGTATCCAGCAGAATCAACAGCTTTAAACTTGATTCTTCTCTTTTCTCCTCTCCTCCTCTTTGCTCATTTGATTAGGTGGCCAGAAGTAATTAAGCAAAACACTCCACATTTGGTTTGGAGCAGAGGAAGGATGGATTTACTCCCTGTACCTTCAGCTTCATCCCCCAAATATGTTTCATAAAGCAAGACATACCCCAGCACGGCACAGAAACAACCTCACCCCTCCCTCAGCTACCAACACTCTCCACTTCCTGCTGGAAATCAGCATCCCCAAAAATCCACCTCTCCTTAGCTGAAGGCTTAGGTCTTACCTGGAGTCTTGTCTGAGTCTGAGGAGAACAAAGCTCTGGGCAGGACAAGAAAAAGCCGATTCCTACTGAGATGACAGAAGGGGGAAGAGGGAAGAGGGGAACAGAGGACATGGGGAGACCATGTTGGTTTGGGTTTCCCCCCCCCCTACCCCCTCCAGGAAAATAAAACAGAAACCCCAGCGATGGCAGGGACGTGCGGCAGA
>NW_021940807.1:2092350-2095277 GCF_001715985.3 Manacus vitellinus | reverse complement strand
CACTCCAGCAACAGGAGGGGGGGGAAAAAAAAAAGAAAACACCATCAGAGGTGTGATTTTCGGTGATCTGGGGTCAGAACTGCTCCTCAAGGGTCCATCCCAAAGCCAAGTGCTGGATGTGATGTGGGGACCCGGGAACAGGCAGCTGCCGACTTATCAGCATTACACACTGCCCGGGAATTCTTCTCCAAAGGCATCAGATCAATAGTAGGTTTATTTATAACCTCCCAGGCAGGAGCTGTCACAATGGCAAAAAAATCAGCAAGTTAATAAACCTAAGTGTCTATCTCCCTTTCTTAACCTTATATATACACATATTGGTTATGTATCTCCTCACCTTTATGCCTCAGGAATACAAAGTGTCTGCAAAAACAGGCTGAGCTGCACACCTCCAGCCCATCTCAGAGGCTCAAGATCATAATTTCCATATTCACCAGTAAAATTTCTGAATTTTTAAACAATTTTCTGAAAACAAGAGTTCACACTGACTCTCATTAGCAATCACAGCATTTTCAATTTGAAACTAATTTCTGCTAAGGACAGAGGAGGTAGAAAAGAGCCCAGCAGGCTCCCCCACAGCCACTTCAGCTCTGTGCAACTGTCAGGGGTGAACTGCAAGACACGCTTATTTTTGGCAGTAAACAAAGCAGATAAGGTGCTGCACAGTCCAAGGGTCTGAAGACACAGTGATATGTTGTGTTAAATCACTTTTCAGGGCACAAAAAAACCCATCAGGGCAGCAAAAGGGAGTTTTATTTGGGGTTTCGAAAGCAGGGGTTGAAAAGAGGCAAAGAATCCCGGAATGGTTTGGGTTGGAAGGGACCTTAAAGCTCATCTCATCTTCAAAACAGACCATAAAGTTATAGGATTAAGGGGAAAGAAAGTTTCTGCCTTTGAGAAAGAGCTCAGAGACAACACTTTATGACCTCCACCTTTGTTTTTTGTGAAGGACCACCTGTATTTACTAGAATTTCCAAGTCATAACAAGTTCATTTTTACCACTGGCATGATTAGCAGCTCCATAACTACTGGTACACAGGTTGCTGGACCCACGGGGGTGGTGCTTCTCTGAAAAGCAGGACAAACAGCAGCAAAATCCTCCACCATCCCTCCAGACATAACTAATGAGCTCCTTGCAGGCTCCACCAGCAGGCCCTTGAAGGAGGATCAGGTAATTAATATGTGGTAATGGCTATTTGGAGATGCTAATTCTTAGACAAATGCAACTGCATCGGTCCCACCTGGCAGCCCTGGGACGGTGACACCAAAGCTTCTGCTGTGCTTCCAAAGCACCTCCTCTGGTCCTGTTCACTGCTGAAATGAAGGCACATGTTTTGGGAGGGCTCCCAGAGGGGCAGTTTGTGTCTGTGCTTCACCTGGTGCCTTTCAGAGAGAAGGACAAGGAATGCTTTCTTGTTTTCATGGAATCATTAAGGCTGGAAAAGCCCTCCGAGATCATCAAGCCCAACCATCAACCCAGCGCTGCCAAATCCTCCACTAAACCATGTCCACTTAAACCCCTCTTTAAAAACCCTCCGGGGATGGGGACTCCAGCACTTCCTTGGGCAGCCTGATCCAATGCTTGTCAACACTTTCAGGGAAGAAATTTTCCTTAATATCCAAACTAAACCCCCCCTGGCACAGCTCAAGGCCGTTTCCTCTCCTCCTCTCCCTTGTTCCCTGGGAGCAGAGCCTGATCCTCCCTCCTGTCAGGGAGTTGTAGGGAGTAAAAAGGTCCCCTCTGAGCCTCCTTTTCTCCAGGTTTTGGGGTCTTTTTGGATGCTGTGACTTGCCCTAATTATCCTGAATTGAGTGGATTGCCCGAGATACCCCAACAGGCCACTAAAAATGACAATAAATTAAATGCCCCCTGTACCAACGAGTTATTTATTTACCCAGGAACTACAGCTTGTCACAGGTTTAAAACAGAAGGAGAATCTATACATGATGGGCTAATAAAAACTCAAATTTATAGAGAGAGTGATGAAAGAGTTGGAAGCACCTGAATTTGTAGGAAAACAAACCAAATGTCACCAGGCACAGAACTGGTCCCTTCCCCACAGGCAGCTTTTCCACAAGTGTTTTCTTCCCACTCCAAACATCAGGGAAATGTGCTTTAAACAGCAACTTAAAGTACAGAAAAATCTTTCCTTGCACTTGAAAACTGGATCTTGGAGCTCCAAAACTGCTCATCCAGACTCTTCAGCTGGAAGTAAAATGATGCCAAATGAATTTAGCCATAGTTTGCAGACACTTAAACAAGCTGTGCTTGGGTTTTCTCCAAGAAATCAATTAAATTATTTGAATTATTATAACTAGCAAAGCCTGAGGCATAAGATCTTATTACGATATTCCTCTTAAGTACTAGATTTTTTGCATCAAAAAGCAGATTTTTGTCAAAAAAATTATTCCTCCTCCTCCCTGAAGGAGAATTTAATTTGATTTTTCTCCTGCTTGATAGTGCCCAAGAATCTAAAATTTATTCTGTTATTTTTTCAGTATTTTTATTCAGTTTTTACAGACAACTAAAAACCCCTGATGTTTTGTCTCCTTATCTCACACTAAGAATAAGTCAGAAAAATAATAAACAGTAAAATAAAAATCAACGTTAATGAAAGTTTTACCCACAAATAACCCACAGAAAGAGATTTCTTCTTTTTCCTACCACATTTAATTCTCTGTTAAACATCAGCAGCAGTTCCCTAAAGCACTTCTAACATAAAGGAGCATATTCCCAAAATAAAGGCTACATATACCTGGAAATGTTGATTGATAGAGTCATGGAGAAGACAGAAAATTAATATATAAAGGTAAATCTAAGTGTTCCTTTGAATTAAAAAAGAGATGCTGAATTAATTAATAACATCTGCCAAGGCTTCCAAAAAAAGCTGATGAAGGTTCCTATGTGGTTTTTTTGTGTTTCCCCT
>NW_021940807.1:2086406-2087644 GCF_001715985.3 Manacus vitellinus | reverse complement strand
TGTTTTCATTTTTATACGGGATTATTATTCAAATCAGAACAGCACAACCGAATTTCACAGCTTCCCAAACAGCAGCCTATCAAACAAATGTGTATTTAAATTGCTTCCAATTAACATTATTTTAAAAAAAAAAAAAATCAACCTAAGATACTGACCGTTATCAGATTAATTTGGCAGGAAAATCTTTCCCTGGGACTGTTTTCCAAAGTATCTCCACAGGCAGGCTGCCAGCATAGTTCTACTAAAATAGTTGCAACTGTTCCATTACAGGTGTTTTGGAACCAGTATCAAAGCAACCAAGCAGCAGTTAAATAAGAGCAGAGACACCAGTCAGCAGGGGGATGTTTCTCTACTCATCTTCCTTTGGAAATCCCTTTCTCTGTGGAAAAAGAGGAAAAAAAAAGAGGAGGCTTCTTGCAGTGTCTCCAAAATTAATTCATAAAACCAGTGTTTAAACAGCAACAACAACAGAAACCTGCTCAGAATAGGTAATTTGAGGTATTGGACATGTGTAGGTCAGCTGAATGTAGAAATTACACCTTTAAGTTATTCAAAGCACCATGAACATTTTCGTGTTTTCCACTAATGAAAAACAAGAGTGTAAATCCTTTTTTTCCCCTGCATGTCACAAGAAAAGAAAATGCTTAGAAATCTAAACTCTAAACCAAGTGAAGTTTTTCCCCCCTGTGAGGTTTGAAATGTCACACTCAACCCCACAGGACAAACCAGCCCAGTCCTGGTATCACCTGTGCAGTGCTTGACTTGTGCCCAGAAACACGTCCACAGACTGTGCAGGATGGGATTAATTCCATGGACAACGTAAGTAACAACAGGGATTGGCAGTTTGTGCTCCATCTGGCCCTGGAAAACAAGTGCAATCCCAGCCCCTGCCACCTGCCAGGCTGGCACTGTGTCCCCAGAGGAGCCTCCCTCAAGGACATGAAGTGAATAAAGTGCTATTACACACAAATCCACGCTATAAAGGGTTTCCATATAATTGAAATTTTTCCCAAATTCATCTCATTGAGCAAGGGAATCGAGCTCTGCCTGTCAGTGGTTTGCAAAGCTCATTGTCTTTTAGGACATTCAGCATAAAGGAATTACAGAATCCCAGAATGGGTTGGATTAGAAGAGAACTTCAGGATGATCTCCTTCCACACCCTGCCATGGGCAGGGACACCTTCCACTAGCCCAGGCTGCTCCAAGCCCTGTCCCACCTGGCTTTGGACAATTCCAGG
>NW_021940807.1:2075295-2086186 GCF_001715985.3 Manacus vitellinus | reverse complement strand
CCTTCTCTTCTCCAGGGGAACCCCCCCAGCTCTCCCAGCCTGGCTCCAGAGCAGAGGGGCTCCAGCCCTGGGAGCATCTCCTTGTTCTCCTCTGGACCTGCTCCAACAGGTCACTCCAACAATCCATGATTCCCCCCAGTAACACCCCATGAAGGCCTTACTAAAGTCCTTTATTCTCAACTGCTTGATGCAAATCCACATTTTCTGTGTGCCCTCACATCCAGAGGAAAAGAGGTTCCTCAGCCCCAGGTTCAAACCTCAACCAAAACTGCCCCTCTCTTCTTCTGCAGAATTAAAGGAATCAGATCAGTCACATAAAACACAAAAGAACTGTCATTTTTGGAACTGAACACGTAACAAGGCAGAATTACCAGCTCAAATTCATCTCCTGGGGAGAAAAGCAGCTGAGAAATAGTGAGGGTTGAACTAAAGCTGTCACTGTTTATTAGGGACATACACACAACACAGGTGATTATTCAAATAAAAGAGGAATCAGATCACACATGAAAAAAAATAAAAACCCAGAAAAATTATGCTGGCCATGATTTATTATTACAGAATTCTCCAATTTTTGAAACTTTCACACACGTAACACAAACTCAATCATGTCTTTTGACCCTTGGGCCTTTAATAAAAACCATGTGAATGTGCACAGTTTGCTGAAGCTCCTTAACACAGGTGGACATAACAAGGCATCCTGGTGTTCCACAGGGGGGGAAAAAAATAAACAAACCAGGAAAAGCAGATGAAATTCCCAAATTAAGGTGAACCAACACCCTGTGACACCAAAGCACATCTGTGAAGGATTATTTTTTTTAAGGATGTTACACAAGAGGTAGAAGTAAGATTTTTGCAGCGTTCAAACGTCCACAGTTGTTTTACAGAAATACTTAAAGAAGCTTAAACTGATTAATCGACCTTTTTTTTGTTTTTTTTTTTTTTTGTAAAGCTAAATTATAATTTGACATCTTTCTGTTGGGCCAACTGAGTGGATCACTCCAAAAATCTCCTTCAGGAATATTACACCAGCAGTGTAAAACTGGCTTGTTTAAACAAATGAGTTGGACCAACAGACTTGTAAAAGATACACTTCAGACATAAACAGTTTATTAAAATATAGACACTATTCATCTTTGTATATCTGTCATAAAAAATAAAAGGAAACTTATTTTTCCCATCTATATATTGGAAATAGCCTCATTCTGTGAAAAAAAAACTATGCTCATTATTACTGTGCATAAACAAGTTGTATTTCATACAGTAAAAAAATGTGAAGCAATCTTTGTCTGGCAATGATCTTTGATTTATTCTCTCTAACAAACTTTTGTAATACACTATATGCAAATATTTTCCTTTTTAAAGCCCGTTTTGCAACAACCAAAGAGGATTTATAGCTCCAGTTCCTCACCTGGTTTAAAAGTTGCTCTAACCTGATACATTTTCAATCTCTAACAGCACAGACACATTAAACACTTTTTCTTTTTTTGCACCTTTGATTACAGTATTGCTAATTAAGAGAAGAATAAGGACCTTCCATTCCACATAACTCAGAAAATTGATTGGCAAAGTTGTTATTTTATTGAAAAAAAATTACAAATCAGTATCTACCAAAAAAAAAAAACCAACAGATAAAAATCAGACATCTCAAGTTCCACAAATCAAAAAAAGTGCTGGTGACTGCCATGGATAAACTGCATGGGAAATAAATCAAAGTCTTAACATGGTTCAGGCTCTGTTTCCCTCGAAGCAGGACAGGATAAAACAAGGTGCAAAAACTCCCAGAAATCCCCCAATTTGGCCCCAATTTGTGCAGTAGGTCCATTCCTCAGCTTTAAGAGAAAGCAACATTATCCTGGCTAATTCCAAGGAGTGAGAAAGCTTCTGGACAACAAACATTGAAGGTGAACTGCTAAGCTGGGGTTTGCAAAGAGCTGCTTAACTGGAGGTTCAACCAGTGAAGCAGCAAAGCCAGACCAGGACAGAAATCTCTTAAAGCTGTGGCTCCAATGGCAGCAGGACCACACTCAGCCTAAACATCTAAAAATTACAATTAAAATGCACATTCCAAAGTCAACTGCCCTCGTATTGATTGATGTGAAGTGTCCCCTTCCCCCGTTCAACACAATAAACATGATAATTAAACCATCAGCAACTCAAGTCCTTCCACTTTGATGACCCTTGTTAGGAAGAATAAATAAACCTGGAGAAGACTGTGGCCCTAAAGAATTTAAAAATTTGTTTTACAGCTGCAAACACACCAAAGAAATAAAAGATATAAAGAACAAAATCCCCAAACCCACTGCTTTGGGTTGTGCCAACGTGCAGCATTTTGACATTGCAGCTCCCAAACAAAGGGACCCAAAAAACCCCACCAGCTTCCAGAGCAGGTAAAAATAGAGCTTTAAAAAAATAGACATACAGGCTTAAGGTCTGTTTGTTGCATAATCTTTACAGCATTTAAACAAAAACCAAAAAAAAAATCCAGCTTTCTACAGAATCAGAGCTCTGACTTACGAAGTCATTGAGTCGTATCTGTGAACATCCCACTGAGCAAAGCTGGGTGCTGTCACAGGAGGAAGAACAGATTTAACCCCCAAACAAACAGATTTTGTGCTCAGAAAACGACAGAAGGCAAGGAGTGCTAAGCCTAGAAAAGCTGAGCTTAAATCCCACCTCGTTCTCTCCCCTGCCAGAAGCAGCTGGGAGAGGTGATGATCCTGATCCCAGAGGGAGCACCAGACCCCTCAGCTTGAACCTGCTGTTCCCAAGCCCTCTCCCAGTCCCTCAGGCTGGGACACAGCTTAATTCCACATGATTAAAGCACACAGGGG
The DNA here is from genome assembly GCF_001715985.3 of Manacus vitellinus. NCBI lineage: Eukaryota > Metazoa > Chordata > Aves > Passeriformes > Pipridae > Manacus > Manacus vitellinus. The sequence continues at coordinate 2,083,355 of NW_021940807.1, read as the reverse complement.
TGGAAAGGATGACTTCCAGAGCGGGACAGGAACGAGCCAACTCTGCCACAGGTCTCAGCAGCACATGGGAAAAGGGAGTCCTGGTTTAAGCAAAGGCAGAATCCCAGCCCCTCACACCCTTCTGGCCACGGGAGTCACACAGAGGAGTGACCCTCCCCACTGGGAATTAAGATTCCCAGTGTGTCCTTCCTTCTTGGAGCTCCCCTTTCCCCCCTTTATATCCCCAAACAGAAAGGGAGGTGGCCAGGGTTGCACATCAAACACAGTCCCAGCAAGTTGCTGTGCTCATGGCACCTCTGGAAAAGTGCACAGGAAAGCCAGGGAGCTTCCCACAAAAACCTGGAGTATCCCCACACTTCTCTGAAAAGGCAACTACCTCAGCAAAGCCTCCCACTTGCATGATCTCCACCTTAAACCATTTATTTCACCAAAGGAAAAAAAGTGCCAGGAACAACCATAAGAGACTTATTCTGAACTAGAGCAGCAGCTTCCAAGCCAAAAGGCAAATAATTCCCAACTTACACCTATCCAGGTACAGACAAAAAGGATTTGTAGTGGTTCTAAATACCACCAGCAAAGAATACTCGGTGTGGAAGGAAAAAAATCCAACAGCAGCAGTTCAGGAACTAAGTCTCACACACTCCTGAAAAGGCCACAGCAAGAAAAGCATCATGAACTTAAATAACTTCCCTTCATGCTGCTCTAATGAAAATACCAAATTAATACCAATTTCTGGGTTTTACTTTCTAGAAATACCATCAAAGTAATTTAACTGCCAGAGGGACCCTGTGGGTACAGAAGAAAAACAGAGATACAAAACCCATAACCAGAAAAAAAAAACCCTCAGGGTTCTTCCCCTGCTGTGGCCTCTCCTTCTGGGAATTAATAAGGTTGGATCATCAGAAACCTCCAGTTATTTATAAATAAATAAATAATCACAATTCTTAAGTCTGTGTTGTATGGGACTATTGATTTGGGATTTTTAAAGCATTAAAGATTTGCTATGAACTATAAAAATCACACCCTGATAACAGTCTTGACTTAAGAAGGGACTCTAAGGACCCTGTTTGCTTCAACTGGAGCAATCACTGCTCCCAGGACTGGCTGCAACTCTTCACCTCATCCAGAAGTTTAAACAGGAGAAAAACCCAAAGAATTAAATCTCAAAAAAGCTGGGAGGGGTGAGGTAGGTGGAAATGGAAAAGGGAATAAACTAAGTTTTACCTGATTGCTTCTCAAAATGGGGAGGGAAAGGAGGATTTTTTTTTTCCCCCTCCAAAAAAAAAAATCAAACCTAACTCCAAACCCAAACCACCTCCCTGGCTTAAGTTAAGTGTGACCTAAAACCTCAACCCTGCTCCCCCTGAAGTCAGTAACAATTAGCTCCCAAAGCCACAAGCATTACACTTGTACTTATTGATACCAAAAATTCAGTGCAAGACTTACAGAATTCGTGCCCTGTTGACAAATTAACCAAAAACAACGTGGTGAACAACAGAGCTGCTGCAACTCCAGGTGTTGTTTCACAAAATACAGCAGGTTTTCCCCCCAAAATACAAAAGGGGGAGTAATAAAGCAGCAGAACTGAAGCGTTCTGACATGAGAACTGAAGGCAGGCCTGGGTCTGATGCTGCCCATAGGCAAATCAGTTAAAGAAATGGGCACAAAAAGTCATTTTTTGGGGAAGACCTGGAGTTTTTCTGAAGAAAACAGAGCGAGGCAAAGTGAAACCCGAGCGTGTGGAGCTGGGGGGATTTGTAGGGCATGACAAGGAACATCTGACACTGGCACACGAGACCCCGGGGTGACAACATTCCACAGCCACTTAAAGAGCCCCAGACTGGCCTGTCTAATGAGTGCAATTACCATAATTAACAGTGGGTGTTAATTGGAGTCCAGTGCAGCCAAGCTGGAACCCTTTAAAACTGCATTTTTAAACTGTAATTGAAAAAAAAAAAAAAGTTGTTTATCATTTTGGGAAAATGAGGCTGTTAAAGGCACATTAACTATGAATCAATTAAGACCACGTTCCTTCACAACATTAATTAACACTAATAATACAATAAGGACCCACTATACTCTATACATTCACCACAAAACCACCCTACAAGTGTTCTGTAAACAGAAAAAGCTGACCCAGGCTTGCAAAGCCTGGTTTCCTCTCACCACAGCAATGGTAATTAAACCACAGAATCATCCACGAACTGAAATACTGCAAGCTCCACTTGTCAGCTGTGGGTTATTTAGTTTCACAAACACAAATCTGACCTCGTTAAATTAAGTCTGTGCAAATAAACTGCATGTGCACACAGAGAAAACACTCACACTCAAATAACTGTTACCTGTTTTTTAGGCTAAGGCTGAAAAAAAAATAATGTTCTTTTAAGTTGAATTCACTTTCTGTAGAGGAAAAAAAAAAACCACCATAATCTTGCTACACTAAGAATCTGATTTCTACCTACTTTTGCTTTTAAACTTTGCTCAGTGGATTACAGTGTGTGAATTTTTGCTACAAGTTTCCACGTTACTGCCTCAATAGAGTTTTAAGGGTGGCACTGCCGAGACAAAAATCTGCTCTAGGAACATCCATGGAGCCAAAACTACACATTTGGAACGTTTTGCAAGTACACAGATATGGAAACAGCTCTCTAATCACCCACAAAACGTCAAATTCCACATTGAACACTATGTAACGTAAAAAAATCTTCATTTTTGCCTTTCAAACTTCACTTGTATCACCAACTTCACTCAATTTTAAAATAAGAACTGCTCTCCAAACCATATATACTGATACTTAAGAGCCTTAATTGATTATTAGTACATGTTAAGAGACAGTGTAACAGTAAGTTAAAGCATTAAAATATTCCTAAATGCCCTAAGAACACACCTGGAATTACTCATTCTTTGCTAATTCTCACCCTGAACATCCATACTCTGATTGTCTAAGCCACAGAACAGAGACTAAGTTAACAGCAATTAAATATATTAAGTCTTCCACACCAAAAAATAATCAGTTAAACAGCTTTGGTAACCTAGTACATAGTTAGCTCTGTGTAAATATTTTGCAAACATCCCTTCACCAAAAAAAAAAAAAAATCCCTAAATACCATGTGTATATTTATATAATAATATACAGAGTTCCTGAGTAAATCGTTAGATCTGATTATTCAGAAGATTTGGCAAAATATTTAAACTTTATATTACTAAAATAGAATTTTAAATAAACATTCAATGAACACATCAAAATAAATACGGAATGTGTCTGAAAAAAAATTATAGTACCATGAACTTAATTACAAAATTATTGTTTGTTATTAATATAAGTGCATACTATGTTATACAGTTACTGGTTTTTAACCCACTGAGGAACCAATAAATCCAATTTCTAATCCTGAGTGACAGTTTTCCATCACCTGCTGACGTGTACTCCAATGCAGTACACACTGCAAAGCTACAAAATCATTTTTTAATGGAAATATTGAAGTGGACTGTGCTGTGGGAAAGCTCAGTTCACACTGGTTTTGCCAGAAACTGAACTGGCAGCACAGCTGCTGAAGTATCTCACACAACAACGTTAAACACTGATTACTCTCCCCAAATTAGTGATAGCCTGGATGACCTGATTCCCAAAAACACAGGAGTGTGGATTGCTCCTGGCAGAGTGATGGGATGCAAACTACTCAGTGATCACTTTGGCTCTTAAAAGAACTATATTATGGTGCAAAAAAAACCCCGSMRRRSCCYKRAWWAWTWWTWARKWMCYTTWAAWKKKSYWAAWTWWYYYMWTWAMMAAAAAAAAATGGAGAATTAAGTTCCACCACACTCTCTGGTTTCTCAGGTGACTGAGACTCACAGAGCTTTGGAAAAGCACACAAGGGAATGCTCAGCTATTGTTTAGTTCCTCTCATCATCGAAATCCTTCCCGCAATACCAGCGACATTAAAACTGCATTAACACTGCCACAAGAAGTGTCTCCCAACACCAGAATCACAGTAACAGAACTGCAGCACTGACCAGGCACATGAATCAACCCTTTTGCTTTCTCACATCCCATCAAAACCCCCTCCCCAAGGTGCTGTGCAGGACCCTGAGTCCTTCCCTCCCCCTCCTCAGCCTCTCCCCCCTTTTGTCGCCGCTCTTATTCCCCGTTATTCCACAATCCTCGCAGGTTCCTCAGGCTTTCCTTGCTCCACACTGCTTTGTTCTTGTGTGCTTGTGCTCAGAGGAGAAAGCTCCTGCAATGCCCTTTGAACAGCTCCTTGTTTCTCTGGTCCAGCAGGAGGGGTTTTTGTCGGTAAAGTCATCTGTGCCGCGCACCAGAGCGCGGTGCGAGCCCGGCGCGTGGCACCAGCCAGAGCCCTGATGGCAGCTGCCAGAGCCAGGACATCTGCAACACAAAAACCATTTTAAATCAGCGTGCAAGCCTGGAAATGTTAAAAACAACAACAAAAAAAAAATGGTTGGGCTCATCTCCTCAAGTAAAGCGCGGTCAAGAAACAGCTGTGCTGGTTGAACCCCATCGGTTGCGGTTCTTCTCTGTCAAAGGACAACCACAACACCTCACACTCATTGTGTCTGTGCAAAAAGTGCTAGTGGAGACTGAGCCAGCTGGTTGTTTTCAGGCAGTTTCTGGGTGGATCCCTCTCCCAGCAGGGAAGGACCGTCCCAAAGACAGGGAACACTCACTTTGGGACGGGTCAATAAAAGCGCTGAGATCCGGTCAAATGTGGAGATAAAATCCTAGAGTAGCTCCACAGGTGATTTGTTGCTTTGTAACTGGGAGATCTGCAAGGTCAGGCATGAAACCTGCATGTTTCTACCCAAAACTGCTGATATTTTAACTCTTTAGACACTGATTGTTGACCAGATCTGGGACTAAGTGGATCGAGCTGCACTTGGACTTCTCTGGGAAGTTTAGGAAGTGAGGGGGTCTCAAAATTTGTGACTCAACAAGAGGGACCAGGACCTGATGATACAACAATCCACTGTAACAGATGATAGAGCTGTTTAATTTAGAGACTGTATTGGCAATAAATCTAACCATAATCATCCATGTAGCCATGTGTCCTACTTCTCATGCCTTGCCAAGAACCTTCCTTCCACTACTCCTGACTTATGCTGGGGGTTAATGTCACATGACACAATTTTAGGAGTTATTTCAGGACTCAGTTTGCACATAGGACTATCATTTAAATGATTTGACATCATGCTTGACACCTGAATTGCAAAAGAAAAACATTTTGACTCTCTTTGCAGTTTATCTTTCCCTTCTAACAAGGAAGAACTATCCTTCGCTGGAAGCCAAAAGGAATCTCTCTGTCCTCTCCACTGCAGCAGCAGGAAGTGCAACCCCTCTCTGGAAATAATTTTCTGAAGAAAAAGAAAATTATCTTTACCCCCCAAACCCTAAATTCCTACATATATCACCTCTACTGCTGCTACAGGTTCCTCTGGTTTTACTTCAACAGAATTTGGAATGTAATTCCTGGTGTATCTGTGATTTTAGATAAGGTAGGCAGACATAATTAATTAACACAACCCCAGCAAATTTATGTTTTTAATTAATTCTACTTGCTTAAAAACAAGTATATTTTTACTTTCAGGACAGTGACTGATGGTTATATATAATATCACTGAATAGTTTTTACAGTTCTCTTAGTCAAGAGGAAAACGTTTCGAAGTGTTTAAACCAATAACAGAAAAATAAAAAAAAAAAAAACACAACAGATCTCAAAGTAACTTAAAAAGTAACAAGTGTGTATTTACAAATTTTCTTTTGCTGGAGTGGCGAGAATTGCTGCATATTCCAAAGTGACGTGTTTTAAAATTGAGTATATTCACGATTAAATCTCTGTCAAAGTTTTTTTTTTGGACTCCAAGGGTGAGGAGTAGGTACCTTTCTCATGGCTAGAGCGTGGCACTCCGTGTCTCTGGGGATTAGCAGCATTAACAATCTCATCCTTCCGACGGGCCCGTGTCCCATGGATGGCTTCCATGTGGTGCTCCAAGGCCGTGGATATGTTCCTGTGCAGGGGGGCACCACGAAGCCTCTCCATCGTTCCTATCAACGCCACCACCTGCCAGGAAACACCAAAAATCGTTAAGTATTTATAAAAAAAAAAAAAAAAAAGCCTCCCTTACAACAAATATAAACCCCCTCCCAAAGAAGTGCAGGAACTGCAAGGCCCACCCTGGCTTGTTCCCGCGACTGGTCGACGATCAAACGATCCACCCGGGATGGGTTGGCAGGGAGTCGGGACACGGGGGGGTTGTTGGAGCTGGGTGTGCACTTCCCTGGGAAGTGTCTTGCCAGGTCAGCTTCAGCCTGAAAGGGAAATGAATACCAAGTGTAAATGTTTGAAATCAGTACAGTATGACAATCCATTCTGGGGGGTGCTTAGAATTGTCAAGTGCATTGGAAGTGCACTTCCCATCTTTGCTTTTGACTGCGTGGACTGGAAAATGTTTTCAAGTATCCTAGAATCTTAGAATGGTTTGGGTTGGGAGGGATCTTAATGATTATCCAGCTCCACCCCCTGCCATGGGCAGGGACACCTTCCACTAGCCCAGGTTGCTCCAACCTGGCCTTGGACACTTCCAGGGATCCAGGGGCAGCCACAGTTTCTCTGGGCAACCTGTGTCAGGGTCTCCCCATCCTCACAGCCAAGAATTTCTTCCTAAATCTAATCTAACCCTGCCCTCCTTTGCTTTAAAGCCATTACCCCTTGTCCCATCACTCCATGCCCTTGTCAAAAGTCCCTCTCCAGCTTCCTTGCAGGAATGCCTCCCTAATTTCAGCTCTCCCTCAGAGTACAACGCTCAGTGGCAGGGAGTCAGGCCACAGAGGTGTTATTTGAGCTGGATATGTGCTTTCCTGGGAAGTGAGAACCAAACCTGTATAACTTTATTTTAACCAACTTTAGACACAGACCCAGGCAAAGAAATTCTTGTGCAGCACCCAAGGAACAGGCACTTGAGGACGTGGTTTAGTGGTGAACATCATGGTGCTGGTTGATGGTTGGACTTGATGATCTTAAAGGTCTTTTCCAACCTTACTGATTCTGCAATTCTGTGAATTTAAACTCAGTGGCTCTCACTGCATCTCTCAAGTGTCACATACTGTGATTACTAAAACAAAGGAATAGGTGATCACAGCACCATAAATTGTATCTAAAGCTCATCAGGATTAGGTCAGATTTAACAAACTTATATCAGCTTTGAAAAATTATTAATACAGCTGCCAAACTCCCTGTTGAGAAAGACACTGGGCAAACCACTTCTGTAACACAGACAGCAACTAAACATCACCAAACCTATTTTTGGAGAGGAATTTTTTACACTTGGAGTAAAAAAAAGATACAACCACAGTAGATTCCCTGTCTCATTTCTTCTTCAGTGTACAGTGGATACAGGAGAGAGAGGGCCCAGGTGCCACCCTGCAGTTCAAGGCAAGGTTAAGTCCACATTCCCACTGTGTACATTCCTACTGCAAATATGTGCTGAAGTCCTTTGCTTTTTGCTCTACTGACACTTCCATATTATTTAGTCTCTGCCCTCACCTAACATGGATTACAAGAGCTCACTGATTCCACCTCCTCTCATCTGAGAAGCCTGAAAGGCATCCAGAAAAAAAAAGCAGATGGGAAAAGAGTCATGGATTCACATAACACCACCAGGTATTTAAGAATCACAACTAATAAGTAATTAACTAATTGATCTGCACATTTAATAGTGCAGGCAGCCTCAAATATAATAGAGGTGTCTGCAGGTGGAGTGTGTAACTACAAAAAGGACTGAAAAATCCCAAGCAGATCATCAGGATAAAACTGGATCTCATGGAACAGACCAGACCAAGCGAGTCAGTTAAATCCCTTTGATTCTTAAGCACGTGGTACGAGGATAAACAATCTTCCTTTAATCATGAAATAAAAAAAATAAGAGAGAAAAACTATGATTTGGTCTTCCCAAATGACTTAATCGACACAAATCCTGCCTGAGCAGGTTTGGAACAGCCTTCTTTGCCACAACAGAAAGCAGAAGGGTTTCTGAAGACCCTGGAG
>NW_021940807.1:2069916-2074772 GCF_001715985.3 Manacus vitellinus | reverse complement strand
TTTAATTTTCTATATTACTAAACCCAAAGATTTAGTAAAATAAGAAACCAAAAGGGAAAGACACAAGTACAACATGGTCTCAAGTTGTGCCAGGGGAGGTTTAGGTTGGACATTAGGAAGAATTTCTTTGCAGAGAGGGTGCTCAGCCATTGGAATGGGCTGCCCAGGGAAGTGGGGGATTCTCCATCCCTGGAGATTTTTAAAAAGAGACTGGATGTGGCATCAGTGCCATGGGCTGGGAACCACAGCAGGGTTGGATCAAGGGTTGGACTTGATGATCTTGGAGGTCCCTTCCAATCCAGCTGATTCTCTGATTCTATGAACATTGACAGTAAAAAAAAACAACACAACACAAAGCCAAAACAAATCAACAAAACAAAAAAAAAAAGCCAACCGAAGAAGAAACCCTAAGTTTTCTCTTCCTTCATGTGATTTAAAACCAGTCAAGTTCTTATCAGGAATAATTATCCGTTGGGTTTTACCTTCTTCCTCTCCTTCTCCAAAGCTCTCCACTGCTCGTAACACTCCTCCAGTCGGATGTGAAGCTCATTAGCAGGTCCACTGCGGTTCCTTGGGGGTCTGTACTTGTGAAACGGGGGTGGGAAGGCCACGTAGGGGGCAGCCACCTCCCCACAGAACAGGTCATTGAGGAAGGGGCTCAGGGGGTTCAAGTCGTCGCAGTGGAAAAGGTCAACGAGTTCCGAGAAGGGGAACGGCGACGGGGGAAACCCCAAATTATTGGCTGATGGAAGCAGATGGGGATTAAACAGAGGCAGGCTGGGGTTCTGCTTAAAATCAGACACTAAGGGGAAAGAAGGAAGAAAAGAAGGGTTGATGAAGTCTGACAGGCTGCCACCATTCTCACCGTGCTTTTTTGGGAACATACTGAAGGGAGGGCAGTTTGGGGCGGTGCACCCCAAATGAGGAATCCAATTCCTTCTGCCTCTCCTGTCATCTCTACTGCAGTTTTCCTGGCTCTGCTTTTTTGGAAACCTGTGGTATTTCTCAGGGTCTTCACTTACAGCCTTCTGCTGCATCACCCAGTCAGATGAGGAATCAACAGGGAATTTATGGTACGGCCCCTCCTTATTAGTCAGTGAATCCTGCTGGGATTGCCCAACGGGTTTCACCTGCTTCTGGTTTTCTGAGGTGAAATTAGAAAGCCCCAAGTTATCAGAAAAACCATTTGATAATTGTAACCTTCCATCTTTCCTGGGAGGGAGGACAGGTAGGAGCTGTGAGTAGTAAGAGGACTGATGGGTGGGAGAACCCCCAGACACGGTTGAAACCCCTGAAGACGACTGTGGGCTTGTGACCTGTTTTCCGTAGGGAATATCCAGTCCAGCTGCCAGACCTTTCCCATCCAGCCACGCACATCCATGGTATGATGAATAGCTCCCGTTCTGCACAACGTTTTTCACAGATAAATCCCACTCAGCTGCTTTAGGAGAGAATTCTTTCGGACCAACATTAACCTTACATTCGTTATTATTATTATTAAAAGCACTCCCCAAAGGAAAGCCACAGTGGCCGTTTTGCACGTGGGTTTCCTGGGGTTTCCTGGCTGTTTCTCCAGGGAATTTATCTTCATTAGGGACTTGGTTGAAAAAATATAGTGATGGATGGAGAGCTGACTGCAGTTTGTGAGCAGATCCAACGTTTTCATACCTTTTAGGAAGCCAGTGGTTGTCCTGGGATACTTTATCCCAAGAGTTATCAAAGGGCTGCTTGCAAAGATCAGGGGAACACTTAGTTTGTTCTTGAGCATAATTTTTCAGGGCTTTTCCTCTTGCCCTTTCACTCTTCCAGTACTCCTTCTGAGCATTAGTGCCTTCTTTCAGCCTGCTCTGAGAAGAAAAAGGGCCAAAATTGGAGCCGAATTTTTCGTGGTCCCCACTGAGCCTCACGTGGTCGTAGCTGCACAGATGCTGGTTAAAGTTCACCCCGTGAAAAGAAAACCCTTCCTGGGGAATCCTGTTGCTATTGTTGTTTTGCAAGGAGGAATTTTCAGGGTAGCTGTTGCTCGGGACGCCGTCGGGCTGAGGGCGAGGGCGGGGTGGAGAAAGCCAAGACTGGATGAGCTGGAGATCTTCCAAACCTCTGGGCAGCATCTCCACATCAGGAGGTTTCTGCAGCTGCTCCTGGTGGCAGCTCTGTGTCCTCCCCAGCAGGCTTGGGAAATCCCTGCTTTCCACAGGGTGCTTGGCTGGGAATCCCCCGTTGCTTCCCAGGTCAGGCGCCCACATGGGGGGAAACAACCTTGAAAGAGAATTCCTGTAGCAGAGTTAAACATTTTATCTTTATTTATTTAATTAATTTATTTAATCATTTTAAACATTTCTTACATTACACACCATGGTTATTCCCCTCCACTACACATCTTTCCCATCACATTGTTGACCAACCATCCCCAGCTCTCCTCAAGAAAAAAATGAAGGAGAGGAATATTCCCACTGCAGTTGAGGAAATGAGGGTCTGTGAAATCTGACTACCAACACTGTTCTCTGCTGTTTATAATACATATATTCAAAACTGCAGAGCTTATTTGGATTTATTAAATATTTTATATTCCCCTGCATTCAGTCAACTCCCCACTGGTTAAAATTAATTGTATTTTTTCCTTCCCCAAATGCTGTAAAGCTGATGGAAGACTTTGGACAATTTGCATTTCTAACAGTTTATTGCCCCCTTTTTTTTTTTTACTGGCAAGTAAAAACACTTCCACATTTTAAGGGAATTTATAAGACCTTCATTACTGAACTCTGAAATAATTAAAAATGGGTATCACATCTATGTGACAGTGGGTATAAAAAAAAAAAACACAGAAATTTTAAGAGCTTTCAGAACAAACTTACCAATCTGTAACTGGTTCAGGCTTGTTTGGCTCCTCCAAAATGCTTGACACCAGCCCAAACATATCAGGGCCATTGCCAGAATAAGAAAGATTTATTGGTGCCCTAAAAACAAACAAACAAATAAATAAAAGCTTAGACAAATAAGTCTTTTTTTCCTCCTAAACAAATCAGGCAAAAGGAAAAGCAAAGGATAAAACCTTTAATTTATTTTAGCAGCATCACCTAGTTTGAAATTTGAATTTAATGTACTCTCAGCATCCACACACAGAAATCTTTTCCTGTACCTGTGAATTCTACAGCCTAAGAGGAATAGAACAATTTCCTTGATTTCTTGCTTCACCAGAGACTTCCCAAGTTGTCAGGTGAAGAGATTGGAGCAGCAAGAGAATCTCCTCTCTTTCCAAGAAACAACTATTCCACAGACATTCCTTCAAACCTTGACTGTCTGGTTGAGAGGATAAATAAGATCAACCTTCTCAAAGTCTTGGGGATTGTAATTTATCTACTTCTGTAACTCAAAAACTATTATTTTAATCTCAAAAAAAAAAAAGAAGTTATACTTAGGTTGAACCACTTTTTAATGCCTTGTTAGAAATAACTTTATCAGGAATATTTACTAAAGCTACAATAAATACCAGAGGTGTTCAACCATCACCAGTTTTACACAAGCCCAACTTTTACCTCAGGTGCAAAATGAGGCCTTTAAGAGCTGCCTGTGCTGACACCTGCCCCTTCCTCAGAAATTAATTAAAACATAACACTGTAAGATCTCCTTTCCTGTGACACACATTGTTTTGCTTTAATAAAGTTCACTCAAAAGCTTCTTGTGGCTCAGCTGATCCCTCTCAGTGTCCCTGAAGGTCTCCCAGTCTTCCCTGGTGTCAGCTCATCCAAACCACATCATCTGCTAATGCTGCCACACAATTACTCACTAATTCTGCTGATTAACAGAGACCATAAAATGTGGGATAAACTACTAAGACAAATCACTTTGTTAATCTCTTGCTACAATAAAAATAAGCCACTTATTCCTCACTGGTTTTTAAATACTCATTATATTTTGAATTTACCTACCTCTTACCTCATGACTGCTCAGTTCCCTCTGGAAGGGATCTGCTCTGAGGGATTTTATTTAAGACATACAGAAGTGCAAAGACTCTTGAAAGTGTTTTATAAACATACAACTTTTATTTGATGAGAATCTCTTCCCTGTCTTTGTCAGAAATAGCAAACTTCTGTCTTTTTCTATTTTTCTTAAAGGAGACCTCAAGGAACACTGAATATCTGCACATTCAGAATGGGTGTAGACATGGATTATCACTAACAGACAAGTACCATTTAATTTAATTCCTTTTTTTTAAAAAAAAAAAAGCTACCTTGCAGTAATCTAAAGGCTGCCTTTTAAGAAAATATTGAATATTTTAATCAGAGGATTGTCACTGTGCTTAAACCTAACACTTAAAGCTTAAACTGTGACACTTTCCAGGGAAGACTGGAAAAAAACATAGCTTTTCTGCATTATATGTGTCTTCCTTAATTGTTACCTTTCAGCACCTTGTGAACTGGGGGATTCCTCTTTCTCCCCATCTCAAATTTCATCTTATTAGGAAAATGATTAAAAAAAAAGCACTGAGATACTAGAAATACTCACTAGAAAGGCATCACCAAAGTGCCAAAAGCTGCTGTGCCAGTCTGCACCAACCTACCCCCCAAAAATCAATATTATATTGCCATCATTTGGCATAAAGAAGGAAAGGAGAGAGAGAGAGGGGGAAGCCCAACATAAAAAACACTGTTTATGCATTTCTGAGGCTGGAATAGTTTCAATGTGACAATTTTAACTGCTGTCCACAGGCCATGAAATGATCAGGGTGAACGAGAGGACTCATTATTTCAGTGGGTGCTCCCTGGTCACTGCCATCATTCCCTGTTCCTTGTAATCCTCATCTGTGATTTTATAGAAATAATTCCTCTGGAGAGATTTAAAAAACAACAACAACA
>NW_021940807.1:2059191-2068151 GCF_001715985.3 Manacus vitellinus | reverse complement strand
ATTGGGAACTGCTCCCAGCAATGGGGAAAATAACTGAGTGTCCATTGGTTGGTTCTTGCTATTTACCTGTGTTGGAAAGAGAAGGGAATGTTTTTATCATTGCACATTTCTGTAAACGAGCAGCAAAGGCAACACAGCAAAGCCTTTACTTTTATTTCTTGAGCTAAATAATTGTTTAGGAAAACGAAGCACCGCCGTGATAAAAGGATAAAGTCTAAATCACATTCCCTCCCTTGCCTTAAATTAGTTCAAAGCTCTGTTTGTCTTCTAAAAACGTGTGTTATTCACATAAATATGTAAATAACAAAAATTACTTACTACAGAGTAACAGGAATTCTCCACAGATTTCACATTGCAGGTGTTGGGGTGTCCCGTTCACCAGCTCAGAACCTTCTGCTCTATATGGCTGGAAATGCACATGGCACAGGCAAACACATTCCCTCTGGAAAACAAAGGGAAGGGCAATTATCCCACTTATATCCCTGAAAACACAAACTACTCCAACAAAGAGGACAGCAGGGAGGGACATCTGTAAACTCCACAGAGCCACCGTGGGTAAAAAAAGAGTAACTTGGCTTTAAGTGCTGCTCCAGAATTATTACAAATAAATTATTTATTCAGATGTTATTTATGCCAAGAAAGGTAGGAGCAGATGACAGTTGAGGTCGCTTCCAACCTGGAATTCTGTGAATTTAGGGTTTTGGTTTTTTTTTTTGCTTAGTACAAATCATTGGTCAAACCTTGGTTTAGTGGAAGCTTCTGTGGACTGGGAAGATCTCCCTGGGTATTGTTTGAAGAGGTAGTAAAGAAATATTCCCCAGCCAGGTGTGTTCCTGCCACAGGCAGAACAATCCTTTAGGGAATTTCTTTGAATGAAAAAAAAATAAGTTTCCACTGAGGGGTCATCACTTCCTATAAAGTGATCTCACACATCCAAACAAATCCTTATTAAATAACAGAATTAGAGGTACTAGAACCTTGTAGAGGCTGCACAAATACTCTGCAAAATTCCATGCAAACACACTATTCATATTTATATCATTTTGTATCGATTTGTATCATTAAATAACAGAAAATAATGACTTCCTGGCCCAGGGACCAAGTGGCACCACAGAGCTCGAGTCACACGGGTCGATTCTGACCCCACAGAGGAAGAGGAGGGTGGGACCCACATTTTGTGCTCCAAATGACTCCTGAACCCCACAAAAGTAACATTTAGGAAGGCAGCAGCTGACCAAGGCTGAAATTCCAGGAAAAATTAATCAGCATCAACAACCACAGGCCAATGCCCGAGCCCTGGTCTTGTTTGGACTAAAAGGGAGCAACACACAGAGATAAATTCTGCTCCTTGGCCAGGGCATAAAATATTCCTGCACGGATTAAAAATAGGATCTGTAAGGAATGGGTTTATCTTTTATTTTCAGAGCCATTAATCACTGCTAATGTGAGTTGTGCAGGACAGTGTGTCTAAAGATCAGGGGACGAGGTACTTCGTGTACCCAAGATACAGCCTTGGCACTCCCAAAACAGCAGAGCCTGTCCTTCCACCCAGTTAAACACAAGTTCTCCTCTGGGATTTACAGGAGAACTAACAGCAAGTTACAGTAAAAACACGCTCAGAATTTCAGCATTATTAAAAAAACCCACAACAAACAAAACGCTGCCTCGAAAAATAAAAATTAGAAAAAAAAAATCGAATTATGACAATTACAGCCTTCATCAGGGCTTTTATTTTATCCTTTCCGCCCTGCAAATCCTGGGAAAGCTGCTGCTCTCACTAAATTATCTCTCAAAACAATAACAAAAAAACCCCCTAAAACCCAGGTAGGTTATCAGGATGGACTTTTTTTTTTCTTTCTTCAAGACACAGCTCCTGTTTCCTCCTGAAAAATAAAAAGTGTGCATGTACTAAACTCTCTCCCTGCATATGAAACTGGACACGCTTTTCCCCAAGACATCCAACATTTATTAGCCACATCTTGAAATGCACACAGGGGGCTTTCGACCTCGGCGAGCAGCTCATCACAACAGAGCAGTGAGCAAACACAAATATTTACCAAACACAGTCACTATTTCCAAAAGCATCAGGCAGCTCTTCAGCATTTAGAAACTGTCCCAAAGTTTCTTTTGTTTGAGGAGAAATTAAACGAGGAGAACTTTCTTTGTCAGTTAAAATGTTAAATACTTTAAGTATAAATGTGTAGGAAACTAAAAAGAATCAAAGCTACTGGACAACAACACTGTTGTATCTGTGACATGAAAAAGGAGAGATTTAGATTAAAGAAGAAATTGTTCCCTGTGAGGGTGGGGAGGCCCTGGCACAGGTTGCCCAGAGAAGCTGTGGCTGCCCCATCCCTGGAAGTGTCCAAGGCCAGGTTGGACTTGTCTTGGAGCAACCTGGGCTAGTGGAAGGTGTCCCTGCCCATGGCAGGGGATGGGAACTGGAAGAGGTTTAAGGTCCCTTTCAACCCAAACCATCCTGGGATTCCTTCCCCAAGTCCTGTGTTCCCCCACACCAACTCACTTTTTGTCACCTGGCTCCTTTGTGCTTCCCCTTTGTCCCGAGGATTTGCTGCTGTTACACAGATGGATTCACTGCTCCTGCACCTTGAGCAGAGCTGTTACTCCCCCAACTCCTCCTCCTGCCCAGTCCATTCCCTCCAGTCCCCAATCCTACCAAGCCAGAACAGCTGCCAGGCATCCAGAGGCAGATGGACCTACAGATCTCAGGAAGGGACGTGATAAACGTCCTGTCACTTGTACCTGGAACAGAGAATCCTGCATGGCAGACATCTGGGAACAGCTGGTGCTGGAAGGGACCTTTGGAGTCAATGCCCTGCCACGGAGCAGGTTGTTCAGGACCTTGTGCAGTGCCAAGGATGAACAGGACAGAAGACACAGAGCAGTGCCAGTGTCCCCCCACGGGACCCTCTGCCACAGGGAGGAGACAAATCCTCCACACAGAGGTTTCTGCCTCACCAGCACTGCCTGAGGTGGGATAAATATGGGAAGAAATCACTTCCATTGACAAAGTCCCACGTGAACAAGCCCTTCGTTTTCCAAAAAGCTAAAAACTGATTTACACCTTGTGCAAACCCTCTGTCTGAAGGTTTCACAGCTCTGTGGATGCAGGAGACTCATGTGTTGTTTCTC
This sequence comes from Manacus vitellinus, assembly GCF_001715985.3. Classification (NCBI taxonomy): domain Eukaryota; kingdom Metazoa; phylum Chordata; class Aves; order Passeriformes; family Pipridae; genus Manacus; species Manacus vitellinus. Next base: position 2,064,998 of record NW_021940807.1, on the reverse strand, counting down.
ATCACTGAAAATCTTTTGTTTCTAGTCCTGTCCAGCAAAGTCCTGGAAAACAGTTCGAGGCTGCAACTGCTCTTGTGAGATGGCAATGGCTGCTGAGAGGGCACCAAAGGCTCCCCTCAGGCAGACTGGAAGGAGTTTTAGGAATTTTCATAGAGACTACTAAGTGATGCCACTGTTACTTAGATCTGGGGAACCTCATGGAAACCAGAATAGTCTGTGTTGGAAGGGACCTTCAGGAGCATCTCATTACAAAACTTGCCATGGGTAAGGACACCTTCCACCAGCCCAAGCCCCATCCAGCCAGATCTTGGACACTTCCAGGGATCCAGGGGCAGCCACAGCTTCTCTGGGCAACCTGTGCCAGGGCCTCCCCACCCTCACAGGGAAGGATTTATTCCTGTTTAGAGGTAAGAGCAGTTTATGGCTCATATCAGACTAACAGTTCTTTGAAAGGATATGTTATAAGCTGAGAAATTATGTAATCACAGCTAAATATTTGCTTCATGATACAATTAGAAGAAGTTACTTCCATTGACACAAAGTCCCACCTGACAGAGTTCCTGATTTTCCAAAAAGCATTCAGGCTAAATTAGCAAAAAGCCTTTTTACAGCCAGTTGTCCCAAAACTGCAGGAACTCCCTGCTACAGAGCATTGCTCAACAATGCTTTTATAAACACCTCTGGTAACAACATTAAACAACAGCACTGCACAGTGTTGTTACATTTACATTGTGTGTTCTACTCTGATTTCTTGGCAGGATAAATATTTCCTGTTTATTTCTGCTGTACCTCACCAAGAAAAAGAAAACATAAAGAAAAAGCACTGTTTGGGGGTTGGGTTTTGGTGTTTTGGTTGGTTTTTTGTTTGGTTGGGGTTTTTTGTTTTGGTTTGTTTGTTTGTTTTTTTAAGATTTCTAAGAGCTCCTACCTACAGCCTTCTTAATCTATAGCACACTGGGACTGGTGAACTCAGGATGTGCTGCTAGGAATTCTCTGAAACTACTGGGTAAAAAAAGGGAAAAAAATCAGAATTCCATACATTGCTTTTTCTTGGGTTACCCAGGAAATGAACGAGCAGAAGTAAACAGGCAACAGGGACATGTAAAAAAACCAAACTCAGGGGAGAAAAATAGGTCAGTTATTCAGATATCTCCTAATGTCAGAGATAAACCCATAAAAATGGCAGATTACTGAAGACTTCCTTCTAAATCCCAGTTTCACATCATCAAAAAGGCTTTTTGCAGCAGCAAAGGGAAACGTTCCTTTTTAGCAGTCAAAGAATTAAGAAGCTTTTTCCCCCCCCCCCCCCCGAGGAGAAAGAATCAAGTCTGAAACACCTCTTAGACAGTTGGGGCAAAAGCCCATAAAAAAAGCCCCATTTAAGGGTGTGAGGGACTAAGTATATTTATGAGATGCTTGTTCAGTATAAGGGATCTATTGTCTAGTTACCATTAAGAGCACTAATGGGCCATCTGTTTTAACAAAAGCATCTAAAAACATTCATTAAATACAAAGTTTGGGGGTTGTTTTGGTTTTTTTTGGTTCAGAGTAACTTCCAGCAGTTGTTCTTCGTGGTAAGTCTCACAAATGCCTTTGAGAAGAGGAGTGTGTGAGGATCTGCTGAATTCCATGAAAAGATGATCCCTCCCCTGTCCTGACACAGTGAAACTGTGATGTAACAATCCCTTCGGGTGTCGAGGGGTTTTTGGTATGTGGTTATTCACTATGAAACAAACACATCACCTCAGTTTTTCTTTGTTCACCTAAGCAAATTCACTTTTTGGACTCACCTGTGGCTTGCAAGGAGCAGGGGTGGCACTTTGACCACGTCCTTGTTATCAGCACACAGCTTCTCCTCTCTGCAGAGTGCAGCATTGCTGTGCAAGCTGAAATTTAGAGCCTTATGGACTGACTCAGCCTGTTTAAAAGCAATTACAAGAAAAAACAAAAAAGGCAATTACCAGATCTGCCAAAGTTGTACTTATGCATGAAAACTCATCTCTAGCTGTGACTTCTCCCAGCTTCCCTCCCAGGTCACACAGCCACAGCTCCTCCAGGCCCACCCACACCCAACCCCTTGGTGGAGCAATGATGATTTATTTCTGTGAGATCCCACAGGACACAAGAGCTGCTGACCCCAGGTCACAGGGAACCCTGGAATGGGCAGGACAGCAGCACCAAGGATCACACAGGCAGAGGGCTATGGCCTGACACCTCTGCTCTCTCCAACCTCATCCTGTCGGATCAAGGTCCATCCCGCAGCTCCACGTCCACCACTCCAGCACACACGGTCACCCCGTGACCTTCACACCTGCCACAGAACTGAACACCCCTCCCCATCACGTGACAGGACACCTGGGAATGCAGATATTTGGGAATGCAGCACCTTAAGGGCTCCATCCCATTTTCAGACTCGGGGTCTGCCCATGGCAGAGGCCAGGCTGGCTCCTGCCACACACACTGTCATCCAAATCCAGGTGGGATTTAAGCACAGCCCCTCGGGACAACGCTGACATTGAGGGGCTGGAGTGTGTCCAGGGAAGGGAACGGAGCTGGAGATGGGTCTGGAGCACCAGGAGCTGAGGGAGCTGGGGGGGCTCAGCCTGGAGAAAAGGAGGCTCAGGGGGGACCTTCTGGCTCTGCAACCCCCTGACAGGAGGGGGAAGCTGGAGGGATCAGGCTCTGCTCCCAAGTAATTAGCAACAGGAGGAGAGGAAACAGCCTCAAACTGTGCCAGGGAAGGTTCAGTTTGGATATTAGGAAAATTTCTTCACTGGAAAGGTGGTCAGGCGTTGGAAGGGGCTGCCCAGGGAAGTGGTGGAGTCACCATCCCTGGAAATGTTCAGAAGGCTTTTGGATGTGGCACTTGGGGACATGGTCTAGTGGTGAACAGGGTAGTGCCGGGGTCAGACTTGGGCTTGATGATCTCAGAGGTCCTTTCCAACCTAACTCACAGCAAAACAATGTCCCAGGTCAGCAATCAATGCACTGCACAAAAGTAAGGCTTCATCTTCACTGGCACAAAGCTTTGGCTGGGGGAAGGGCTGCTCTTATGATTAAGATAAATTAGGATAAAGTGTGCAACCATCACATTATGATAAATCCTCAAAACCTGACCAAGCACCTGCCCCTGTCCTAAAGTAATAGGATGATGTCAGACTACACCCACATCCCACTGTGGATGACCTACTCTCACTTTAAAAGTGGTTTTAATGATTTTAAATGAGTTTCACAAAGCACTAACTGACACCTGAAAGCCCAAACGGCAATCCATTGATATCCCTAAACAGGAACCTCCAAAGCATTGCAGGTGCTGCAATTTGGCTTCACAACCTACAAAAGAGTCCCAACAAAGCCTAAAATGTACCCGGGTGTTCAAAACAGGTCTGCCCATCACACCCTCCTTCAGAAAAGTGGATTTTCAATGGCAACTGTCTGCGGCTGCCACTTTGTTTTTAGGGGTTGATATAAGCACAAGCTTCTTGCACTGCTCATAAATAATTAATTCCTGAAAAGGCCCCGTTGGGTACCTTCAGGATATGAGGGTGTCACATTAAAGCTTTGGCAGAAGCCAGTGTTTTACCTAAAGCAGCACTGCCAGCTTGCATTGTTACACTGACAAATTAAAAATAAAAATGTTTTCACTGAGTGCTTTAATATCATGTCCTGAACTTACAAATGGTTTTAAGTTTATTTTCTACTGACAGTCTTCAAAAAGAGCAATGCCCACAGCACACCACCAGAAGTGCTCCATCAGCAGGGAAATAGGATGAAAGGCCATCGGATGATGCTTATTCCCTATCCCAAGTTCATTGTGACAGCAACAGTTTCCTTACCACACCCTCTCAGCCTCCCTGGAAATCCCCAAGTCCTCCCCTTCTCATCCCAAGGGTGTCCAGCTCACCCTGTAAGGTGACAGGATAAGCAGCACTGAGTCTGATGGATGGTTCAAAGCTCACTGGGGCAATGACATTCCTTGACAACACATCCCAAAGAAACACAGTCCTCCTAATCTTCAGAGTGCAATGTCCACTCACCTTCCCATCAACACTTTAAAATTAACACCAGAAACTTCAAATGAACCTTATAAACAGCATCTGTAGGGTCACCCCACTGATTTTGGTGCCTCCTGATCCACATATCCCAAACCCTGGTTAAAAAAAGGATAACATTTCCCCTGTATATACACTTACAGACATACAGACACACACACACTTCCCACAACCTTTTAAATATCTAAGCCAAAAGTTTGCAATTCCATGTGCTGTGGTACATCTAATTCTCCAGATTAATTAAAAGAAAAAAAAAAAGGTGATTTTAAACAATACCTCAGTGTTTTAGGAAGATCATAAGGAAGGCCTAAAAACTTCCACCCACACTCCTGAGGGTTTGCAAGTTCCAGAATCAGGTTATGTGGGAAAACTGCTGTCAAGTCCCAAGACCCACATTTTTCCTTAACACACCTTTTTTCTTTGGTTTATATTTAGGTTTATCTTTATGAAGCTAAAGTGGCAGAAAGTTTGTTGTGGAAGATATTCCAATCTGCTCCCTGATTCCATCCCTGGAGCAGTACACTGGTACCTCTGTGAGGTTCTTTTTCCCAAGCCAGAACAAATCCCCCCAAAAACAGAGCGTTTCTGCAACATTTATATTAAAACCTTAAATTACAATGACAAGAAATTAAACAGAGTAAGGACTCAGGATGCAGATTTATCCACTGGGAACTGTGGATCTGTGCAATCATCACAACTTCAGTCTGCCCAAAATCAGTCATTTCAGAAATTCGAATTTGCAGCCTCCCCACTTCTTCCTTTATTGAAGAAAAAAAAAAGAGGGGGGACTAATTTGCCAGTGGGTAGTTTAGAAACAAAGCCCTGCTCTGTAATTCATTTGAACTGTTTAAAAAGTTACTGATACTGTTTTTAATGATAGATTTTTATAGCTCTGCACACTAACTGTGGTCCAGAGCCACAAGTACTCCAAACACTCAAGTCCCACTATTCCCAAGTACTTTTACATGGAAAAATGACTGAAGCCCTTACTCTGGAGTTTGAGAGGATTTTATATTTTCTTCCAGGCTCCAAGGACACGAGAGAACTTAATGCCAGCTCCCTCTATATATTCACCTTCACTCACAACTCCTACCACATATCACACTCCATTATCTCCTGGCAGTCCAGGGAAACACAAGGGGATACTAAACAAACAGGTAGAGAGTTTTTACTGAACTTCCCCTCACTTTAAAGTCAACTAATCCAAAGGCACATTAAGTGCATGATTCGTAGATTACATCCTCTGCTGTAAAACAGGATTACTTGCACTAATATAAACCTTTTTTGTTTAGGGATATAAAATTCCAACTGAGGTCACAAAATATTTTTCCAGATTCACTATGACAGACGGACAACCCAGCACAGTTTAAACTCCACCAAACCAAAACGCCTTTCAAAACATATTTTAAGCAAACGAAAACGCTGAAGTTATCCACCGATGAGTGTGTAAAAACCACACTCTTAGAAGTTACAAACCGGCGTGCGAGGCCAAATAAATAGAACTTTTTTTTCACCAGCTGCATGAGGATCAGGGCACACAATACATAGAGATTTGTATTTTAATTTCATTAGCCTCCTGAGATTGGATATAAAGCCACTTTTCCCACTTGACCGGCTGCTCACTTAGTGATATTCAAGTGTCCTCAAAGATCTAAACTGTTTCTAACGAAAAGTGAAAGAGGATCCACTACCTGCTTGAGAAGTTACTGTGTTTCTCAGAGAAAAGACTGACATCAAGTATTCCCACGTTTCCCA
>NW_021940807.1:2054827-2056821 GCF_001715985.3 Manacus vitellinus | reverse complement strand
TTTTTGTGGGTTGAGACCAATTGTTTGTTTGTATTATTGTACTTACTGTATTATTTTAATAAATTGTTATTCTGACTTATAATCTCTCCTTTGAGTTGGGTTCATTCCCCCTGCTGGTTAACTTTTAAACCAGCACAATGTATTATATATAATATACATTATATGATATAATATAGTGTATATATACACTAATATACATACGTGTGTGTGTGTATATATACATGTATACATATACATGCACATATATATAAATACACTGTATATTTTCATACTTCCAAAACCATTTAGGTTGTAATCAGAAAGCACAAGCCAGTCAGAAAATTTTAATCATTACAATATACATATAATATACAATATATGTATAAACACATCCTGTTTGACAGTGCAAGAGCTCTCATGACAAGCTCTTACATCTCTGGGGTTTTGGCATCTCCAATAATTCACTGGAATTAATGTTTTTTTGGTGGTGGTGCCACTCCTGCCACTTCTGCTCCTCTCTCCCCACTGAAGGCATCACTTGGCTCACTCCAGCTGTGTAACCATCCATGAGAAATCAAGCCCTCTGCTTTCTGTAACAAGAATTAAACATAAAGGTTGTTTGATTAAAGGCTTTTTTTCACACTAAAGCAACTTGCCCTCTCCCCACTTTCAAGCATCTCGTCGACAGTTACATTTTATCCCCTATCAAACATTTTTTTCCTTAATAAAGTCATCGTTTTTCCACAGCTCCTTTACCTTAACTCAGATGATAAATCCTGGTCATCCCCTGACATCCCCCTATTTTTAGTGCTACAAAAAGAATGAACGTAATTTAAGTAGATGACAAAATATCCAGAGACAATGGAAATGGCAAACAGAGCCATTTTCACCTTTTTCAAGGAAATCAACATACTAGTTATTATATTAATATGATAGTTATAATATAGTTCAATTGCTGGGAAGTGTGGCCCATCACCAGGCAAGTATTATTACAGTCTTGAGACTAGGAAAAAAGAGAGAGCAGAGTGCTAAATTCCAACCAAATTAAAAAAAAACATACACATAAAACCCCAAAAACACTAAAGCTTCCCTTCAACATACATTTATTCAAGTCATTCAAGTTAAATTTAAGAATAAGTTGTTCACCCTGAACAATAAAACTACATTGAAAGTGCTGCTAAAATACACTGGGAGTGCCACACAGCACATAACCTCCCCCAAATATTAAGTTTATTCCACACAGCTTTTCTGACACAGAAATAAATAGGAAATTAGGTCACCTCTCCCTAAAAATTTCAGTCTTTGTTTGCTTTATTGTTATCCCCCCTCCAGTTCTTCTCCACAGAGCTGTGATGACATTCCCAGACTGCCACTGTCCTCCTTCAGCTGCCTGGAGGAAGCAAAATTTGAGAATAAAAACATAAATAAACACGAGACATGAAGCTTTTATATCTATTTCCCATTTTTTTCCCCTCAAAAAACTGGAAAGATCGAAAATCTCAAACTGGGATTAAAGGAAAAAAAAAAAAGAAAAAGAAAAGCAGGATCACCACATGTTGTGAGGAATAAATCAGATTTGTGGCTCTCATCCGAGTATTTGGACACTCCCCGAGGACCTCAAAGGTTTCAGCAATGCGTTAAGAGCAGGAAAACACACCCAAAATATTAATATTAAGCAAATATTATTATTGAGCACGTGTTAATATTTGTGAGGGCGTTTTAGAGTTGCTGACTTCAAGTAATGCAGCGTGAAGGTGATCACACAGAACCTCCTGGCTACAGCAGTGTGAAACCTTATGAGTAATTATATCTTCAATATTGGATTGCAGTCATTTTAATAACTCAGTAGAACATACATTCTGTGTTATATATGTCATATAGGTTTTACATATATTTTATATATTTTCTATACTACATATATATGTTATGTACATTACATATGTATATGTTGTGTATATTACATATATAAAATACATAACACATAATAATATATCTAAAAATAATAATATACAAAA
>NW_021940807.1:2049803-2053747 GCF_001715985.3 Manacus vitellinus | reverse complement strand
GAGGGGGGAAAGGCCGGGAAAAAGGGGATGGGGAAGGAGCTCCCCTCAGTTTCTCCTCAGCTTTCCAGCTGCGTTTAGTCTGAAGCACCAGGTTAACCTGCCAGCACCCCTTTGGTGCGTCCCTTGCTGAGGGAACGTTTCCTCACTGGACGGGAGGTTGTCCAGGGATGTGGCGGAGTCACCGTCCCTGGAAGTGTCCAAAAACCCTGTGGATACGGTGCTTGAGGACACGGCGTGGTGGTGGATTAATGCTGGGTTAATGGCTGGACTCCCTGATCTTGGAGGGCTTTGCCAGCCTTAGTGATTCCAGGGCTGTCCGGGAGGGAAAAGCCCCTGCAAAATCAACCCAGCCCAAGCTCACCCGGCTAAAACCATCAATGAGAGAGTAGAATGTGAGGGAGAATAATAAAAAAAAAAAAGGATAACATGGATTGGGGCTGCCCCCTCCCATTTCTGCCACATCCCTTCTCCAGAATCCACCTGATACCTTTTTATTTCAGTACCACCTTATTTTGTGTCTGACCTTCCGTACGTGCAACCTGCAGCTGCTGGCAACAAGAAAAGCCTCTAAAATACGTTAAGAGGACAAAAGGAACGTGTGTCTAAGGCAGGAAAAAATTCAGGGCTTCCCCAAACAGAGGAGTTTATTCAGTGTTTATTCAGGCTCTGCACACACCAGGACAATAAAACTATTCTGTGGAGACTTTGCACAATGGGTGGCAGAGAGGAAAAGCTGCTTCTGGCAAAGCAGCATCAACGGGCAGCACAGCCTTGCCTTTGTGGCACTTAGAGGATCCAGTTTCATTTATTTTTTTCCAGCAGAAAGACCCTGTTAACAATCCCAAACCTGACCAACAGCCTAAGGCGTTTTTCTTGCCAGCAAGAAAAAGTATTTGTCCCGTTGTGTGTCTTCAGCCCAGGCAAATAAAAGTATTTGTCCTGAAAAAGTATTTGTCCTGTTGTGTGTCTTCAGCCCAGGCAAATAAAAGGCACCCTCTCTTCTCCTTCACATAAATCACTTTTAAATTAGATACAATAATTAACGAGATATTCCACAGACTCACTTTACAGCAACCATAGTTTTAATCAATATGAGCATTTTTCACAGACAAATTCCTTTCACAGTAACGCTGAAACAGCAGCAGAATGTGCTTTGGACGGGTTTTGTTAAAAATATTCATGCAAGAGGTTGTGGGTTTTGGTGGTTTTTTTGGTCAAAATGGGAGGGGACCTGGGCACCTCTCTCATCACGCCCTTGTGTAATGGATTTATTGTAATACAAAAATAGAAAGGGCTCCTATAAATCACTGCAGGTTGACAGGGATAGGAGGCACGGAGCCGGTTGGCTTTGGAAGCAAAGAGGAACATGCAGACTGCAGGAGCAGGGAAAATTGGGAAGGCAGAAGAGTGTTGGGGGCCAGAAAAAAAGTGAAGCAAAGAAATGCCAACTTAAAATCAAGGTCTGAAATGTGAAGTACAAGGCATTCCTCTTCCTGAACACAATTCCAGCGGTGGGGAGAAACACCCACACAATCAGCGAGTTTAAGAAGCTCAATGCAAGGAGTAATTTGCAGTAAAAACTTTTAGCCTGAGAATACGTAAGAGCAGCATGATCTCCACTCAAAAAAAAAAAAAACAAACCAAAAATCATCATAATCCCACAAAATGGTTATTCTGAACTGAAACATTCAGTGCGTGGAACAGGGAATCCCCTGCTCCCATCGCTCACTTCGGTGGGAACACGCCCCACATCCTACACAGAGCACAGTCTGATGGAGGGTCAGACTCAAAATCCATCCAGCACCACGTGGCAACCCCTAAATAAACAGGGATTACCCTCAGGAAAAAGTGCACTTCCCTGTGTATCTCTCTCCACAACACCCAGTGGACGATCCGACCTCACAGCTTTGGGTTCCCGATTTGAGGGGACCCAGTTTGAGTTCAGTCCCGATTCGAGGCATCCTGTGACACCCCTCCATCAAACACCACAAACACCAGCCAAAGGCCAAACTTCTCCCACGGAATAAGATCCTCCAGCAGGCAAGTGGCGGCTCCTCACCTACTTAGCAGCAGTTTTCGGCCACCACTCGGGCGTGTTTGCGCTGAGCTTCACTTTATCCCCTCCCAGGTCGACGCAGAGCGGCTCGTTTATGTGAGCCAACCTCAGCAGAGCTATCCCGAGGTCACCTCCTCCCGCCCGGAACTTCCCGGCCGGCTTTCCCGACTCGGTGAGGATCTCGGCACCCTCGGGAACGCCGTCTTTGGGAAGAGGAGCTGAGAAGGAGACGGGGAGCAGGCGCTTGCGGATGACGCCCATGTGGTGTGTCCTGGCCGTCAGCTCCTGCCCGATGTAACAGCCCTTGGTGAAGCTGATGCCGTTCATGTAGGCCAGGTTGGACTCCAGAGGGAGGGCGACTCCAGGAGGGAGATCCTTCACACCTTCAGGAATTCCTGGGAAAAGAGTAAAGCCAAGAGGTAAATACTCCTCCATAAGGCTTGTGCCCCAAGTGCCTTAAATTGTTTGAGTCGTTAGCAACTTATTTTCCAAAAGCAGATGGACTCTGATTTAAGCACAGAACCATCACCTTTCACTCTGTCAATTAATTTAATCCACCATCAGCCTGGACACCATAAAATCAAAGGCACTGGGACTCCCAGCAGCGAGTTTCCTCTCAAATCAAACATCTTCCCCTTGGCCTCTGAGTTAACTCAGCAAAAACACCCACGAATTTTTAGGAAGGTAAGTCTGGGTGTTCCCTTTTCCTTCCTTAGCAACGAGCAAAACACACGGCCCCAAAATAACCAAAATTGCTCAAACCACAGAAGCTTCTAAGAAAATGACTAATCCTGGTTTTCTTTCAGCATTCCTGACCAATCCCCATCATCTGAGTAACAGAAAACCCAAATATTACTTCTGCCACCAGAGGGAATTCCAAGCACCAGAGAACTTTTTTACTCAAAGCAGCAACTAATACCTTTATTTATTAACAAATTAAACACATTACTTATTCCTGTCTTATCTCAGCACACGGACTCCCAAAATCCAGAGCCACAGAGTGCAAAACAGGACTCTCCTTTACCTTGCTTATACCTGTGCCTGTGGTAATCCTGAACGTCTCCAACTTCAATCCCAGGGATAATCTCCGACAGATTTGCTCCTTTCTTTGTGATCAGTCTCCAGCCCATGACTTCTGCCCTGGGGTCAGGAGTCAAGAGCACAGCCTGGCCTGCACATTTCGGGAGGGAGCTGGAGGCAACTCCAGCCTGTTCCCCAGGGATGACAGCCCACAGGGAGAGGTCAGGGCAGGGGGAGATGTCGACTTTCCTGCGGATCTTGTACAGTTTCAGGTGTTTCTGGAAGGGCTCCAGGACGTTGCTGTCGCACTCCAGCAGGATGTGAGGCTCCTCTCCCGCGCTCCCGTGGAGCCTATAAAAAGTAACACCTGCAAGGTCAGGAAAACAAACCCCCACGGCAGCGGGAGCCAAAACGCTTTGTCTGGATCCTGGTGCGAATCCAGAAGTCTGAGCAGCTTCATGGAAGGCTGCTGGCATGCATGGAGCAGGAAATACCTGATGTTTTCCAGCCTTCGGTTGTACTCTTTCCCAGCAAACACTGCCCTCAGCTCTCCCAGGGACAGGAACAGGGTGTGAGGAATTCTCCACCCCTTCCCTAAAGTGAGGGGAATTTCAGCGGGGGGAGAAGCCACGTTCAGCTGTGCCTTCCACTGGCACAGAATCCCAGAACGGTTTGGGTTGGAAGGGGCAATAAAGGTGATCCAGTTCCACTTCCCATTATTACCTTTGACTGCATTGACTGGAGAACGTTTCCAAGTATCGTAGAATCCTAGAATGGTTTGGGTTGGAAGGGGCCTTAATGATCATCCAGTCCCACCCCCCTGCCATGCGCAGGGACACCTTCCACTAGCCCAGGTTGCTCCAAGCCC
>NW_021940807.1:1995078-2048591 GCF_001715985.3 Manacus vitellinus | reverse complement strand
GATCCCGATAGGGACCGGGCGACCAACGGGATCCTGAGGATGGAATCTGGGGACCCCCTCCCGCTGCTCCCCGGGTTCCCCGGCCATGGAGGGAGCGAGGGGAACACCTAAATCGCTCGCACCTCCCGCGGTTTGGCTGTGGGAGTGCCCGAGGGCTGCCCAGCCCGGCTCCTCCCCCTTAGTCGTTGCAGAATCACAAATCATTGAGGTTGGAAAAGACCCCTGAGATCATCGAGTCCAACTTGTGACCGATCACTACCCTGTCAACCAGACCATAGGACTGAGTGCCATGCCCAATGTTTCCTTAAATGCCTCCACTCCTTCCCCTGCCGAGCCTAAAATCCCCTAAAAGCCACACGGACCCATTCTCTTCCAGGGACATTTTGGCTAACCTGCTGGAAAACTCCAAAGGTCCCTGTTTTCCACTGTTTTAATTCTCCCCTACTTCTGTTTCTGCAGGACCCACCAACTGCCCCCCTCCTCCTTTAACACTCTTGGAAAAACTTGTCAGCAGCTCTGTCTTAGAGTAAGTTTTAATGTTTAGCAGTGGGAATTCTACTAAGCATTGCACTGAAATAAAACCATGGAATTATGGAATAATTGGGTTAGAAGGGACCTTTAAATGTTATTTAGCCTAAGCCCCCTGCAACAAGCAGGGACACCTTCAATCCCTCAGGTTGCTCAGAGCCCCAGCCCAACCTGACCTGGAATGTTTCCAGGGATGGGAAATCCCTGGTTAAAATCCTGCTGTTAAAATCAGGGAGCTGAAGGTGCTGTTTTGCTTCCTTCTTGAATATTCCCTGGCGCTCTGGGAAGTGGAGTCTGAAGGGCCCGGATAGCCCCGGGTTTGGCTGCAGCTCTTTCTGCTGGAATTCATCCCACAGTCCAAGGAATAGCTGTGAGTCACCCCTGTCATTTGTAATTCCCATTCTGCAGTGGCTGCAGTTGGGTTTCAGGCCATCCAGCCCCTCCTGCTGCCCCCACCAGCAATGAGCAGCTCTGCAGGGAGCGGGGTGGTCGCCTGCTAAAACCACCAGGACCGGTGCCAAGCCCCTAAAACCCACGGATCCCAAAACCCTGAGCAGAGGGACCCGTTTTCCAGGAGCTGGGGATGCCGAGTGTGTTCCTTCAGCTGGCCCTGGGGCGGGACTGGGCTCTCCCTGCATGTCCTGGGTGTGATAACCTTATCACACACCCCTGTGTGGGGGGGGACAGATCAGCTCCTGGTGGTGCCAGGAGGTACAGACTGTTCCATTCGGGGTTGGCCCTGCTTGGAGGTGACACTTGTCAGGCACAGGCAGAGCAGGTGGGGAAATAAAGACTGGCACAGATGTGATTTGAGGTGACCTTGGCACGTGGACGAGCTCTGCCCTCCCCCTGGCACATGTTGGGTGTCAGAAACGGGGCTGAGGAAACCTCACCCTGGCCTGAAACCATCTGGAGATGCAGGGAGCTGGTGCCCAGCGGGGTTTTCTCCTCTCCCTGGAAGTGGGAATGTGCCAGGAGCAAGAGCTGTGTTTGCTTTTTAGAGGCCCAGGAGAAGGGGAAAACTCACATATCTGGAAGCACAGCTGGGCTGAAGCTCCAGTGTCCAACGTGGGCTCACAGCTGGATCCAGCTTTGGCTCTTCTTTGCCGGTGCCACATCCCTGCTGCACCCACCAAGTCCCATGGCCACTCCATGGGAAGCCCTTGGCCATCTCCATGCATTCCCATGCTGCTTCCCAACCATCACACAGGTTGTATCAAACCCCACGTAGGTATTTGCAAAGGCAGTAAGTTAAATAAAATCAAAAATGGAAAAGAATCAGGCGGCCAGTTCAAGCTTTCATTTGCTTTTCCCTCTCCCATACTTTTATTCACTTTTCTCTGGGTTTTCTTTTCTTTTATCACAGTTATGCAGTCAGTAAAGTCATATTTAAACATTTCAGTGTCAGAAACTATAGCTCTGCCAGTTTAGTGCATTAAATCAGCTCAGGGGATGGTTTGAGACAAGTCATGGCATGTTTAAGACCTGCAAAGCCCTTGGGAGGTTTGTGCCAGCCCTCACTGAATGGGTGTCTGTCCTCACTAAAATCAGGGGACCTGAAACCTTGTTGGAGGGACAACACAGCTCCCAGAGCTTCCATGACATGAATTTCTACTGGAAGGTGGGGAATTCTAGTGGAAAGTGTCCCTCCCCATGGCAGGTGGTTTAGAATGAGATGATCTTTAAGATCCCTTCCGACCCAAGCCATCCTGGGATTCTGTGATAATTCAGCAGACACTCAGTGATTCTTCCCCATCACTCCTGCTGTTTGGATGAACTTACACTGACTTTAAACCCCACTGGCACAGCTGGACACATCTCCAGCAGGATCAAATCCTCCTGCCTTTCCTCATGGGAACATTATTGCCCTTGGCTGATGCTCTCCCACAGGATTAGTAGTGTGGCACTGAGTAATGCCCTCTCCCTCTCTGGAATCTGTGTTTGGAGCAGAGGCTGGATCTGTGCTTCATTTCACTCTGAAATGTTTTTGTAAACTGGATCCCATCAGCTGTGCCCAAGAAGTGCCTGTTCTCCCCACGGATTCCAAGTGGGCCTTGGGAACCAGATCCAGTCTCTCCTCTGTGCCTAAGGCTCTCCACGACACAGAATCACAGAACATTCTCAGTTTGAAGGGACCCATGGAAGCTACAACTCCCTCTTATCCATGAATCTGCCTCCACATCAGCCTGATGGATCATCCCCCACCAGCCTTGTCACTCCTGAAGGTGTTTTTGGAAGGAGCGCCAGTGGCACAGGGTGACAAGGCACAGCATCCCTGGCTAAGCTCTATCCCAAAGGGAAAATCCCCCCTTGGTGGAACACCTCTCATCCAGGCAGGTGTGTTGGGGCAACTTGGAAATCCTCACAGGTAAGAGGATGGTGACAAGGGACAGAGACTCTCTCTCTGTTCCTCACCAGCTCCTGGCAGTCCCTTGTTCCATCAGCTTTCCACTCTCTGCTCTCCCACTGCCCAAAACCCTGTGGCAGCAGGACAGCCTGAGGCTCCCACTTGTGAGGGCTCATCCTTGGCATTTATTTACTCATCCACAACTCCTCCACCAGCAGAAATCAGGGATAACCACTGCATTAACCCTGGGGGGTTAATTAACCCTGGGGTTAATGCTGGTATAATAAACCCATTTTCTCCAGCTTTTTCTCAGGGTGTTGAGCACAAACCCTCATCCCCAAACCCACATGAGCTGCAATTATTCATCCCAAACCCTATTTAATAAATATTCCCCAAGCTGTGCTCTGGAACATCAGTCACAGGCAGCCAGCAGGACATGGGGCTGTGGTGAACCACGGCAGCACTTCTGGCTCTGGGACAACATCTCACAGTGCTGGAGAGGGAAACATGGATTGTGGCTGGCCTGGGCAATGCAAAGACCAGTGATTATAGAGGGAAATTGCAAGGACAACAGGCAGGATGCAGGAGTAAAGCAGGAATAAAGTGGCAGCTGAGTTTGCAGGGAGTGAGACAAAGGGGCTGTTCTGAAAGGAGGGTTGGTCTTTTCTCCCGGGTAACAAGTGATAGGATAAGAGGGAATGGCCTCAAGTTGCACCAGGGGAGGTTTAGGTTGGATATTAGGGAAAATCTCAAGGTGGTCAGGCATTGGATCAGGCTGCCCAGGGAAGTGGTGGAACCACCATCCCTGGAAATGTTTAAAAAACATGTGGGTGTGGTGCCTGGGGACATGGTTTAGTGGTGGATCTGGCAGTGCTGGGTTAGTGGTTGAAATCAGTGATCTTAGAGGGCTTTTCCAGCCCTAACGATTCCATGTTAATGGGATTGAGGATGAAGGTAACGTTGTTGTTGGCATTTCCCTGGTTTGAAGGATACCTGTTCTTTAGCAAAGGTCTCCTTTATTTGGGGCATTTTAGCCTAAAATGCTTCTGATTATTGCCCCCCTACCCCCCCATGGGCCTGTCAGAGGATCCTGCTCTCAGAATCACAGAATGGTTTGGCTTGGAAAGGGCTTTAGAGATTATCCAGTTCCAACCCCCTGCCATGGGCAGGGACACTTTTCCCTACACCAGATTTCTCCATGCCTCATCCAGCCTGGCCTTGGCTCTCCTCTCTCTTGGTGGAACCACATCCTGCTCATACCAAAGAATTTGTCAACACAGCTCAAATTCCAGAGAAGCAGGAACAAAAACAGGAAGAAAATGCATGTTTGTGTCCGGAAATTTTTTTCCTGAAGACTTTTTGGACAGGGGTTTGCGGGTGAACGTGCCCGTGATTTAACGGGAAGAGCAAAGACCGAGCCTGTGTGGAAAGTCAGGCTCTCTCACAAGTGCTTTCCCATTGTTTGCTCAGCCTGAATCATCAGTTTCTCCCAGATTCTCCCAAGTTTTCTTGCTTTTGGGAGCGCAGGCTTTCCTCAGCAGTTCGAGCTCCGTGCCTGAAGGAACTGCAGGCAGTGATTCATCAGGGAGACAACGCATCCCAAACAACTAGAAGGTCAACTGCTTCTTAAGGCAAAACTATTTTGCAATGATTTATAGCCATATCGGGGGAAAAAAGAGCTCCTCCATGGCTAAAACAGGCAAATAATGGATTGAGAACAACTTCTCCTCAGCACTCGAGAGCCCTGCTCAAGGAAACATCACACGCTTTGCATAACGTAACAAAATGTAAGTTTTATTCCATATTATTAGTAATGGATGTGGAACAACCAGTTGAAGAGCTGGAGTGATGTCTCCTTCTCCTTTGACCAGTGTTTAATATTCTAACTACAGTCCAAGATGTAATAACATTTACACTGAAAAATACTTACAGATTCAACCTCATACTCCAAAAATTTCTAGTACAAATACAGTTAGTACATAATAATAATAATAAAAAAAAATAACAACAACAACAATAAAAATAACAATCCCAGACGCTTTGTAACAGCACAGACTGGTTATGGCCTTGAGTTAAGTTCAAGTATTTCCCAGTGGAATGCAATGCAAGCAAGAAGGTAATCTGGCTTTTACTTGGGACATTCCTGGCCCTGAATGGTAAGAAGAGAAATATAAGTGTGGGCACTTCATCTGACCAAGTTTAGCAAGAGAGTCAACATTTACAATTAGTTCAGCTGCAGAGCCAAACCTGCCTCGTGTGTGAACAACACTGCAAACTGTAAAAAAGGAAAGCAAAGCACTAATTGTACTATTGGCATTTCTTCCATGGCTGATGCTCCGTGGTTTAACTGAAATTCCTTGAGCTGCTGGTTGGGTTTGGAATGATTCTGATGGGGATTTTGCTCGTGGTTATGCATATTTTGCCTGTTTGTCCTTTTCCTTCCCCAGCTGACAGGACAAAAGTTGCTCCTCCCCCAAAAGAAGTCATTCCTGCAGAGTCATTAATGCCTTCGTGGCAGTGACTCAGTGGGAAGAGGCAATATCCTAGAGGATTTAGAGGTCACTGAGTGGAGGAGGAAGGGGGAAAGTGAGCAACGCAGTATACAGAGTAATAATAATAAGAAGAATAATAATCTTGTCTGTTTCTAGGGCTGTCTGACTTGTGCTGGCTCAGATGGGATCTGGGAGAACCAGGATCCCTCCTCCCCAGGCTTAGAGGAGCCAGTGGTGCCCTCCAGGCTGGCTGGGACCTGTAGGAAACTCTGCATCTCTCCCAGACAGCTCATGACACAGGAGCACTCCTGCTGGGAATGTGCCCTCGTGCTTCAATCCCTGCCAAAACACTTGGAAAACACGGGAAAGCAGCATTGGAAGGGATGTTATGCAGGGAAGCACCTCAGGGCTGGCAGATGAGCAGGGCTGGCTGAGGGAGGGTGCAGGGAATGGGTACCCCGTGTCCCTAAGCAAGGGGGGGTGTATTGATCACCCAACAGTCTGCCCTGGCTCTGGCACTCATCAATACTGCAATTATTGACTCTGCCCATGGAAAACTGCATGTGAGTGTTCAGTGTGCTGGTGACACCAGCAGGGAGGGGGCTGTGAACCCGCTGCAGGACCCACAGGTCACCCAGAACCCCAGGACTGTGGTGGGACAGTAAAAAAAGCAGTTTGAAGGAGGGCAGGAGGGTCCCAAATGTACAACCACACATCTGGAGAGGGGAGCAATCCCCATGCCTGCAGAGGATGGGGTTTTGGGGAGGAGCAGGGTGGCAGATGGATGCATGGAGAGGAGAGGGGAGATGGCCCCAGGACTGGCACTGCCACGCCACTGGGAAGATGTGGAATGGCTGGTGTTGGTTCAAAGACACCAGGGAAAACCACACTAGAAAAGCAGCCCTTGGAGAAAGGTTGATGAGGCTGGAGTTGTTTGGCTTAAAGCAGATTTGAGGATGGAAACAATCTTCAAACACCCAAAATATGCAGATGTTAAAAGCATGAGACATTCTCCATTGCTGAGGGGAGGAGACACCAGGGGTTGCAGTGAGGAGGGTTCATGTTACCCCTTAAGGAGTCATTTGATGGTGGCAAGTTGGCAAGAAGATCCATGGTCCTTTTCTAACCCTGCTGCTCCAAGTGTCTCTGAACCTACAGCCACAAAGCCCTGGAACCTCCTCCCATCAGGCACTGACCCCCTGTATCACTGAGGCAGGTAAACCTGCCCTGTAAGAGTGGGTTTAATGAGTTGATCAGGTCTCTGTGACCAGGTTTGGGGTTTTTTGGCTTAAAATCTGTGCCCTGCTTTCCCCACAGCGAGACATTTGCCAGGATTGTTTCCTGAAGGAAGAGCAAGGGATGCACATTCCCATCCCTTGGTGACTCAGCGGTGAACCTGCAGGTCAGCAGGAGCTGAGGGGAACATCTGAGTCACTGGGAAATGCTCAGGTCACATCTGGGGCTCAGGGAGATGTCACTGGTATGGGCAGGACAAATCCAAAATCCAGATTCCTGCACAGGGCAGCACTTCCCAGCGTTGTGTGGGAAGGACGAGTTTACCCAGGGCTGCTCATCCAAAAGGAATCAGAAGAACCCAGGCAGCATCCAACCATGGATCTCCTCAGAGCTTCCATCATTCCTTTGGGATCGTGACTTTAAATACACACTGTTTCCCATGGGACACAGGGCTGGGAATAAAAGAGAAGTCACACTGATGTGGAGGACAACCTTGAACCCTGTAATGACTAGGGAGAGATTTCCACCCAGGAGCACCTCTCTCTCCTTCCCAGCAGCCTGGGCTGTGGACGTGCAGGCATTTAGGACAGGGGACAGCAGCCCTGTCAGCATCCAGCCTCTCCTGCTCTGCCCAGCACACCCCCAGCCAGGAGAGAACACAAGGACAAACAGCACAGTTGGATATGTTTGTCTCCCCACCACCGTGGTGTGAACTTTCTGAGCCTTTCCTGCAAAATTCCCAGCAGAAAGGGATGGATGTGTGCTACTGCCACGGCTGGGGGGATGTGCTGATCCTCCTCCTCCATGCATTTTGGAGGGGAAGATCTCCAGCAGTGAGAGCAAACAGCATTCCAGGCATTTTACCAATGCCTTCAGCAGGACCAGGAACAAGCCTGGAAGTCTTCCCCAGGCTGTTACACAAAGCCACACTGACTATTTGCAGCTGGATACCTTGTAGGGTGTCTCTTTGCTTCCTTTTTAATTCCACTTTTTGTTCTCTAAAGGCATAGAGCAGCTCAGCTGAGGTTCCCAGGAGATGAAGGGCACATCCAAATTTTCTGCCTGTTCCTCAGAACAGCCAAAGGGCCTGGACACAACAGGCATCCTCAAGGCCTTCAGGGACTGATCTCAAGGACATGATAGTGATGCCCAGCAAGAAATTCTGTAAATCCAATGGAGAAAAAAGTACTGGTCCAGGGACCTGGATGTGACTTTGGGTGGCTGGCACAGCCCTGAGGGAGCAGCTCAGCACAGGGACAGTGCTGTGTTAGGGAGGATTGACTTCTTTTGTGTTAGGCTTGATCTTGAAGGCTCTGCCTATTTGGGTTCTCCATGGTGAGGAATCAGCCATGGGACTATTGGGAGGTTGTGAGAGCATCTGCCAAGCCACAGGTATCTTGGGAACATCTCAGGGATCAGACTCTCTCTGGTAGAGTTGGGCAGCTCCAGCCTCTGCCACTTGGCAGGAGATGCTCCCTGTGCTCTCAGTGATGAGCTTTTCTTTCTGTAGGGGAAAAAAGCCACAGCCCCAGAGCTGTGCAGGAGACGTGGGATGGAACCACCCTGAAAAAGCACATCTCAGCACCAGGAGGAGCCTTGGAGCTCAGCAGCTTTCAACATGCCCCCAGAGTACTGCAAGTGCAGAAAAACCACCCTAAAAACAAGCCAAGCTGAAAAAAACACCCCACAAACTGAGGAAAAACTTCCTGCTGCCATCCTGGTCCTGTCCCCACCGAAGCCAGATCTCCTGCAAAGCCCCTCAAGGAAGTGTGGGAAAGCTCCCCATGGCCCAGGTGAGGCTGGAGGCTGAAAGCCCAACAACTGCTCCAGGATGAGATCAGCCCCAGCCCTGGAGCAGCTGGGTTTTCCCAGGGGAGGTGGAAGGCTGTAAAATGACCAGAGGGTTGATATTACATTTACATATATCTCTCTATGTCTATATTCACACACACATGTTCATATGTGTCTGTATATACACGTACAGGTACACACACACACACCATAGACACACTATGCATAGATCTGCCTTCTGCCACTATTTATAAGGGTTTGATTCATCAGAAAAACAAACTTACCACCAGAGATCTTCCTTGATTCATCAAAAAAAACCCAGATTTGCCAACTGAGATCTTCCTTGATTAATCAGAAAAACCAAATTTGCCGACGCCGACCTTCCAACCTCTACTTAAACTCAGCAAATAAAGAAGCCTAAACCCTCTACCCTTTTTGTTTTCCTGGTTGCATAAAGGCACTTTCTGATGATGTGAAGCAGCAGTTTGTTAAAAAAACTTCTGTAACTGCAAGGATTCCCATCACATCTGTAGCAAGGGCTACACAGGCACCGGTAGGATGCAGTGTCACTGCTCGCTCCTGCTCTGGAGGGTCGGAGCAGATCTGCTTTTTGCTTTGATGCAGAGGAATAAAAGCTGAAACCTTCAGTGCTGGGCTGTTCTTAGGGCTCTCTGAGTGAGACAGTCGCCGTGTTCCCGCCCCATAACCTGATGGGGGTGCCAGCCCCTGGCCTGCAGCATCCAACAACAACGTCTTCATGATGCCCTGCAAGAGCACCCGCCAATCCAGGCAGGACGCCGTGTCGTGAAGGTCCGTGCAATACGTCAGTTGTCCTCATATCAGGGGATCGGAAATTAATTTGATTAAGGGTATTTAGTAATTAAATGCCGCCTGACCTGCAGCCCTCAAGCCTTGCCGTGCAGGAGGGCGGCTGCTCGTGCCAGCCTGACCTCCCTCCTGAGCCACCAGCAGCTCCACGTCCCACCACAGCGCATTGTCCATCCCTGCTGGGGGCTCTGGTGGTGGCCAAAGGGGTGGGAGGTGCAGGGGGGTTGCTGTTACTCACTGGAGGTTCCCAGCTGGAGAACACGTTGGAAACAGGGAAGAAATGTCCTTTGTCAACACCTTGGAAGACAGCACTAAACTGGTCTGAAATTCCTTCTCTCTCTCGACTTCCAGACAAAAACTGTGCCTGCGCCCAGCGAAACGAACGCAAGGTAACGCCAAAAACCAGAGACAAACCAAAATAACCCCCCCACTTATGCTGCCCCCTCACCTCTTCCACAAAGTTATATCCACACAGACGTCTTCCCATCCTTACTGCTGGAGCTCCCCTTCTCCAAGGAGGCCTTGGGTTTAGCACCTTGTTTCTCCTGGGCGGTGTTGGCCCTGTTCTGCTCCACCACCGTGCCCCCCGAGGCGGGACTGCTGGTCCTGGAGGGCTGGGTGTTGGCCTGGGTGCTGCTGTAGCTCTGGAACGCGATGTCCAACTGCTCCTGGGCCACCCTCAGGTGCTTGTGGAGGGTGGACAAATCCGCCGGGAGGTTCTCGTCCGGGCTGGTGCACTGCTGCTCCTGGGCCACGTTGGCCAAGTTCTGCTCGTGGGCCATCAGGCTGTTGGGGATCTTGGTGGACTTCTCCGACTTCACCACCAGGTTGTACTCGGGGGGGCAGGAGATGTTCTTTGGGTAGGCGTAGTTGTAGGGCGGCTGCCTGAAGCTGTTGATTTTCCGGTTGCGGATGGCGTCGCGGATGGTCCCGAAGCCCAGGTGGAACATCTCACACATGTTCAGCAGCAGGCACAGGCAGCTCACCACGTACATCACCAGGAGGAAGATGGTCTTCTCCGTCGGCCGGGACACGAAGCAGTCCACGGTGTGAGGGCAGGGCACCCTGTTGCAGACGTAATACGCCTCCACCTCGAAGCCGTAGAGCAAATACTGCCCTATCAAAAAGCAAACCTCGAAGGAAGCCCTGGTGAGCAGCTGGAAGACGTAGATCTTCATCAGTCCCTCCTGCTGGATGCGCCTCCTCCCGTCGTGCTTCTGCGGCTCCTTGCACTTGGGCTTGGCTTTGGCCTTCTCGTGCTCCGCCGCGTCGTCCGAGATCATGGGCTCCTCCTCGTCGGCCTCCATCGCGTCCTCCATGTTGCGCACGGCCTGCCAGTTCAGGGCAAACTGCTTCTTCTTCTTGAACCCCTTGAACTTCTTCTCCTCCTCGGCCGAGCGGGCGATCCTGTGGATGGCGTAGCCCAGGTACATGACGGAAGGGGTGGAGATCACGATGATCTGGAAGACCCAGAACCTGACGTGCGACAGCGGTGCGAAGGCGTCGTAGCAGACGTTGTCGCAGCCCGGCTGCTTCGTGTTGCAGGTGAACTTGCTCTGCTCATCGGAGTAGATGGACTCGCCCCCCACCGCGGTCAGGACGATGCGGAACACGATGAGCACGGTGAGCCAGACCTTCCCCACGAAGGTGGAGTGATTGTGAATCTCTTCTAGCAGGCGGGTGAGGAAGCTCCAGCTCATGTTGGTCATAAGGGCTACTCAGTTATAACCTGCAGGAATAAAAACCACGGTTTTGTGAGGTTCAGCCACGGGGCGGCCAGAAGGAGCAGGGCAGGGATTGTCCCCCCCTGTGCTGGGCACTGGTGAGGCCACACCTCAAATCCTGGGGGCAGTTTTGGGCCCCTCATGACAAGAAAGACATTGAGGGGCTGGAGCGTGTCCAGGGAAGGGGCTGGAGCACCAGGAATGGTTGAGGGAGCTGGGGGGGCTCAGCCTGGAGAAAAGGAGGCTCAGGGGGGACCTTCTCCCTCCCTCCAACTCCCTGAGAGGAGCGGAGAGCAAGATGGGGGTCGGGCTCTTCTCCCAGATAACAAGTGGAAAGGACAAGAGGAAATTGCCTCAATTTGCCCCAGGGGCAGTGTTCCACTCCAGATTTTAAGCCATAAACTGCCCAGAGAGGTTACATTTTATTACAGACTTTTTAAAAGCCCTTTGGTTTCCTACAACCTCAAATTAGCCTCTGGACAAAGAGTCACACGCTCTTCTCCAAGAGAAGTTCTTTTAATTTAGCGAGGAAAAAACAAGATATTTTGGCAAAAGGTTTTACAGGAGGAAAATACAACCAAGAAAAAAATATTTCTTTTCCAACCTAAATGATTCTGTGGGATAAACTCACTCGCACAACGTGGGTTCAAGGGCCTTGAGCTGAAAGCAGGAGCAGAGGGTGCTGCCCACATCACAGAGACTTGCACTGCTGCAATACCCTTCATTAGCAAACCCAGAAAAATGCAAAGAATCAGTGAAAGAATGGGAATATTTATGTTTACAGGCCGATGGCCCTTTTAAGTCCCTTTTGAAAAAACAAAACAAAACTTTAATCAAATGCAGATTGTTTCAAAAATAAACCTTGAAAAAGCTTTCAAGAGAAACCCGTGTATTTATTAGAAGACCTGGACAGCTGGGGAGGAAGAGCTTGTAATAACCATTCTGTGTTTAGCTTAACTTGCAGTGGGACCTCAGCCCAAGCTCCTTGGGTGACTCCAGGCATCACTAAAGACAGGAGGCTTTTTACTGCTTGACTGGCACAGCCCTGACAGATGCCTGGAGGTGAGAGTGACAGGGAAAATATCAGACCTAGAGAGCACTGGAAGGAGAGAAGAGAGAGGGAAGAGAGAGGGAAGAGAGAGGGAAGAGAGAGGGAAGAGAGAGGGAAGAGAGAGGGAAGAGAGAGGGAAGAGACAGGGAAGAGACAGGGAAGAGACAGGGAAGAGACAGGGAAGAGACAGGGAAGAGACAGGGAAGAGAAGGGGCTGTTGTCCATGTGTGGAAAGACTGTTGACAACAAACCTAACCCTCCATGCTGGGTGAGCATGGCTGAGTGAGGATGAAGATCTAAGGTGGGGAAACGATCATAGAATCACAGAATCCTATAATTTTTTGGATTGGAGGGGATCTTAAAGATCATGTAGTTCCAAGCCCCTGCCCTGGGCAGGGACACCTTCAACTAGACCAGGTTGCTCCAAGCCCCGTCCACCCTGGCTTGATGATGCCACGAGACAAGAGCGAGGTCCCAACTTGGCTTTGCACCACTGGAGACACAAAATTGTGGGGTTTCCAAGGTCCAAATCCAGGCTTTGATCCCGCTGCCCGTGCCAGGCACAGCGTGGGAGCAGCCACAGGCACAGCCCCACACGGGAGCGGGAAGGGAAACGTGCCTTGCTCTGTTCTCCACACCAAGCCTTCCTGGAATGTGGCTTTGCTTTAGGACAGGAGCCAAGCAGGGCTGCTTTGCCCCAGGAGGCAGCACCGTCCCAGCCTCGAGATGCAGCGAAATTCCTGTGCTGTCGAGGGCTCTCGAGAGCAGCAGATGGAATTTTCTAACCCTGCTATTTCCAGATCAAACGAATCCCCTGCGAACCCAAACCCCCGAGTCTTCACACGCCGGGCTGGGCCTGTGGGAGCTCTGCAGATGGTGTTGTTCCTGTCCTGCAGCTGGAGAAACTGAGGCAGGGAGAAGGGTTGGGGAAGTTCTCCTCTCTGCCCTCAACTTGACCGGTGAAGAACAACAGCCCCCAAAGCTGCCGGGGCCAGAATCCCCACCTCCTGCCCCAAAAGTGATGCCTTGGACCCAACGGTCAGCACAGAAACACTGTGCAGGTGAATGCGGAAAGCAACCCCCATGGAGATATTTAATGAGGAATTTGGGTTTATTCAGGGGTGAAATGGGAAAAAATATCCCCTTTGAGTGCCTCTTTTTGCTGCTTTGCAGTGGGTACATCCTGAAGTGTCTTTAACCCTTCCCTTGTTGTGTTCACATGCAAATATGGGTGAAATGGGGCATTTGTAGGATTAATCCAGGCACTCAGCCAGGCTCCAGCTGACTGGGGGGCTGGGAAGGGAAGACCCTGCTGGGTGTGGGACACCCGGGTCTGCCCAAGGCTTGAGGACACATCAGCTTCACCTGCTCAGCCTCCACCAGCTCCCATTTGCATCCCCAAATAACTGCAAGCCCCAAACTGTCCCTAAAGATGCACTTCAAATGTCCTGTAGAGCAGTACATTCAAAATTCAGGGCTCACCTAAAGGGTTTCTGAGGTTTACACCGAGGATAATTTACCATTTTGGGACTGTTACTCACAGACACGATTCTCAAAGCTCCAACTCACCTCCCAGCAGCTGTTTGATGGGGCTGGGAGGGTCTGACCGAGGTAATGATGGCTTTTGGAGTAAATATTCAAGTTTTGAACTGGTTGGTAGCAAAGCACCCGCTGTCTCCTCTGGGAGACACGTTTTAGAAAGGAGTCCCTGACAGCTCCCAAACTTCCTGAGCCAAGGAAAAGGAAAGAAATCGGTAGATAACACAAGTGGAGGGTTGTTACTTTGGGAAGAGCATCTCTGGCCACCAGCCACCAGCTCGAGGTGCTGGTCCTGCCCGCTGACACTGCAGCTCAGCCCTCTGTGCACATCTGGATCTGCAGGAACATCTGCAGGAAGCAGCCACGAGCTGTTCCTGTGCCCCTGGGACCCCTCTGCGTGGGATCACACCTGGATGTCACACTCCTGTGTGCCCACCCACCCTCCTGGCATCGGATCTGAGAGCGGGAGCTGAAGAAAACAAGTTAAAACCCCTCCTACAATCAGTTGGTTCAGTTGAACTTCCAGTGCTTTTTGTGGCTCACTGGCTACAAAGACCACACTAAGAGATTTCAACGCCTTTAATTGCTCGAGTGGGGGTTAGTGCACCGTGATAATCTGGGATCAATCATATGGCAAACAAGCTTCCAAGGAAAGATTTGTTCTCAGTGCTGATGGATAGGATGCTACCAGGAAAAAGACTGTCTTTTCACAGTGCCAACTAGAAAAGCACAGAAAATGGATTTATACATCTTTCCACGAGATCTAATTCCTTCATGCAGCGGGAAAGTTACACAGTCGGGGGAAAAAAAACCCCAAACCTGTGTGGATCTGCAGCAGGTAGATGGATTGGATTAGGTGGTTCATGAAGCTCATTATCTACCAAAGAAATGACCCATCGTCCCTCTGGCTTTGAAATCCATTCATTCAACCATCCATCTTCACACGTCACCTCCAGATTAGGTGACACACAGGGCACAAGTTTCACTCCAAGACAGCGGCACAGCAGGAACTGAACTGCTCAAACCACCAAAATCATGTGTAGCCAGGTACAGGAATGAGACTTTGGCTCCACATTCTCATCACAGTGAATTCCCCAAACCTGCTGATCCCCTCTAACACAATCACAGGCACAACTATTAGACCCGGGGAAAAAAAAAACTTTTAAAACCTGAGTTTAAAGTAAACCGAAGGGAGAAAAGAAATTACCCAGCGCTAGCTGGACGCCTTTCCTTTCTGCACGGTTGCTTAAACCGCGTGGAAAACAAATGAGGGGGGGATAAAAAATCTACTTACAGAGACATGGTGCTTCCCGCGGTGGCTCCACCGACATTCCCGTGCCTTTGCCCCCGAAAAACTCCCGCTGCCTCGGTCCAGCCCCGCCCCAGCGGCTGGAAAGAGCAGCTCCAGGGCAGTATTTAATGCTGCTGTCAGACCCCGCCTCTGTGGCATCCCCCGCCGGCAGGTCCTGCCCGACCCCCGGGCACGACCCCAGCGCGGCTCCCGGCGCTTCCCAAGCCTCGGGAGGAGAAGGAGGGAAGGCGCTGGATAAATAACACCGTGGGGAGGAAGAGAGAGGGGGGCATCGGTTTTAAATCCAAACAAGCCTGCCGGGGCTGGCTTTAGGAAGGCTGCCTGGAAATTCCGCCGCCGAGCTCTGGAGCTCGGTTGGGAGTAAATTAATGGCATCGGCTTGTGGCGCTGGTAACACATTTGTAAGACGGAGAGCGTGACTAATAGGGAACATGTGGAAAAGACGCTTTGGCAAAGGTTCCTTGGCTGTTGGGGGCGAAAAAAATAACAAAAACAAAACAACAAAAAAAAAATAAAAAAGAAAGAAAGAAAGAGGGAAGGCTCGCTAGCAGGAAAAACCGCCCTGGAGCTCCTGCTTTGCTGCTCCCCCAGGCAAGGCTGGCCCTGGAAGAGGTGGTGCTCCTCTCTCCAGGCTGGTGGCTGGAGCAGAGAGCAGGTGAAGGGTGGGGAAGGGGGTCTGAGCACCCACTGAGGCTTTCAGGCTTCTTTGCAGGAGCAATGGTTAGCAAGAAGTAGGATGGGAGTGCATGGGAAGCCTAAGTCAGGTGGCTTTCAAGAAGAAAACCTCCATCCTGGTGCTCCAAGGAGCACCTCTCATCCCTGCTCCATCCGTGGGGAGCTTTGGCATTGCCATCCCAGCAGGGTCAGGACTCTGGGTGTCTGCTGAGGTGGAAATGGGGAGTCAAGGCAGAAGGTCCATCCAAGGGATGGAGAAGGAAGCCACAGCAGCAGCCAAGGCATGGAAAGGATCAGATCCAGTCTCCGAGGGCACAAAGCACGGGAAGATGTTTAGATGCATTTCATTTAAGGGGAAGGTTGGGAACCACATGGTTTATCAGGAACTTTCATCCCTGGTCCTGACAAAGCAGGATATTCATCCTGCTGTCAGACCTCTGGTTTCCCAAAGAGCTTGAATGGACGTGGAGGGCAATTCCTGCTCACTGGAGCATCTGGAACCAACAGCCCTCAAGGCTCTAAGTTATAAACTAATTACTCACCGACAGTGATACATTATATATTAATTACTCATACACAGTGGTAAGTTAATTCACTGCTTGGAATTAATCATCTGAGAGGGGCAAGTGGAAAAGCCCTGTCAGCTAAGTCAGGTCCAGGGAAAACCACATCCTTGTGAGAATAAGCCACACCAGGGAAACCAAGTTTTGGGAGGCATTTTGGGGAAATAAGGAGTTAAATTATCACGATTTATCACAACCCTGGCTTCGTGCTTCAACTGCAGCACACGGCACAGCAACAACCTGCACTCTCAAAGGACAGAGGGAGCTGGTTTCAGAGGAGAGCACCGGGGCTGGAGATCTCCAGAAACCCCCAGCCTCCCTGGAGATCTCCCATTGGGATCCCTTTGGGAGGGTGAGAACATGCACAGGCTGAGGCCACATTATCCCTTCGTGTTGCTGGGGTTGGGTTTGGCCTCCAGGGATCTCCTTCCCCTCATGGTCCTTCACGTCTGGGCACAGTGTGGTGGGGGTCACCTCGTGGTCACCTCCAAAGGGGTCACTGGATGGTCTTTGGGTGCATCCCCCACAAGGAGGGACCCCACAGCTTCCAGCACATGTCTCACCACCTCCTAAAAAACCAGCCCTGTGAGATCCATCGGGCCTGAGGGGCGGCCACCAAGGTCTCATTCCCATCAAAGAGCTGTGCTGAAACTCCCGCCCGCTCCAGCCGGTGCAGGACGGAGCTGTGGGGAAGTATTATTAGTTATTCAAAAATAACCAGCTGAGAACAACTTCCAGGCTCTGCAGGACTTCAGGCAGCAGCTCAGAGATAAAAAGGCAGCTCGGCGTGGTCCCGGCCCCGTGGGTCACACAGATTTTCCAGGCCCTTTGCTTTCCGACCGCGTGGGTTTATTTACAAACACAGCAATTGCTGCCTGGTGGAAGTTTTTTGGGGGCATCTGTGCTCCAGGCAAGCCAGGCAACATCTGCTCCTGCTCCAGCTGAGGCCCAGCCTCTCCAGCCACCCCAGTGGCAGGGACTGAGTGGTTCCCACCACCAAAGCATCACCCAGGGAAGGAGGCAGGAGGCTGGAGGCAGAGCCACAAATGAATGTACAGGGGAAACCCGCCCCTGCAGCATCCCATGCCCTCAATTTAATGCTTGGCATCGAGAAAAGGGGAATGAAAGAGAGGAGACAGAGGGGAAAAGATGTGATGAAGCCTTGTATAATTCTGGCTGCCGCTGCTGGGAGTCACCTCTGCAGGTCACCTCTCCCCCAGGCACCGTTTGTGTTTCAGAGCAGGGATCTATACATATTTATTTAAATGTCCCATTGAAATAAATAAGTGCTGTCACAAATGATAATGAGACCTGGTGTAACATCTCCCTGCTGCGTCAGTGCTGAGCAGGGACCATAATTGTCCACTCTGAGCACAAACCTCCAAAGCTCTGCACTGGGTTGTGCTGACAGCTCATTTTCTTCTCTGATTTCCCCCTTCTGGATATTTATTTGTTCAGCTTTTAAGCTGAATGAAATGAAGACACATTTTGCAAATGATAAGCCTGTTTTTTTAAAACATGACCCAGGAAGCAGCATCACTGACTTGGGACAAATGTCACAAAACTGAAATAAATTAAGAATGTCAGGTTTTACCTTGTTGGAAATTGAGATTTTGAGGTGACAGAATTTCATTCCTGAGAAGCAAAAATGCTTGAACACCACAAGTGAGGGCAAAGGCTGAAGGAAATCTTATTTTAAATCTTATCTTTTCCTCTTGGATTAACTTCTCTAACCTTTTCTCCCTGACTCTCAGACGTGGGATGCAGGACAAATCCTCACCCTTGGTGGCTGTGGGTGCCATCCACTTTGTGAGGGAAAGTATGGCAAAGGACCTGCTAAAAAAGGAATACTGGGCTTGGAAAATACTGTGATCTTTTACACAGTCTTAAAGTTCACTGAACTGTGTTATTTATTTGACATTTGTAGTGGCTCATTCCCAGGCAGTCCTTGGTTGACAGAACCAGGTAAACCTGCAGAGAACACCAGAATGGTTTGGGCTGGGAGGGACCTTAAAGATCCTGTAGTTCCAAACCTGGATGTCCCAGGGATCTGCCCAGGAGATGCAGAGCAGAGAGAGGAGGGAGCAGATGGGAATGGCCCCAGTGCTGTTCAACTCAGCCATGCCAGCCAAGGACTTCCAGGCTCCCTTTCCATCCCACCACACTCCCAACTTAACGCAGGAAAACATCTCTTCCTCCTTCACACAGAGCTCTGGGGGTTCTCTAAGACTTGGGACTAATCAGGGCTCCCATCCCCGGAACTCAGCCAAAACTTTAGGGTTTGGCTGAGTTCTCCTAAAAACCCAATTCACAGGCAGCAGAAAAAGCTGCGCCAGGGGCTGCTGCTAAAATCTGCCCCATCACAAACCTCTGTGAGGACCTTTCAGGACAGAGGTGACAACAATCCCAGTGCAAACGTGTCATCTGGGTGACAGAGAGACAAGGGCTCTTCCTATTCACCCTCAGGTTGATCTTTGGATGAACCCAGGAAGGTTTTGATCTGGATCAGGATGATGTGGTTGGTCTCTGGCTCTTTGCAAGAGAAGATCTGATCTCACACATTTTCCCAAAGCCTGTGGGGATTTTGGCTGCTTAATAAAGGCTGTTTGGGCACGAGGTGAAGGCTGTTTTCTTCTGTCCACTCTGCAAATGTAAACTCGGAATTTCCATGGAATTTGGGCCATGGTTGTGCCTCAGTTAGCCCAGAAGATGGGTCAGAACATGGAATTTCTATGAATTTCTGCACTGGTTTCTGCCTGGAGCAAAAAGCCAATGCTGTTAGCAGAAAGAATAACATTTATGCTGGAAAACAGGGAAAGGTTTCCTTTGGATATCACTGACTGATAGGTAAAAGCACTTCACTTTGAAAACGACCAAAAAATTAATCTGATATGGTTAAAAACAATAAGATCTAAATTCCAAAGCGCAAAAAAACCAGAGGAAGCATTTAAACCTGGGCTGGAGAGCAGAAGGGATTTATTCCAGCCCTTCCCAGCTGCAAATTTCGCTGTGATGGACACATTCCTGAGATAAATTTCAGTGTGGAAAAAAAAAATATCTCTTTTTTTTTTTTTTTCAGAGGGGAACCTTTCTGCTGAAGTTTTCCAAGGTGGTGAGATAACACAGGGGAGGCCCTGAAAGGTGGCAAGAAGGGACTCACGGGGAGCCCCGGGACGTGGCTCAGCAAAGCCCTTTTATAGCACTTTTTCCCCCCCGTGTCTATTCCTGCTCCAAAGAAAATATTCTGCCTCAATAGCCAGGGGTCAAACGGTGCAATCATTCCCCTTCTGTATTTGCTTCCCTTTCCTGAAGTAGCTGGAGGAGGGATGGGAATGAAGGGCCATGTCCAGCCCCGCCCGTCGGGGTCACCCCCGGCGTTAGCGCTGCCCACCTTCCTCCTGCAAACCCATCCTGGCTCCCTGAGCTCTCATAACAGGAAGCAATAAACTTTCCAGCCTGTGAAGCCAAGCCAGGCTTGACTTGCTCCAGACTTTCCTGAACTCGTACAAAAAAAAGAGTGACAAAAAAATAAAATAAAATAAAATAATAAATTCAATTAAAACCCGGAGGAAATCCGTCCCCGCGCAAAGGTCACGGCACGTCGTCTCCTCCCTCCCTGCTCCATGTGGACATTCCTCCATCCACAGTTCACCCAGCAGAGGTGCCTTAATGCAGGCAGGGGCAGAGGAAAAAGGTCAGGGTGCATGGGAAATGTTGGAGAATGCTGGAAAAAAAAGGGCAAACAGACACGGTTTTGGCCGTTCCAGAAAGGTGTGGGTTGGTTGGTTTGTTGGGTTTTTTTTCCCTTTTTCCCTAACACCTGTGGATAGGCAGAGATGGTGTGTGGGGAGGGAGCTTGGAAGAGCCCCAGGAAAAGGGGGCAGGAGAGGTTGGAAGCTCAGCCACGGCTTCTGGGCTCCATTCAGGACCTGCTGGGTGAGGTCCCTGACTGTTGCCAAGCGGATAAAAGGAAAATTTTCCCCTATTTTTCAGCTGCATGAAAACCATATTCCCAATGTCAGTGCAGGAGGAGGGAAGGGGGGTGGGAGCAGCCAGAAAGGCCTTAGGCAGAGCTTGAGGGTAAAGGCAGCAACCCCCCAAAGTGGAGCAGTTGTGTCCTCTGGATCCACACAAACAAAGCACAAGAAGGATGTGGAGCTGTTGGAGCAGGTCCAGAGGAGGCCACGGGGATGCTCCAAGGGCTGGAGCCCCTCTGCTCTGGAGCCAGGCTGGGAGAGCTGGGGGGGTTCACCTGGAGAAGAGAAGGCTCCAGGGAGAGCTGAGAGCCCCTTCCAGGGCCTAAAGAGAGCTTAGAAAAGAGGGAGAGGGATATTTTATATTTTATATTTTATATGGGCAGATTGTGACAGGACAAGGGGAATGATTTTAATTAATCAGGGACACCTCCCACTAGCCCAGGTTGCTCCAAGCCCCATCCAACCTGACCTTGGACACTTCCAGGGATGGGGCAGCCACAGCTTCTCTGGGCAACCTGTGCCAAGGCCTCCCCACCCTCACAGGGAAGAATTTCATCCCAATATCTGATTTAACCTTGTCCTCTGTCATTTTAAAGCCATTCCCCCTTGTCCTGTCACTCCAAAGTCCCTCTCCCACTCTCTTGGAGTCCTGTTGGGCACTGGAAGGGGCTTGAAGGTCTCCCTGAAGCCTTCTTTTCTCCAGGCTGAACAATACCAGTTCTCTCAGCCCTTTCTCATAGGAGAGGTGCTCCATCCCTCTGATCATCCTTGTGACCTTCCTCTGGTGTCCCAATCCCACCATCCAGCACTTTGGAAAGTGCTCTGCTTGCAGGACCTGAGCTCAGGCAGCAGAACTTGGAAGATAAGACAAAATCTTATCTGGCCCATGGTATGCAAAACACCAAGCCTCTCTGAGAATCCCAACATTTATCCCTGGGACATCTGTTTCCCAATATTTTGGCTTTGGAGAAGCCTCTGACTTGCCAGGTCAGATGGAGCCATAAGAGTGAGGCTGCTCCGTGATCCGAGTGTTGTGCAAATGGGGACAAGGGCTGGGGACAGCTGCCAAACCCTCCCTCCACCACAGGAACCCATCCCTGTCCCAGATAAACTCTGCTGCAGAGCTGCCACCCCAAATCACCCAACCACCCTCCTGAGCTCAGCCCTGGACACCAGACCCCTCTGCAAAAAATCCAACATCAACTTCAAAAGGATACTGAAGACAACAAGAAGTTGCCCAGAGAGGTTGTCACTCCCCACTCCTGGAGGAATTCCAGGTTGGACAGGGCTTGGAGTAACCTGGGACAGTGGAAGGTGTCCCTGCCCATGGCAGGGGGTTGGAACTGGATGAGCTTTAAGGTCCCTCCCAACCCAAACCATTCATGATTCTATGAAGACAAGAAAGCAAATGCCAGAGCAAAGGTTCCAGAGACTGAGATGGCTCTTTATGGCCCATCTCCCCATTATTAATTAGACCTAAACATAATTAAAAGGGAAAAGAGAGAGACTCGAACGGGATAAATGAGGAAGCAAAAGGATGGGATGTGCTCTTGCCAACTGTTCTTAGATAACAGAGAAAACAGAAAATAAAGGGGAAAAAAAAGGAAACATTATTACTCCAAGTGCTTTCCTATCCTTCTGGCCGGGATCCCAGCACCAGCAGGGATACTCCTACCCTGCTCACCCAAATATTCCCATACACCATCATCACCAGTAACTATTAACTGTAAAAACCACTAATAAATGATTAGTGATTATGCACAGATTTAATGACAGAGCTGTATTTTCATGCAGAAAAGAGGAGGATGAGGGAGGAGTGCCCGGAGCAGTGCCTGGGGGAGGGACACGGTACCTTCCCGGAGCCCGGGGATGGAGCATCGGTGGAGCCTGGACGGTCTGATCCAAAGGGAGCACGGGCTGGGAAAGGGATGGGAGCCTTCCTGGATGTGCTTACATAGGTGGGCCCCCCCCTGCTGACGCTGGAGAGGTCACAGCTCCTGCCTGACCTCTGTAGCCAGCGCGTGCCCCGTGCCAAGAAGGGAGACCACATGTCTCCTCATCCCCAAAGTGTGCAGGGCTGGAGGGGATGGGGTCAGTGTCCCTCCGTCCCCTCTGGAGATACTTGAGGTGGGACAGGTTGCCCCAGGCTGGCAGCAGGTGGGATTGGAGGCCTGTCCCACCTGGCCCTGGGGCCATTGCTGAAGCAAAGGTTGGGCTTCTGGGGATGTGCAGTGCTGGAGGTCCGAGCCCTCGGGCTTCCAGTGGGGCACTGGCAGCACCTTCTGCATGCCCTCCACCACACTGGGCATGGGCACAGACCTGCCTGTCTGCCAGGCTGGGCAATGACCTGTCCAAACCCTTC
This sequence comes from Manacus vitellinus, assembly GCF_001715985.3. NCBI lineage: Eukaryota > Metazoa > Chordata > Aves > Passeriformes > Pipridae > Manacus > Manacus vitellinus. Next base: position 2,026,166 of record NW_021940807.1, on the reverse strand, counting down.
ATTGGCACCACCAAATCCTCCACCACACCATTAAATCCTATACCACATCACCAAACCCTCCACCACATCACCAAACCCTACAATGGCACCACCAAACCCTACACCACACCATTAAACCCTACACCACACCATTAAACCCTACATCACATCACCAAACCCTCCACCACACCATTAAATCCTACACCACATCACCAAACCCTAGACAGGCACCACCAAACCCTACACCACACCATTAAACCCCAAACCTGAGCCAGCACCACCAAAACCTACACCAGTACCACCAAACCAATGGCAAACCCTACAGCAGAACCATCAAAACCTACACCAGCACCACCAAAATCTACTCCAGTACCACCACACCAACGGCAGCACCACAAAAACCTACACCAGCAACCCCAAACCCTCTAACAGCACCAAACCCATACCAGCACCACCAAACCCTTCACCACACCCCCAAACCCTTCACCACACCCCCAAACCCTACACCAGCATCCCCAAAACCTCTAACAGCACCAAACCTATACCAGCACCACCAAACCCTACATCACAGCACCAAACCCTACATCAGCCCCCACCAAAACCTACCCCACACTGGTTGTGTCCCTGCTACCCAGCAGCCAGGAGGTCTGGGCACCCTCAGAGGACCATTATGGGATGGCACCTTCCTCTCTGTAGCATTGCCCCCTCCCCATCGTGTGGCCCCACTGCAAGAATGCACGATCCCTTAGAGCCTGAATCCTTAATGAACACACGGGGCTGTGCAGGTCACAGAGTCAGAATCACAGATTCCTTAGGGTTGGAAGGGACCTCTGGAGATCATCCCATCCAACCTCCTCCCAAAGCAGGGTCACCTGGGGCAGATGAAATGGGAACGAGCCCAGGTGGGTTTGGGATGTCTCCAGAGAGGGAGACTCCACGCTCTCCCTGGGCAGCTGTTCCAGGGCTCTGCCACCCTCAATGTAAAGAAGTTCTCCCTCGCTTTGAGGTGGAACCTCTTGTGGTTTAGTTTATGGCCATTGCTCCTCATCCTGACCAAAAAAGGTCCCCAGCCCTGAGGTGAACGGCCCCGCTCGCTGCCCCTCCTGAAGCAGCAGCAGGTTGTGCCCCCACATGAGCACACACTCCCTGCTTCCCAACAGGCTGCTCCAGGGAACGAGCAGCCATAAAAAGCTGGAGAGAAGAAAGGATAATACGGAATCCAGCTGTGAAAACAAGGACTGAGTCCCTCTGGGCCCACAACCTCCCTCGGCCAGCGCCGATCCCGCTCCCCGCGTCCTTCCCGCCCAGGTTTGGTCATGAATGAGCTCGCTGAGGCGGAAGGGGAAGGAAGGAGGATGTGGGAGGAGGAGGTGGACAGCCCTTCCATGCCTGTGACACAGCTGTGGGACTGAGCCAGCAGAGCTTGGGGCTGACCCACAGCCCGAGACAGGAGGGCAGCGAGGGGAGGTTCCTCTCTCTTTGCTCATACAAGTGGTTGGTCCTGAAGGCAGGGATGTTCCCAGGGGAGTGCCAGGTGCAGGTTTTCCCAGAGAAATGAGCAGCTCAGGTGAGTCCTGCCCTGCTCACACCAAACCCTCCACCACCCTGGGGATTTGGAGGGGCTCCTGCTGCCAGGGCAGGTACCCCTGGCACCACCAGGCCTCGTGTTTTCAGATAGTTCCCAAGCAGGGATGCCTGAAGCTCCACTGTGAGGCTGGGGATGGGACACAGAGGATGTTACAGCCATGGTTTAATTCACAATAATACTAAAATCCCCCCATGATTTGCAGAAAGGCCCTCCCCAGGCTCCCAGTCTCTCGCTCACATTTCTTCCACGCTGTCTGTCAGCCCAGAGCTGGTTCAGCATCCTCTGCTAAGCTAAAAAAGACATGGAAAATCCTGTGGAAAGAGGGTATTTAAGAAAAAAGCCCTGATTCTCCTTCACTTTGTGGTAAATTCACCCTCAGAAATGCCAAGTCAGGGGCTCTGGCCTCAGCCAGCTTTTTGGGACACATCTAAGGTTGCTGCTGCTCAGCTGAGGTCCGTCCTCTCTGCTGTGGTGGTCACTGGCTGGACACCCAGCCCACCACATGTTGGTATTCCAGGAAACCCCTGGAGAATTTTCTGGGGTGAAAAGCTGCAATTAGTGACCCTGACTGAGCTCAGCCGTTACCAGAAGCTGAGGAAGGAAGATGAAGTGGTGGGAGGCTCTTCTCGAAAGTTCACTCTTTCCATCTCTGGTTCTTTCCCTCCCTTCCTCTCCAAGTCATCCTGCCTTTACCCTCCAGACACAAATAATTAAGAAACCACACCACCATCTGTGCTTCTGAGAAATGTGAAGAAGCAACAAGTTAAGGAACATGAACCAAACCCCCAAATTATGTTCTGCAGCGCTGCAGCTCCTCTGGAGCTCGTGTTGGTGCTGCTCAGCCAACTCTCTGCTGTTTCCAGGGTGTCTCCAGGCAGAAATGAGCAGGAGACCCCTATTCCCACCTCTTCCAAAGGCAAGAGCACAAGGAAGATGTGTTTTTGCCTTCTCTGGAGCACTAAGAGTCCTGCAAACCATGAGCCCTGATCAGCAGCAGGGTGGTGATGGAGCAGCCCTGTGATGGAGGGTGGACAAGACATGACGAAGGAAGGGACTTGCCTGCTGGGAGATAATATCCAAACCAGGCCCAGGACGTGCCATGAGGGTCTCTCCCATGGCACTGCCACCCTGTCCCATGTGGGACTTGACCCCAGCCAGCTGCATTGTTGCCTCCTTAGATGTGCCTCCTCTGCCCTGATGAACCATCAGAGCATCTCCCTGCCACGATCCCAGGCTCCACGTTGTGTCCACCCCTATGGTTGGCCCCAAAAAGAAGCAGGCCTCCTCCTGGCACCCCTAGTGCCACATCCCACCACCCTCAGGATGCAGATCCAGACCCTGGCCAGCCCTCGTCCTGCTGTCCATTCAAAAAGTCCTCACTCCACCCATTTCAAAAATCCAGCTGACCAAGTGGGATTTCTCCTTTGGCCAGAGCCCTTCTTTTCTGCTCTTTATTTAATTGCCAAGAATTTCCAAAACCTGGTGGAAAATTAGAGAAGCAAAGCCACCCCTGCCTCAGAGCACAGTGGTTTCATTTCCTGCCAGCCATCCTCTGTCAGGCACTGAGAGCAAAATACTCCAGGCCTTTCCAACCCCTAAATCACCCTGTTGGACTCGTAATGGGGGGTGGCTGAACTACACCTAGTTCCACCTATTGAAATGAGGGGAACAGGCTCCATCCCACAGGAACTGACCCCTCTGCTGTCCCTGATGCCCCTGGAAGTGCTGATGACGTGAATTTCCAGAGGTGTTTGCTGAGGCTGGAGCCAGTGCAGAGTCGGGGGTGGAGGGTTTGTGAGCTCGAGGGGCTGGAGACGGGACGTGGGGAAACTCGACCCCGGGGAGAAGCCAAGAGGGAATTTTGGCTTTGCTGGAGAATTAGCTCTGCCAGACTAATCATGGAATCGTAGGATCATTAAGGTTGGAAAAGACCTCTGAGATCATCAAGCCCAACCATTACCCCAGCATTGCCCTGTTCACCACTAAACCACATCCCCAAGTGCCACATCCACACCCTTTTTGGACACTTCCAGGGATGGTGACTCCACAACTGCAGCCTGTTGCAGTGCCTGACCATCCTTTCAATGAAGAAATTTTCCCTGATATCCAAACTAAACCTCCCTTGGTGCAAATTGAGGTGATTTCCTCTTATCCTTTCACTTGTTATCTGGGAACAGAGCCCGACAACCCCCTGGCTGCTCTCACCTCCTTTCAAGAAGTTGTGGAGAGTGAGAAGGTCCCCCCTGAGCCTCCTTTTCTCCAGGCTGAGCTCCCCCAGCTCCCTCAGCAGCTCCTGCTGCTCCAGCCCCTTCCCAGCTCCATTCCCTTCCCTGGACACACTCCAACCTCTCAGTGACCTTCTTGTCATGAGGGGCCCAAAACAGGACACAGAATTCCAGGTGTGGCCTCAGCAGTGCCGAGCACGGGGGGACAACCCCTGCCCTGGACTGAGCAAGGTGTTTGTTGGCTGGTTGTCCAGGGTGCTCTGCACATCAGCACATCTGCTCCAGCCACAGAATCAGAGAGTATCTCAGATTGGAAGGGATCTGCAAGGAGCATCAAGTCCAACTCACTTCACTCATCACTGAAGCCCTGGATCCAGAAACACCTGACGTGGGCACTGGGCTTGACAGGACCAAGAAAGGGGGTCACCTTGGGGGTCACCCATCATTCTGTCACATGCAGCTCAGAATTCCACACACACAGCCCATCACCTGCCCTGAGAAATCCTCACTTCCCCCAAAAGCTCCAGTGCCTGCCCAGATTTCTGCCCAGCTCCCGACTTCTGGAATTTCAGGCGCTTTCACCCGTGATCTGGGGAACGACTGATTTTATCCTCTTTCATGAAACACCTCCATTAATCTAGGCAAGAGAAGGGGAACTGGGGACGTGCACTGGAAGGGGCTGGGTGAAAGCTGCTTCCCTGGGCAGGTCTGTTTTTGAAGAGCAATGACCAGAAGTGAAGACCAAATCCCGCATTCCTCGGCGAAGGAATCCGGATGATGTCACCTCCTGCCTGGTGGCAGGAGCTGCTCCTGCCCACCACAGCTCCCTCCAGGCAGCCCCTGCCTTTCCTCCAAATATTTGTGTTGGCTGGTTTGTTGGAAGCTTCCCACGACAAGGAATAACAGCAGGATGGGCTCTCCTGCTGTACCAGCACGTTGACAGGGGCCACGGGTTAATGGGGATTCACGTGTGTCAGCCAAAATTTCACTGCCAGTAGCAGAAGTGTGTGTGTGTGGGGGGGGTTGTTGGGTTTGTGTCTTTTTTTTTTTATTCTTTTTTAAATCTGTGTGGTGCACTGCAGGCTGAGATATATCAGAAATCTCCTAAAATAGAAGGCTCCCTGCTCCACTAAACCACTTGGAACCAAATTCCCTCGATTTTCCAGCTCGTGCGTGGAGATTGGAGGCTCAGAGATGTGTCCTAATCCTGTGGCTTTCTCTCCCTTCCTTCCTATTAGGATACACCTAGTAGGATATATCTACTGGGATACAGCTACCAGGATGCCTAAAGCAAATCAGGATCTTTCCTAACCAACTGGCCTGGAATAAAATGCTCTTTTGCCTGGAAGGGGAGTCCCAGTAGATGTTTCTAGGAAAAGGGTTGCAGGGGTATGGAGCAACTGTGAGGTGGGGTGGACCATGTGCCATGGTCTCCTCAAAGTGAAAAGATCTTTCCTGGCATCCTCCAAGACTGGTTTTAATGCATTTGGGTGGGATTTAGATACCTAAACTGGGGTGTTCAACCCTCCCTGGAACCAAGTTCAGCATCTTCCCTGTGAGGGTGGGGAGGCCCTGGCACAGGTTGCCCAGAGAAGCTGTGGCTGCCCCTGGATCCCTGGAAGTGTCCAAGGCCAGGTTGGACGGGGCTTGGAGCAACCTGGGATAGTGGGAGGTGTCCCTGCCCATGGCAGGGAATTGGAACAGGCTAATTTTCAAGGTCCCTTCCAACCAAAACCATTCTGTGACGTTAGGATTCCATATTCTGTGATCTGCCTGGCCTCCAAGGGCTGGTCTGGGACTCAGCTCAGTTTCCAGCTCTTCTCTCCCCTCTAAACCTCTCCACGTGCTCTCAGGAACCAGGAGAGCAGAACCACGCCCTGTCCAAGATGTGTCATCCCCCTGCAACTCTTTCCTGCTAGTTCACATCTTTAACTATCCTTAAAAACACCCACCCCACACCAAGGTGCTGCTCAATCACCTGCTTCTCCTCCTCTCCTGTGATGCTGGAGGAGGGAAGGTGGACACAACCAGAGGGATCAGGAGCTGATTGTAAAGTAGGTGTCTTATGGATAAAGACCTTCCTTATGCTCTAAGATAACCCACTGCTGGCACATGAGGAAGTTTCACACTCTCACACCTTGGGAGAGGGGTAATCCTGCCCTTCAGTGGAAAAAGAGCAGCAGGAGGGTGTTTTTTGTGAGATGCTCGTGAGGTTCAATCACTCCAAACCCCACAGGTCTCACCAAGCCCCTGATTTTACCAAAACTTGGGCTGTGTCACTGAGATCCCACAAAGACACAGGGAGAGGAGTGATGGGGTGTGTTTTTAACACCAGCTTTGCCCCATATCTGTGGGGGTGAGCTGGTTTGGGTAATTAAAGAAGCACATTTAAGCGACTGCCTCCTGCAGCTGCTGATCCTCTCGCTCTGCCCAGCTGTGAGCACGGACAGGAGCCCCAGGCACCACGGTCTGTCCCTCTCAGTGCCAGATGTGACCTTCACTGGCACGATGGATCCCTAAACCTGGATGGATCCCACCATGCTGAGGGATGAAATCATCTCTCCTTCCCCACGGGGGACTTCAGCCTGCAGTAACCTCTCAAAGCCAGGCATTTTGCAGCAGCTCTAGCCCTAAATCAACCCTTCTCCTTAATTTAGCACGGGACTTTCATCACTGCTCTGTTGTTTTTAAGCTCTGGTGATAAAAGGTTTCAGTGAATATTTCAAACCGTGCATAAACTCCACCCTGCCAACACAAACACCATAAAAAGCACTCCCTATAAATCTGACCTCACCCTCACTACTTGCTATTAAAATCCTCTGGAACGGCTCAAAAAGTGCCAGGAGGCTCTGCAGCCACGAGATCCGGGAGACAGGGACTAGAGCTTGCAAGAAGGGAGCTGCCCGGAGCAGAGTTTCCTCCTCACCCTCCCACCTCGGGATCTCCGGGAGAGCTCCGCTCCTGGAAGATTAAATAAACGAGCTCCACCCCCACACGTGTCCTGGCTGGCACATGAAACCTCCAGACACGGAATTTCTTGCAGAAAGCTGCCCTTCTGCCTTGGCTCAATCCCTCTCCTCCTGTTTTCCGGGGCATTCCCTCTCTGCTGTCACAGCCAGGAGTAAGGTTATCCCACAAAACTGGGAGCGCCCCACTGACCCCACAGCTCAGGGCTGACACAGGAGGTCAAACCCTACGTTTGGCACTGGAGTTGTCCCTGATCTGCAGGCACAAACAGCCTTGGCCAAACCTCACAGCAGCCCCGAGGGCCGAGGGAGGGCTGGAGCAGCCCCCAGGCAGGGACCAGCCCCAGCTCTGGTCATTTTGCCACGGGTCCCGCCCCCTAAAAGACCAGCCCGAGCCATCTCCCAGGCTGGGGCCAAAGCAGAGGGCACAGCAGTGCCCCTGCTCTCCCAAAATCGCGGTGACACACGGTCCCTCTCCCCACCCCGGGGGTGTCGGGAGAGCTTTGCTCTCCAGCCGGAGCTCCTCACCTCTCCGCTCCCACCGGGATGCCGGGCGGGTCTCCACGCCCCAGACAGAGCCGTGGGATGCCTCACTCTCCACCAGCCCAGCGTTCCTCGCTCCGTGCCACATCCACGCTCCGCACACCTCCGGCCCCATCCAAGCAGCCGCGGCTGATCTCACCCGTCTCCCTCCGGCCCCGCCGCACGGAAAACGCTTTGTCTGGGAATTCTGCAGCCCCAGAGCCACCACCTCCCACCAAGCCAAGCCAAACCAAGCATGCAACGCAGCCCCACTGCCAGGCAGGCTCCCCGCAGTGCCCTTGGAGGAGCGGCGGCAGGAGCGGCTCCTCCCGGCCGGCTGCTCCGGCAGCTGGAGCATCATCACACGGCATCATCCAGCGGCTCTCCCCGGAGCCCCGGCACAGCTAATGGGTTGTGACATCTGGGGTGACCCCTAAACACCTACCAAACCCAGCATGGAGTGTCCCTCACACAGCCCCTGGGGGCTGAGGTCAGCACAGGGCCCTGGCCCCGGCGCTCTCCCCTTTCCCGGGAGATCCAACCACAAGCCCCGGGAGAAGCCACGGCTCTCCAAACGAGGCTGTTTCCACAGGAGGGGTTGCTTTGCGATGCCCGTGGCATCATCTTTCCCCCCCTCTCCTCCTCCCCTCCTCTTCTCCAGCGTCTCATCCTTTCTATCAGCCTTGATCTGTTCTGACTCGGAACTCTCCAGAGCCGGGGCTGGCTCAGCATCCCCCCCTCCGGGAGCCACGAGGTGCTCCCGCGTCCCACCCATCACCAGAGGAGAGCAAAAGGGCTGCTCTCGTGCTGCACAAAGGCCCCGGGGCGACCTGGCAGTGCTCGCACAGGCCACGGGGTCAGCGAAAACACAGCCAGAGCCGGGGAGACATCGCCTGCTCTTGCATCATGTCACTGGAGAGCGGCTCCTCCCCGGGGCAGGGGGGAGGCAGGGGGAGCTGCCTGCCCTGGAAAGGAAACCAGGACATTCATTCCTTAGCGAACCTGGTTAACTGTTTCTGTCTGGGAGCGCGGAGGAAAGGGCTGGGCAGAGCACTGAGCGAACCCATTGTCCCCGGCAGGAAAAAAAAAAGAAAAGGGACGATAAAAACGCGCCTGGAGGAATTTGGCTCGGGATGATCTTTGAACCGGCTTCCAGATGCACGGCAGGGTGTTCTCTGGGGCCAGAACCCGTTGGTTGGGGTCGTGGGTTGGATTAACTCTGTGTTGATCCAGAGGAGGGATTGAAGCACCCAAAGTTGCTCAAGGCTGGGCTGGAGCTGGAAGTGATGCCTCACCCCAGGTGGTTTGGCCACAGTGGGGGATAAACCACATTTCTGGGCTGTTTTCCCATGGTTTTGTCCACGTACACCCCGCTGGTGGGCTCGCATGTGCCATCAGTGGCTCGTTGCCTCCCTGGCCTCCACCCTGTGCTTGAAAGGCCCCTCACACAAGGCAGACACTGGTTCAGCTCCAGGCCCAGCTCGTGTTCAGGAGGGAATTAAAAAGGGCCAGAAATAATGTCTTTGGGAGATGCCAAGATCCCTCCATCCTTGCTCTGTTGAAACGGACCTTATCTCTGAGGAAACGGGGGTGATCTGTGTCCATCCACCCAGAAAAGAGGCTCTTGGGACCACCCTGGCCCCTGCAGAGGTGCCACCCTGTCACCCCCACTGCTCCCAGCTGGTGGTGGCATCTCCCAGGGCTGAGGCTGTTGAGTGTCATTAATGATTGGGGTGGTGGGACCGAGCTTGGGGCCAGTCCCCCTCGGGGGGTGTGTTGGGGGTTCTCAGCAGACAGCTCAAAAACACACCAGGAAAGGACAAGATGCAGCCAGGAAAGAATTCAAATGGATATGAAATAAGTCTCCCAGACAAACAGTGGCACAGGGAGCTGGTGGGATCTTCACCTTGGAGACAACACGGCTGGACAGGACTCCAGGCAGCTCCATCCAACATCAGAGCTGGCCTTGCTCCCTGACCTGAGGTGCCTTCAGCCTCTGCTGAAGGGATCTCAGCCCTGAGATCCCCACCTTGCTCAGCATCTCCCACATCTCCACATCCACTGGGAAAAGCTGCCGCCCTCCCCAGGAGGATGGAAAAGAAGCAAAAAGTCAGAACACGGAGGAGGGCGTGCAGCTCTTGGAGGAGCTCTGCTGACCTGCTCAAGGGCTTGGCTCATCCTTGTGAAGTCACCTCACTCCTTAGGGACAGCCCAGGGCACACCTGAGGCTGGGACAGGGGATCCCCACCTCCTGAGGGTGCAGCCAGAGCAATGAGGGGACAACCCACAGCACCAAAAAAAAAGGCCGAGGCAGGGAGAGAAACAAACTGCTCCAGCAAAGTTAGAGGTGGAATAGCAATTTATATTCATTTATAGGATGGGGCTCCTGATTTTCCTTCCATTTTCCCCGTCTTCTGTTCCTGCAGCCCCAGTTTGCAGTGATGATGTGCAGAAATCCCACACAAGCTCCCTTATTTTCCCTTTTCCTGGCACCGAGGAGCAGGAACCACGTGGATTTACAGGGTTGCTCACCACGACTTCCAAGAAACAAATCAGGTCAAAGGGAGCTGTGCAGCCTTAAAAATGACCCCTGGGCCGGTTGGATGAACACTGGGTGGAAGAATTCCAAAGAAACCCTGAATTACAGGAGAGGAGAGTCCTGGGACCTGCAGGAATACCACTCCACCTCCACAGTGGATTGCTGGGCAAGGAGGGGTTTCCTTCTTACACACACTGATAAAAAAAGTCTCCTGGTATTTTGGTCTTGGACAAGACCCAAGGATTGTCTCAGAAATAGCTCTCAGAGCTCGCAGGAGGAGCACAAGGCTCAGATTCCCCATCAGCCTCATGTCCCTTTCTCCCCTTCCCACCCGCCAGTGACTCACTGGAGCTGGGTTAGGATGGATTTCCTTCCTCCAGCTTCCTAAGGAGGCTTTGGACACAGGACAGATTGCCCTCCTGTGGCATTCCAAGGTAATTTGGGGGAAAAGGAGATGATGTCTGTAGCCTCCTAAGACTCTTGTGTCCCTCAGGTTGGAATATGGGGTTGTTTACTCAGCCTCCCACCAGGAGAGCGCACGACACTCTCCCATTAAGCACAGCTCAAATCAATTAATTAAGCCAAGCTCCTGTGCTTGGGATAGATGGGAAGGGCATTTTGGGATGGGAGGAGATGGAGTTTCCAGCAGGGGAGAGAGAAATGCCTGCTCAGGTGTGACCAAGGAGGGCTCAGGAGCTCCTTCCAGCCCCCCTTTCCTGAAAACCCTTTGGACAAACGCTGGTTGCACCCAAGTTTGCAGAGGTCTGGAGGTAGAAGGGACGTAGCTCAGGGTCACCCATTAACCCCAAGGAAGATCTCAGAGATTTAAAAAGAATGGGACTAATAAAGGGGACAAAAACGCAGCAGCATCTCCCCATGAAGCTCTTCTCAGGGCTTTGAGGTGTGGATGGGGCATGCAAGTTGGAGATCCCACTCCAGAACATCATCCTGGGTGTTGGGTAGACAAGAGGAGAGTTTTCCCTCAAGGAAGGGCTGGTTGGCCAAGAAGAGGAGGCCACCAAGGAGCAGGTGCAGCTCCCACTGGTGGTGATGCTCCCCGTGCCTCGGTTTCCCCGGCTGACAGGAGGGAGCACATCCTTTGTGAGGTGTTTTTGGATGTGGGGATGAAAAGCGTGGAAAATCTGTTTTAAAAACAATCCAAAAGCACCTCACAGAGAAGATCAGTGGACTTGTTGTCCGTGGGTTAGAGGCAGCAGCTGCAAATCCACATCTTCTGCTGGGATGAGCTCCTGTGCCCAGAGTCCTCCTTAAAGACCTTGTGATGCAGGAGCAAAGGGATCTAAGCTGCTGATCCCAAAGGAAGCAGGATGCAGACCCAAAAACTTGCAGAAACCTCAGAAGTGTAACTCAGGACCAGCAGGAAAACCAGACCCTGAAGTATCTTCCTCTCCCCACCTCTGGTGGTCTGAGAGGGGAAGGAGGTTTGGGGCAGGGAGAGGCCAGGAGGTCCCAGAGCACAGAGGGGTTTCACAGGATCCCAGAATGGTTTGGGTTGGAAAAGACCATTAGGATCATCTCATTCCAACCCCCTGCCATGGGCAGGGACACCTTCCACCAGCCTGGCCTTGGACACTTCCAGGGATCCAGGGGCAGCCACAGCTTCTCTGGGCAACCTGTTGCCAGGGCCTCCCCACCCTCCCAGCCAAGAATTCCTTACTTTTTCCACAAGGAAAAAGCTAAACCACCAGCAGCTTAATCCCAAACCTCCAGGAGCTGGATTTGCAGTGCCCTGGGTGCCGGGGGATGGTTTACACCCACCAAGAGCACAAACTGCTGCCAAATAGGGATGTTGAGGCTCTCACCGCCGGCAGGAAAGGCAGGACACGAACGTCAAGTCAAAACGAGCACATTTCCCACCCAAAACGACGGGAAAAGGGCAGAAAATGAGGAGCAGGGTGGGAGCAGAGCGGGGTTGAAGCAGAGGGAGGGGATCTGTGGAGCGCTGGGAATCAGCCAAGCTAAAAAAACTCATCAGCGAAATAAAGCGGGGAAGGGAGGGGGGGGGGGAACGAAATAAAACAAACTGAAAAGTAACATACAGAGAATCTCCGGGCTCAGTCCTTCCCAAAAACGTCCCATCCTGGCTGGCTGTGGATCCCTGTCCCTGCCCGGTGCCGCGGGCAGAGCTCCCGACGCTTCTCCTCCCTCCCACACCCCTTCGAACCCTTCGGGCTCTTCCCGCTGATCCAGCCTGGAGATGGTGACGTGGAGACCTCCACTGGGGGAGGCTTCCCGAGCCGGGAAAGCTCCTCTGGATCTGACACTGCAAACCCCCGGACGCCAAGGATTCCTTAATTTCCTTTTATTTCTTGAATTTCTTTCAAAAAAAAAAAAATCCCATTAAAAAAAAAAAAGAAAAGGGAATGTGGTGAATACTTCCAGAGCCAGTGCTTATGGAAAAGTAAAAAAAAAATCGAATAATTCAAATAGTCCAAAGGTTTAGGGCTAAAAATAGCAGGAAGAGCTCCTGGGAGCAGGGAAGCGGAGGTGCTGCAGCAGGATAAGGAATGCTTCCTTCTTGTTTGGAATTTCTTTGCCTTTCTGTTCCAACAGCACTGAAGCCGAGCAGAAAATCGGCTGCAAACCCCCCCCGTCCTCACAGCTGCAGGGACAGACCCCAGCACCACCAAAAAACCTGTTTCCCCCCCCCAATTTTCACATCCGAAGCAGAGCCAAAACTTTTTGGTGTTACTTTACAGTTAAATATTTTCAGTTAAATACTAAAAATATTTAACTGGCATTTAACAAGAGGCTCCTTGCCAGCACCACCCCAGCTCCTCTTCATCCCTCTTCTCCCTTCCCAGCCCTGTTTTGCAGGGAAGGGGGGACAGCTGGAAGCACTGCTGGGCTCTGTGGGCAACAGCTGGAAGGGAAAACAGCTGGCAGGGGACAGAGGGGACATTTCCCTCTTCTCCCAGCCCCTCCTGCTCCCTGCCAGAGGGATTTTTTTTCCCCCTGTGCAGCTCTCTGGTTGCAGGGGGGAGGGGATGTTGCCCCTCACTCGAACCCAGGGATTAAATAACTTCCCCCATCCAGAGGCAACAACCCTCTGGCACATCACTGGCTGTTCCTTCCCGTTGCCAACTCAGATGATTTTATGGCTGATCTCACAAAAATTGATGTTTTCCTTAAAGGCCCCGGGTTGGGAGGCGAGATTTGGCTTCCAGGGGTCCAAACCAGAGGAGTTTTACTTACTGCACTTTAAGAAAATCCTAACTCTTGGCAAATCCAGCGTGAAGAAGACTCTAAACCTCCAAAAATCTCGTGGTTCTCCGACCTCCTAATCCTACATGACCCTACAGCGTGTCTTAAGTGGCTCCCACCATGTGAAACTGCTCAAAATAAGTTGTTTTTTCCTGGTTTAAAAGGATTTTTGAGAGATGTCCTCTTCTCCTGGGATGGGGAAGCCAAGTTTTCAGGCTCTTATTTCATTTTTTTCAAGTGGGTTTCTGCTCTCCAGCTGCTTTGGGCAAGGAAGAAGCTGGGAAACAACCTGGCTGATGGTGCAGAGGGGGGATGTGTTCCCAGGAGGAATTTTCAAGAGGAAATCAGCTCATAGGATGCTCCAGGGATAGAGGAGGAGGAGGGAGAAGGGAGACATCACCACAGCACTTGCTCCTGCAGCTGCTGCAGCCCTTGACACGCTCACAAGCCCAAAGCTCAGCCCAAATCCCAGGGTTTCAAGCAGATTTTGGGGTAAGGAAAACACCCTCACCAGAAAACATGTAGGGAGATGCTTTTTGGAGGTGCCCAGCTCGAAAACAACCTTAAATATGCTCCTAAAAAAAATCTCAGCCCTGCTTTGTATCAGACCCAGAGCAAAGTCTCATTCAGCCTTGTTTAAAACAGTCCCAGGCAAAACCCTGGCTCTGAATTTTCAGGGTTTGTCCAGACCCCTAAGAAGAGCCGGGTTTCTGTGGCTTAAGCTCGTATTTAATGCAAAAGGTTCTGTATAAAAAGAAATAAGATCATTTTCATGGCTCTCAAAGTTGACTTTTTATGGGATATCTAAAAAACAGGGTCTCTAAAAAATATGATATCTAAAAAAATGATATCTAAAAATATATATGCAATATAATGTATATTCAATATAATGTATATTCAATATAATGTATATTCAATATAATGTATATTCAAAATAATGTATATGCAATATAATGTATATGCAATATAATGTATATACAATATAATATATACACAGTATAATAGATACACAATAGATACACAATATAACAGATAGACAATATAATAGGCAATATAATATATACACAATATAATAAATACAATATATTATAAGGATCCATGAAGGAGTGACAAGGCCCCCCCGGGATGAGGAGCAGAGCATCCTTTTGCTCCCAAATCCCCAATTTCTCCCTCCCAGTGCCACCCCCAGGGTCCCACCCCGCTTGGGAATGACAATTCCAGCCATACCTTTCCCAGCCAGGAAAAAAGGGGCCTCTGGGCCGAGGGGCTTCACCACATAACCAGAGACCTCCGTGGGGAGAAAGCCCTGCAGCAGGACCAGCACAGCCCTGCAACAAAGGCAAGGAGGAGGCGATTATTCCCGGGAATCTCTCTGCCAGGCACAATACGGCAGCGTTTCAGTGTCCTGCTCAATGGCACCATTGTCCCCCCTGGAGCTGCAGCTCCTATGTGGGATGGCACGGGGTGAAGCTTCTGCTCCTCTGAGAGCTCCTAAAAGGCTTCCTCCTGTCGCTGGGGAGGAGCAGGAGGTTTGTTTTCCTTTTGTTTTCCTCCCAGGGCAGGAGGGATCCCGGTTTTCCCTTGCCAGCGCTGCTGCCCGGGGTGAGGTTCCTCCAACAGAGGAAGGAAATGGGATCTTGGATCAAACCCATCAGGGGTACAGAGGTGGGGGGAGGATGGGGTTGAGGAGGGGTGTTAACAGCTCCCAGTGGTATTTTGTTGGGATCCTTCCAGGGACTTTGGAGCTGCATCCATGGGAGGAGCACACGGAGGAGCTGGAGAGGGTCTGGAGGTGTCCACTGAGATCACAGAGTCATGGAATGGTTTGGGTTGGAAGGCACCTTAAAGACCATCTCATTCCAACCCCCTGCCATGGGCAGGGACACCTCCCACTAGCCCAGGTTGCTCCAAGCCCCCTCCAACCTGGCCTTGGACACTTCCAGGGATGGGGCAGCCACAGCTTCTCCGGGCTGGAGGGCAGGTGAGTTGGGTCTGGTCAGGCTGGTGATGAGCAGGGAGACCTTTTTGATAAGTTATTAAATGGGAAGGTGGCAAGAAAAGAAAACCAAAATGTTCTCAGTGGCCCCCAGGGCCCATCTGCAGCAGCCAAGGAGATGGGAAGGCACAAGTGAAGACCCTGCCTGTCTTTGGAAACACCAGGAGCTACTGCAAGAAGACTGGTGACATTTTTTTCCCCACAGGCCAAGGGGGATGAGGTTGGATTTCAGCCATAAACCCAGCAATGAGCCCAGAGGTGCCACCACAGGAGGGGGATGGCCCCAAAGAGCAGCAGCACCTGTACTTGGGAGGGCATAAAACACAGAGTATTACATAAAAATTATGTCTATAAAGGCAGATTAAATGTGGGAATGCTGCTGTCATGGAGCCAGGCAGCTCCTGGGAATCTGGGCAGAGGTGCAGGGAGCACTGGGAGGAGGGAGCAGAAGGGATGTTCCCAGGTCTGAGGCTGGGATGGCTGTGGAAGTTCTGGCTCTCTGGGTCTGCAGGTCAAGTCACTGCAATAATTCCAGTGGGATATGGAATCGATGGACCAGGTGAGATCACCCTCCTCCTCAGGGGAGCTGTCTGACAGGCACTCCCACCCCATGGATGTGCTCCAGGCAGGGACATCATCCCACTGGTTTGGGATCCCACCAGTTCCCCCTCTGCACCTGAGCTGGGGGGTTGTTTTCTCTCTCCGGGAGGCATCAAGGACCACCACTGTGTTCAGAACAAGGGATGCAGCTCGAGTATCCTGCACTCCCAACCAGGAAAAATGATAAGCCACCCTCTTTTCCTCATCCTATACCTGGTAAACCCACATCAGCACATTGCTGGTGTAACTGGGGGGACTGGGAAAACTTTTTGAGGAGTTTTTTCCCCCATCACCTCCCTGCTGGCTTCGCACTGGGGAGCCAGGGGCATCCCTAGGGCTGGATTTCCACCACACAGGTGCTTTATATTCCATCAAGACTTCCCTGATGCAAACAGGAGCAGCAGCCCCTGACCCTTCAGGGAATATCTGCAAAATTAGTGCTGGGCTGAGGATGTGGGCGCTGTGGGGGGACAGTCACCCTGCCCTTCCCTGTGCCCTTTGGCTCCAGGGGTCTCATTCATTAAAAAGAATTACTGAAGTAACCCCCTCTATGTGGAAATTAATATACATATATTTTCCAATCTCCACCTGGATACTGGAATTTTGCCTTTCCTGCCTCCCTTCTTTATATCCCCTCCCCATGTCTCCAGAGATGGGGAGAGTAAAATCCAGGAAAACATCCTGTTGCTCCCTCTTTCTGTGCCCAGACAGAGAGAAGTCAGGCACCAGGAGGGGGGGGATGCATCCCTGATTTCACAAGCATCCGGTTGTTCCAGTTGTCCTGCGGTGGCAACTGGTACAGTCGGAATTGCAGATGGCTCCCGGTGTTTGCAGGGCCGGAGTCACGTCCGGGACGAGCTGCTGCTGCTGGGAAAAGCTGAGGCTGAGCTGGATTCCCCAGTTTTGGGGGCTGGGAGTGGATAAACCTGGAGCAGGGCGTGGGTGCCGGGTGCGTGTCACCCCCCCCGGAGCCGGCCGGGATTATGGATCGGCGTCCCGCGCTCTCCAGGGATGACACAGTTGCACGTCCAGTCGATGTGGCTGACCCAAATACGAGGCTGGCACGGCCTGGTCCGGCTGCCAGGGCGGCTCTGATCCTCATGGAGCACCCTACAAGCACCCTGGAGCATCCAGGGCATCGGGGCTCTCCCCAGCGCCCTGTGCCGGAGAGGAAACTCCATCCTTCCACACAACCTTCCACACAACGTCCTTCCCAGCAGCAAGGCCACCAGGGAAAAGCCCTGGAGGAGCTCCTGGATGAGGGGTGCTGGCATGGGGATCCCCCAGGAGGGTGATGGGCTGTGTGGGATTGTGGGACCCACCTGTTGTCGGTGCTGGCGGTGTCTCAGGGCGAGGTGGCAGCAGCTGGCACGTGGATGTCACCTCCCTGTCCTGGGGGAAAGCACAGAGGGCATCAGGACACCTGGTATGGCACAGACTGTGCTGAGTTGGGAGAACCCACAAGGATCACGGAGTCCAACCCTCAGCCCTGCACAGGCCCATCCCCGGGAGTCACACCCCACATCCCAGAGGATCATCCAAAGGCTCCTGGAGCTCTGGCACGGGTCACACCACCCTTAAACAAAAAAAGACCCCTTAAAAAAAAAAAGCCCACAATCCACCATGGCTGGATTCCTCATCTTGGGAAAGCCATTCCAAGCCCACCTCCCTCTGCTCCCATGGGTTCCATCGCTCCTCATCGGCTCTGGGATGATGCCAGAGGATTTTGCGCTGTGACTGATCAGGAAGCACCAGCAGGTGCAACCCCAGGGAGAGGGATGGCACCCCAAATTCCCTGGATTAAACCTCTCAGCTCCTGTTTGAGGCCACACAGGCACCAGAGGATTCCCTAGGAGAGGTTTCCATCAGAGTGGATAGAGCAGAAAAGAACGTTTTTTGCCTAAAGAAGTGGGAATTTGCACCCTTGGAGCCCCTTGGACTCGGGGCCAGGCAGCACCGACCCCACTGAGAGCTGAACACCCTCTCCAGGAAGTTTTTTTCTCCCAGGAAATCCTAGGACAGCACTCGGATCGCTGCAGGCACAGCCTGACACACCATCCCTGAGCACCAACACGAGCCCATCCCACCACACTTCCACACCTGGGATGCTCCGTGCTGGGAACACACACAGAGGGAGCTGGACACTGATGGACAAGCAGGAAAATCAGGGTTATTCCCGCTCCGTTTTCTCCCCTCGTTGCTCATTTTCCACGCCGGCTGCCCAATTATTTCCCAGGCTGGCTCTGCCCCGCGGTGCCTTTCTGCACTGGCATGGAAGGGAGAAATCAGAGCTGCCTCCAACAGCACTGAGATGCCAAGAAAAACCACGGCAAGGACAAGTCTCTGGACCGTGGGCTCATCAGGGTGGGGGCTTTGGGCTAATTTGGGCTAATTTGGGCTGCTTGAAGCTGTCCTGGAGTGTGCCTCCAGCTTTTCCTGGCTTCCCCCGGGATGATTTGGGCTTTAGGGATTGCCTGCCCTCGTGTATCCCTGCACAACATCCTTCCCAGCAGGCTCATGGTGCATCCCAAACCCGCGTTCTCTCCTTGGAGAGGTATTTCTATTGCCAAAGGGGGATAGGCAGGAAAAATGATAAAAAAAAAAAAAAAATCAGGGAAAAATGATCAGTTCCTGCCCCAAAAGTGGTGTCAGCCCAGATTCAGCAAAAACCCACAAGGCAACGACTGCAAAGCAACAGCTTTGAAGCAAAAGTGCTACAGGGGGTTGTTCTTTCTTTGGCATCAGCTCCAAGTGACCCCCAGCCCAGCCAGGGAGAGCTCCCAGGGCAGGTTTTATCCCAGCTTTTCCCTGGTGTGGCTCCTCACACCATCCCCAGCACCCTTCTCCATCCTCCTCCTGCAGGGATGTAGGATGAGGTGCTGCCACGTTTCCCAAAGCATCTCAGAGCTGAAAAGAGCTGAAGCCTGTCCAGTTTTATCCCAGTCTGACAGAACAGTGAACACACAGTTACATAAAATCCCTTTTTCTGACATTTCTGGAAGCAACCCAGGAGCAGGGCCTGTTCCTTTGCCTGGGTGTGCCCCGAGATGGGAACAGCACCTCCCTGCCTGGAAGATCTCCTGGGTGGGAGAAAGTGTCCTCCAGGAGGAGAATCTTAAATCACAAATAACCCCTGGGCAGGGAGGCTCCTGATCCTTCGCTTTGCCAGTCTGATGCCTCAATCCCAGCTCCACACTGAGCACCAGGAGCAGCTGTGGAGAACCCAGAGTTTGGGAGCTGCCACAACTGCCCAGCGTGGTCCTTGGGATGTGGGAATGGAACACCAACGAGCCAGTACCAAAAACATGGATCCCAAAAGGTATTTATGGTTTCAAACGTAAGTAATAAAATAAACTCTCATTTTTTCAGGATGCAGGAATTAAACTCATCTCAACAAGTGCCTTCGCCCACCCACTTTTGGGATCTGATGCCCCTCCTAGAGAGGGGTCCCCAACCTGGAGAGGGGCACTGCCAGCACCCAAAATGAGTCCCTGGGATGCCCCCCAGCCGTGCCACCTGCTCGGTGACCAGCCTGGCTCCACCACCCGCTCCCAATCCCTCCGCTGCCCATCCCCATCCCGACGGCCACCCCGTCACCTCCCATTAGCCCCGGCCATCCAGGCGTTCCCTGCTCGGCTCCGGCACACACAGCAGCCAAAGCAGGTCACCCAAAACAAGCCGGGTTATTCCAGACTTCCCTCTCCCTTCCCACAGGGAAGGGGAATGCGAGGGGTCTGCACGACTTGTCTTGTTTCCGTTTTCCAAGCGCTGCCACACGGCTGGAGCATCATCCCCGTTTCCCGGGCACCACTCACCTCTCCCGCTGGGATGGGTGAAGGCTGGGCTGGAGGTGCTGGCAGGAGGGATCAGCAGGCAGGGAACGGGCATTTCCATGTGGTGTCGGCACCGCAGGTCCCACGGGATGGCCGGAGCTCACCAGACTGAGCCCAGCGCCGCGTCCTGCACCTCCGGCTCTGCTGCTCCGTGATTCCGATCCCTGATCCCGGCGCTTTCCCGCTGTCACAGCTGCCAT
The DNA here is from genome assembly GCF_001715985.3 of Manacus vitellinus. NCBI lineage: Eukaryota > Metazoa > Chordata > Aves > Passeriformes > Pipridae > Manacus > Manacus vitellinus. Next base: position 2,006,493 of record NW_021940807.1, on the reverse strand, counting down.
CTAGAGGGGACCTTTTCCCATTGCAAACACGTCCCTCAAATTGTAACAAAATCCCAAGGTTCAGGAATAAAAAATAATCCCGGTCCATCGCTTGATGGCGCAGGAAGAGCCTGGACACAGAGGTTCACACCGTGAATCCACACGGGATTTTCCTGCTTGTTTTACCAGAGTTAGAACCAAGCAACAGGACACCCACAAGAGGAAGGAATATTTCTAGGGAATCTAGGAAACATGTATTTAACAGTCCAGGAGAGGTAAATGGTCAAAACAACCCTCAAATCACGTTTCTGAAAGCAAGTGAGGGGCTAAAAGGGTTGCCCAGGGTGGGGTCCTGCTTCTTGCTGTCCAGAACATGGAGCTTTGGAGTGACCTGGATGAAAAGGTACCTCAGAGCAGCTGGATAAATGGAAGGATGGGATGTGAAGAGGATGAAACCCAAAATTGGAGGGTTAAGGTACAAACCTGCCATGGTAAGACATGGTTTGGGGGCGAGGAACTGAGAGCCTGGCACTGTTGGTCCAGCTGCTCATGGGCTGCTCGGTGCCAGCTGGATCCGGGATTGGTTTGGGGGGAAAACAGCTGGAAGTCACCACCGGCGGGCTGGGAGCTCTGGTGGACTGGCCATTTCACAGGACACAATTCCAGAATGGTTTGGGGTTGGAAGGGACCTTAAGGACCATGTCATTCCAACCCCCTGCCATGGGCAGGGACACCTTCCACTAGCCCAGGTTGCTCCAAGCCCCGTCCAACCTGGCCTTGGACACTTCCAGGGATCCAGGGGCAGCCACAGCTTCTCTGGGCAACCTGTGCCAGGGCCTCCCCACCCTCACAGGAAAGAACTCCTTCCCAATATCCCTCTGGCACTGGGAAGTCATTCCCCCTTGTCCTGTCCCTCCATCCCTTGTCCCCAGTCCCTCTCCAGCTCTCCTGGAGCCCCTTTAGGCCCTGGAAGGAGCTCTCAGCTCCCCCTGGATCCATCTCTTCTCCAGGTGAACCCCCCCAGCTCTCCCAGCCTGGCTCCACAGTCTTCACCCTCCGTGAGGAACCTCTCCAAGGACCCTCAGGATCTGACCTGCTGGAGGGACCAAAGGGCTTGGAAGTTCACAGAATATCCTGAGTTTGGAGGAACCCACAAGGATCCAAGTCCAACCCCTCGCCCTACACAGGCCAACCCCAGAAATCCCACTCTGAGTTCCATGAAAGCATCGACATTAAGGCTGAAGAAAACTCGGGAAATGAAGTGAAAGCTCTCCAGGTCTCAAAGCAAAGACCAGCATGGGTGACAGTGGCTGGATACCATGGATTCCTCCAGGAAAAGGGATTTATTGCTGCCCTCAAGCACATCAGCCCAAAAGGCTGCACAGCTTGGGAGGGAAATCTTTTCTGCCCCAAAACTTGTAGGTATAAGAACATCTAAAAATCTACCTGCACCCCAACTCAAGTGGAACAACGTGCAGATTCCAAGATTGCTGCTGGGATAGCAGAGAAGTTCACAGGAGTTTTCCCCCAGAAAAAGAAGAAAAAAGCAGTGGATTGATGATAAAATAGCTGCCCTTTATGGAGTGGCATCAGCTGGCACGACGTGTCCCTCCCCAGATCCCACAGTGGCATCCCAAGCCACGTGCCAGGGATGCAGGTGCCCAAATTGCTCCTCCACAGCCTTCCAGAAGGGCTCTGCCCTTGGGCAGCTTCCAGAGGATCTGGGGGTACAAACCTGGGAGAAACACGAGCACGACCAGGTTTCCTTTTCTTTCCTTTTAATATAAACATCCTAGGGAAACTTGGGAGGAGGAGCAGCCTAAAGGGAATGTCTTTTGGAATAAAGCCGTGCGACATGCTTCGGGAATGATGTGCAAAATTGAAATGTCCAAGCAGGGTCAGCTCAGTTCAGGACTTCCTGGATTCTTGGGTCTTCTTGATTTCCTGCAAGGAGAGCAGGAAAACCACTGAGAATCTGCCACTTTTGGGGAAAAACTCTTGGTTTCAGAGCTCTGGAGGTCAGGAGTGACTCAGATCAGAGGATTGAGCCCAGAGTTCACCTTCAGAGACAAGGCAAGGTTTGACTTGGAGGCTCCAAAAATAGGAATCCTCTTCTACACCACCCAGGGATGTATCTTTATTTTCTCCCTAACCCAGGACTGTGCTGGATTCATTTCCCACTTTTAGGCCCTAGATCCATCATCCATGAGCTGTGCTCAGTCACATCCCTCAACCCAGACCAAGTGTGGGATGAGGTGACATTCCTGGGGCTGCCTGAGGACAGACTTTCTTGTCCCAGAGGTGACACCTGCCCGGGAATGAGGTGGAAAAGCTCCAAGGACTCACCTCCAGCAGCACTTCCTTCAATTCAGAATAGGCTTTTTCTAGATCATCATTAATAATGACCAGGTCAAACAGCCCAGGCTCTTTACCTGGGGAAGGAGACAAGGACAAGAGTTAGAGGAGGATGTTTCTTCCCTGGGTCACCTCTTGTGTTATTTGGTAACATTATTTCAGCCACTGCTCTGCCAACCACCCACAAGGAGCTGCAGTGGGAAAGGCATCAAGTGCTTCCATCAGAGTTGGCTCTGGAGAGCACAAATCAGATATTCCTGCAAAAACCAGCCCCTGAATCACCAAGGCATCATCCCCTCTCCATCTCACACCACTCCAAGGACTTACTAAGCTCCAAGTCCACTCGGGCTGCAGTCAAACGCTTCAGTAAACTCTCCTCTGTCTCAGTCTTTCGGTCTCGTAGCCTTTTTTCCTAAACACAGTGAAAAATGTATTAAAAAAGTAAGTGTTCTGAAAGCTGCAGGTGGAAACCACCACCCACCCCCTCAGGCCAGGGCTGTCTGTGACCATGGGCATGTGAGAATACCCTGCACCCTCATTTACAGCCCAGTGCAAACCAGTGGCCAAACTGGGCTCAGCATCTCCTACCTGGAGCTCGGGGTCCCAGGGTTTGTTTTTTTTTTTACCTCCCTCTTATTTATTTATTTTTCCAGGTACTGCTGGAAATGAAATCTCTCTGCTGGGCTCTGGCCACGTGGTGCTGTTGGCTTCCTCCTCCTCAAGCTCAACGAGAACCAGAGACTGCCTGATGTACTGAGAGCAAGAGGGGAGAGTCAGGGGTTGTGCTCACGTGTCCTCATCCCTCTCTGAACCACAACAGTGACTCCATTTCTGCAGAGTCCCACTGCAATCACTCACATGGGGCAAGACCAGAGGGGTACAGAATTTATGGGCTACAGAATTTATGGTGCTGCACAAAACCAGCCTCCATGGGTTTCATTATAACTGTGGAGGCAAATCTCAGCACAAAATCCCTCTCTCCCCAGCATGAAGCCCATCTGAAGGACTGTGATGGAGTCCCTAACCCAGCACAGGCAAACACGCCAAGGTGTGGGAAACACGCGGGAGGGACTCAAAAAACCAGAGCGCGGGAAGATTCATCCCTGAGAGCTGAGGAGCTGAACAGCCTGCTTGGGAATGTCCTCCCCACCTATTCCAGGGCCCTTAGGAACACGGGGATGGATGAAGGAGGGGTGAGACCCCCCCATCTGCAGAGCAAGAGCTGATTACCTCTAACTGCCTAACGGCAAAGCAAGGCGGGCGCTCACCAAGATGTCAATGGACGGCGGCTGCACCGAGATGTAGATGGGGTTCAGGTCGGTCTTCTTGATGTTCTTCACGCCCTGGATGTCGATGTCAAGGACACAGATCTGGTTCTGGGCCTGCACAGCCTGCACAGCACCTTTACTGGGGACACAGCACACAGGGAAGGGGTCAGTGTGCACCGGGGGGTTGGTGTGTCCCCCTCCGGCAGCGGGGGAACCTCACGGGACTCCCCTGGGCCCAAACTGGGGCTCTGCTCTTGCTGAACAGTTTCTCCAAATGTGCTTTGGGACCCTGGGGTGGAGCAGGGACCTGCTGCCTCCTGCTAGAGGTTGGCAAAGCCATGCTGGAAGGTGTGGAAATGGATCATGTGTGACTGTCCCACGAGCAGCACGATTCAGGTACCACCCATAAAGCTCCTGCTGTGACAAAGCTCCACCTCCCAGCGGAAAGGTCCCTGCCCATGGCAGGGGGTTGGAACTAGATGGTCTTTAAGGTCCTTTCCAACCCAAACCATCCTGGGATTCTGTGACAAACACAGAAACAACCTTCCCCAAAGAGCAAAGCCACTGAGAAGTTCCCTTCTCCAGAGATCCACTGACTCCTGTACCCACACGTTCTCCTGAGGGATGGACACGGATGCTCCGTCTGGGTCATGAGATGCACTTGATGATTCACTGAATTTTCCAGTGGTGGTTTCTCATATGTCCTTAAAGACAACCTCTCTTCCCCAGCGTGGGGGAACTGCCTGGAGCTTGTTCCTGAACTCCTACAATTCTCCCTGGAAATGCAGCAACACCAACCCACTCCTGGTGCACTCAGAGTACCTGGACTACAGATCCAGAGGTTTGCTGCCTTGCCCAGATGCCAGCACCAACCTATACCCACCAAAAACCTCCTCAAAATGGTTTGCTTTGCCTTGTGAAAGCCTGAGGAAGAGACTCCACACCTGAACTCTGATTTCAGCCTGTGATTTAAGGCAGCTTCCAAGAAATCCTGGTTTCTGTGGGCAGGAATTAGGGCTATCCCACACACAGGGCTCTAAAATTAAGCAACTGATTTTTAGTTATTTATTATTATTCACTGATGAGATTTAAGGAGCAGAAAGGACTGGTGAAAACTTTCAACTCTTTTGAAAGGCATGAGGGACTCTCTCCATTTTATCCTACATCAGATTAGAAACATCCTCAGGCACTTGGAGAGGAAAGACAGGCATGGAGAGATCCTGTATTTATTCGGTTTGCACACTAGTCTTTATTGCTTCTCTGGCAAACCACCCTCACAGGGAAGAATTTACCCTCAGAAGGAAACTTTGCCATCTCCAAAAAAATCCTCAAAAAGGCACATTCAGCTCTTCAGGAAACATTAAGTCTTCTTGAAAAGCATTTCAGGCAAATTTTTTAATGCAAGTAATTAAATGGCCCACGAAACATTTAACCTCCCTCCTCAGCAGGTCCTTCCCTGACAGCACCACAGTTTTGCCACAATAATTATATAAGATCTCTGACTCCTAATTAACGTTCCAGCCTCATGTTGGATTGATCACCAGCTCCAGTGCCCAGGGCAAAGCTATTTTAGAACCCACCCAACTCTTCAACCCCGGCCAGGGGTGCCACGGAATTCATGATCAGACACTTCAGCAGAGCAGGACGTCACAGCCAGCACAGTCATGGCTTCTGCTCCCAAATTCATGGAATCCCAGGATGGTTTGGGTTGGGAGGGGACTTAATCCCCATGTAATTCCAGCCCCCTGCCATGGGCAGGGACACCTGACCTACCTCGTCCCGTACATGTTCCCGGAGAACTCGGCGTGCTCGATGAATTCCCCGGCATCGATCTCCTTCTGCATTTCCTCTCTGGTCACAAAGTGATAATCTGGAGAGGGAAAACCAGGGAAAACAGCCAGGAATTGACAGTTTTGAAGGTAAAGTTCATGGTCAAAATGACACCCACGGGAGCCTGGGGGAGAGGACACTTAAAATGTGCTTTGGACAACGCTGGGAGACTGCAGAGATCTCCCTCCTAGTTATTGGATGCAGCATTCCCTCTCCACACCAGTTGTCCAGACTCCTCTTCCAAACATTCTGGAGCTCTCTGTGTGGCCAGAAATGCTGCTGTACCCCCTTTTCCATCCCCTTTCCCCTTCCTGGTGCAGTGGGAACCTCTCCCCGCTCTTGCCCACAGGTGTGGAACACATCCTGGCAGGGCTGGCAAGGCCCTTCATTTGGAAACATTTATAATTAAAGACTAGAATGGGATGAGAGAGAGGGAGATAAAAGGGAACATCAAAACCAAGCAGACTAAAAAGGAATGTTTCTCTACCTTTTGTTAAAATTCCTCCCTTTCATTTCAGAGTGAAAACTGCCCATTGGAAATTAAGCACAAACCTCTTTTGGTTCTTTCTTAAACATGCAAATGAACAGGGAAACAGCTGTTAATGAATATTAAAACATCTCATTAAGCAGCTGCACTTCCCAAAGCACTGGGCATTGGGGGTATTTCCCCTGAAACTTTGGAAAACCAGGTCAGTCAAGTCAGACCAGGGTGTCTCAACTGAAACCTCAGGGAATTATTTGGAGACTCCAAGGAGACAAATCCAGCTGCAAGACACTCACCTTTGCCATTCACTTCCCCAGGTCTTGGCTGCCTTGTGGTATCTGCAGGTAAAAAAAAAAATAAATAAAACAACCTTGGAAATTCTGTACATCACCCAAGGATGTCAAAGTATCAAAGAAAAGCCAAGGTCTAAGTGGCCCCTGGATCTTTAGGGGAAAAAAAAATCTCTACCAGGAGAAAACCTGGGAGAAAACAGCAAGATTTAGTTTGGAGTGAGAGATTCACCAAGAGCACAGGATGAAGCACACAAAAAGGAAGATAATTTTTAAGTCTTTTCACCTCCCATAACGTTAAATTTTTCAACATCCAGAGTTTGCTCTCTCCTGGTGGAGTGAATCCAGATCTCAGGTCTCAAAGCAAGGATTTCCCTTGCAGGACCCAAAGTGTTGGGACATTAAAACACATTTTGGTAACGGACTTAAAAACACCTGGCAGAGCTCCAGAGAAAAATCAAGTGGCTTTTGAAGGAGAAATTTGGGGGAATTTTGTTACTTTCAGTGGCAAGAATCACTCAGAAGAATCTTGTTACCTGTCAGAGCTGTGGGGAATTCCCAGACCTGGAAAAGGTGCTATTCCAGACAAATCAGACTTGCCACTCAATAAAGGCATCCCAATTTATTTAAACATCCCAAAGAGCCCACAGACAGACTGGGACACAGGCAAGCCATGGAAAACCATTATTTGGGGTACAAATAGAGCTACAGCCCTGAACTCCTGCCCTGCCTTTCCCTGGGAACACAGGGATACTCACGGGAGACACTGAAGCCGAAGATGTTCTCGTAATCTTTGAGCAGTTTCTTTAACAAAGTGCTTTTCCCTGCACCTGAAGGGCCACTCAGAACCACTGGCCTTGGTCCCTGCATGACTGGGGAGAGACAGAAAAATATGTGTCTGGTTGGAAACAGCCATGAAAACACAGGGATGGATTCCCAGGGGTGCTCAGCTCCTCAGAGCAGCACCAGTTCTTTATCCTTGGATTGAAAGTTCTGCAGGAAAATCAGAAATGATGAGAAATCACAAGCCTAGAGCTGATAAAAAGTACTGGGAGTGCAGGATCTTCTCAATGGATTGAGGTCAAACCCACAGGAATAACCCAAAGGAGGAGGAAACTGAGCTCCAGCTGCTACTAAAGTGGGTTAATTCATGCCAGCCGAGTCCCACTGGGATTGAAATCTTAAGGAAAACTTTCCCCAACAGGAAGAAAATGCCATTTGTGCCTGGTGCCACCTGGAAAATCATGGGACAGAGGGACAGTCCCAGCCCCTTCCCTCTTATGGGGAGAAAGAGGCCTCGAGGAGGGTTTGCAGGATAAGAGTTTCCAGTGTGTCCTCCATGACTGAATCCCAAAACCTTGCAAGAGAATCTGAACTCAGGTGAAATCACTGGCATGGACGTGCTTTGGGGTTTCATTCCAGATTTCCTGGAGCACTGACTCCTGCTGGAGGTGTCTCATGGCAAGAGGGAAGGGTTCAGCTCCTGGTCCAGGTTAAGGAAAGGCAGCCTGGGGCCACACAGAACTTGTTGCAGTTGTTTCTTCAGCCAGAAAGGGGAAAAAAAAAAAGGGTGTTTTTATGTTCCTGCCTCTCTGGGGAGGAAGATATGTTAGTTATCAAGATTAATAACATTTTTACAAAGAATAAATAAGAATAAAGAAGAAAAATGCTGTCTGAGAGGGAAGGGGGTACCACTGGGGACCCTCATCCATCAGCAGCTTCCAAGGCAGAGGTGACAAATCAAACAAGGCAGTTCTGCTCTTCCTATTTAAAAATTACTTTTTCAAGCAGTAAAATCCTGGGAAAAGCAGGGTTTTTTTAACCTCCTGGGCTGGGTGTGGCCTGGGGAGCAACCACCCCCGGGGCAGGTAATGCCTTTCCATGTTAAATTAGCTCAGAGCAATGTCAGCCCGACCTTCCAGCTCACTTTTTAACCAGCCTTAAGCCAAGTGCTGTCTCACCAAAGCAGCTAATCCAGCCTGGCTGCCTCCCTGACCCCAGCCTGGACACCTCCTTATCCCTAAATCCCTCCAGCAGGCAGCACAACAGCCAGGGAGTGACACAACTTCTCCCCTCTGTTCCCTGAGGACACTTGTCTGACCTGGGATATCCAAAGTCTAAGCAGGTGCCAATGGCAGCAGCAACATCCACAGGCAATAATTATCCATAAGGAAATTCCTCCTTTTTGCTTGGTGTTTTCCAGGTGCTGCAGCCCTGGAGATCCATCAGATCAAACATTCTCCAGGGATCCTGGAGGATCAGTCCCATCACCATGTTGCTGGATTAATCTCCATCATTCAAAAAACAGCAGCTCCAGGAAGCCCTTTTGGGGACCTTCTCACCATTCCCTTAATCCCTGAATTTTGGTGATTTCCAAATATCACAGGTTTTGCCTAAATATTCAATACCAGAAGAGGAAAAAGGACCAGCAAAGTGCCTGCAGCAAGGAAGCAGAGGATCCCTGAGGAGTCATCCAAAGCATTTCCCTCTCTTCTGCCCCTGACAGTTCCTCTCTTCCACATCAATAAATCAGGTGAGCCCTAAGCATTCCTTGGAAAACACTCCAAAAGAGGAAGGAACCACAGAAATTCAACACCCCAGGGCACTTCACAGCACTGCTCCCAAACAATGTTCCTTCATCACACACCAGCTTCCTCAGCCACCTGGAAAGCTCCACATGGGACACTGGGCTGGCAGCACAGACCCTGCCCAGCTGTTTCACAGCTTCCCCTCCAAGGTGATCCAGCTGTGCCAGCAGGAACTGTTCCAGATGTGCCATTCCCAGTCCTAGATCCCAGCTACAGGGAACAGAGCTTTCCTCTCCCCGCTCCCACCTCAAAATTTCACCTGCCCTTGAGCAAGCACAGATAGAAAAACAGGAATTTTAAGCTGCCCAAAATCACTTCCAGTCATTTCATTCCACTCCAAGCAGGAAAGGGGTCGGAGGGATGGGCTGGGAGCAGGTTCCAAGGCATCCTTACCTTTTCCTTTTGCTCTCCTCCAGCCGAGGAATGCAGTCCAGCCCCCGGGAGCAGAGACAAGCTCAGGACACAGAGCTGAGCTATTTGTGAGCTCCTAAAGCCTTAATTAACGAGCTGCAGTTTTAAGATGGCCAATGAGAGCCACCCACTGGGCTTTAATCTGCCCTCGTGGATCCTCCTCCGCTCCCTGCTCTCCCACCTGGCAAAGCTGCATCCAACACCCCCAAAAGGCTGAGGGGGGCTGGCCTGGGATTATGGGACACAGGAAAACTGTCCCTGTCCCTGCAGGTCATCTCACAGTCACCAGCATAAAGGGACAAGGATTTCACCTGCACGTAGTTTGGGGTGGAAGGGACCTTAAAGCTCATCCAGTTCCAAGCCCCTTCCACTAGCCCAGGTTGCTCCAAGCCCTGTCCAACCTGGCCTTGGACACTTCCAGGCACTTCCTTCTGCAGGCAGTGCAGTTCCTTTGGACCAAATCCACACATGGCTGTCACCTCCAGCTGCCTCACCTCAGGCCAAGGACCACAGAGGCCCCAGGGAAACTCCTCCTCTTGCCCACAGATCCAAACCATGTCCCAGCACATCCATACTGGGATCCTCTCCTTGACCTCACTCCCCCTTTTTTTTTTTTCCCCTAAAAATACTCATAACTAAGTGAGAAAAGGCACCTGGGTGTGATCACTTGTCTCACTTCCTTGGAAAACAGGCTAAAATTAAACTAAGAAGGGACTTGCTTTTTCTCCCTCCTGTTTGGTTTGCAGCCCAGCAATGCATCCCTGCATCCCATTTCCAAGCCATCTGCAGCAGGAACATCACAAAGATGGATTTATTTTGAGCAGAGTGTCTGGATTTTTTTTTTTATCCTTTGCTCAGGTTTTGGCATTTTCAGAGCAGCCAATCTGCAAACACCCAGCACTGAGGGTCTCCTAAAAATGGGTTTGGATCCAGCCTAACCCACCAGGGAGCTGATCAGCCAGAGAACAACACGACTAATTAATTATTTAATTAATATTTGGGCAGGTCTCACACCTGGGACTGAGGACAAATGGCCCTGTGAACCCCCCCAGGCTGCAAAAAGATGAGGTGGTCCCTGAAGGAGCATACAGGAGGTTGTCCCTAAATCAAGGAATGTTTCCTGGTCTGCTCCTGCCTGCTGAACTCACCCCGGATTTTACCTGGGAGGCAGCAACACAACCAGGAAAGCAAAGGACAGACATCACAAGAGTTAAACTAATTAATGCTGATTAGCAGAGAGGCTTTGCAGGGAAGGCAAAGCCCCATTTGCAAAGAAGAAAAGAAGATTAAAGCAGTTTCCCTGGAGCCTTGAGAAAGGTTTCCTGGATTAGGATTATAAACCTGCTCCCTATTTTTAGCAGGTTCCTTAAAAAGATGCCACTCCCACCTTTCTAAGATTTGGGATTATTTCCAAAGAGACAGAGATCTGCCCAGGCAGACAGGGAGTTATGTGCAGCACTGAAACAGGAGCAGGGAGGTTGGTTCCTTCCAACCTCACCCATCCTGTGATTCCATGAGCAGCATCCCACTGCAGCAGGGAGCTGGCAGGAACACTCGGGCACCTTTTTCCCGGAAGTAATTAGCTAATAAGCACTAATTAGCCCCTCCCCTGGCCGTGCTGTGGGCACTGCCCATTGCAGGCAGCACTGATGCTGCAGAGGGAACAGGAACCACCTGCTCAAGGTCACTGCAGGAATCTCCAAGGTCCAGGCCAGTGATTCCAGCACCGTGCTCGGCTGCAAACTGGACCAGTTTAACCCACCCACTGGCTGGAACCAGTTTACCCACCTGGGTGAACCTCTAGAGAGGTGAGGCTCGCCCTGCTGTGGTTTCACCAGCCACTTCCCCACAGGTGTTTTCACCACCTTTGGTTTTGGATACAGGGAGGAGGCTTATCCCAAACCACAAACCAAACTGATTCCACGTGCACTTCCCTGGCCGGCTTATCTAAGTGGGAACAGGGATATCCCAGCTCAGGGGTGGGGATACACCGGCCCAGGGCGGTGTATCCCACCCTCCCTCAGCCAGCCCACGTGGATAACGGGGCACGGGCAGGGCTCTGAGGGCCTTAGGGAGCTCAGCATCCCCAGGGATGGGGATCAGACCCCTCATCCAGGGGGTCCTGGGGCGGGATCAGCACCCCCAGCTCAGCACCTCAGCACCCCGGGGCCTCTCAGCACAGGGACCCTGTGAGGGGCTGAGCACCCTGG
>NW_021940807.1:1949555-1988183 GCF_001715985.3 Manacus vitellinus | reverse complement strand
ATCCCAGCTTGCTCCAAGCCCCATCCAACCTGGCCTTGGACACTTGAAATAATTCCTTGGCTGACAGGGAGATGGATGGGACCGGAGTGTCTTCCCCTGGCCACATGCACCCACCTCAGGGAGCAGCAAACCCTGTTCCCATCGAGGATTTAAACCCTCAAAACATGAGTATTTATGTCCTGGGTGCACTGAAAAAAGGCAGTTTCACATCAGTAAATAGGAACACTGCTGTGAATGGGAAGGGGTTGTCCCGAGCAGCTCCGGAGCGTCGCTGGGTCCGGCGGGGCCGTGCCAAGCACAAGGGCCTCGTTTGTGTAATTAATGATGCAATTTAAGACAGGGAGGGTTTGTGTGTCTTGGTGGACAAAGGCCCAGCGGGATGGGGTGAGGAGCTGACAAAGCCCTTCTGTCCCACGTCCCTCCCTGGCCGTGAGCACGTGCTGGGCACGGGCAGCGGGAGAGGCTGCGGAGCGGGGGGATCCCTCGGGGATCCCCCACAGCAAGAGGCTGTTTTGGGGGGTGACAAACTCCTGGCAGGGTCACAGGGCTGTTCCCTGTGGTCTGAGCAGCTCCAGATCCAGCCCAGGGATGGCAGGAGGAGTGGAGTGGCCCTGAGCCCATGCACTCCCTGGCTGGGGGCTCTGACCCTACTGGTGCTCACCAGGCTGAGCTCGGGGTCACCCTCCTGGCATTTTTGGGGATCCTGGATGCAACTGGAGCCTGCTGGGAGCATCCCAGTGCAGGGCAGCGATGGGCATGGTGGAGCAGGGCTGTGCTTTGTGGGAACTCAGTGCTGGGAGCAACAGCCTGGAAAGGGAACTGTGGGAGAGTGAAAACACCACAGGGAGCAGAGAAAGAAAAACCACAAATCCCCATGTCCTGTTCCTTCCACGGGCTCCTGCTTTCCCTGCCTTCATCTCCCAAGCAGAGGGGATGGATGCTCTGGGCAGAGCTGGACTCACAGCTCCACACACGTGTCCCAGCCAGTGCCAGAGGTGCTGATGTGCCAAGCACGATGCCAGTGGGGCCGTGGCACAGCTGTCCTGGCTCAGTTCAGCTCTCCTGAGCTTTCTCCTGCCTCTCCTGTGTCACAGCTCTCCCCTCTTCCTGTTTCACACTCCGAGACCTGAGTAAAACAGTTTGAGAGATATGGATAACCCAAAACTGAGGATGAGGGGGGTGTGAAGGAGCCAGTCCCCACTGAAGGGCTGCTCACCCCAAAACCCTCCCTGCTCAGCTGCTGCACAGGTTCCTGGGGGGACCGGGCAGGATCCTTTCCCCTGGGTGGCCAAAATTCCCAAGGGACCAGTCCAGCCCAGAGCAGAGGGCAGAGCACAGCTCCCGTAACATCAGCACATTCCCTGTGTTTTCCACAGCAAATTTTGTGCAGAGGAGCAGGATCCTATCCCAGCTGCCCCTTCGCATTCAGTTCCCTCCCAGAACAGGAACAGAGAGATGTCCTGCACTATTAGGGATGCAAAAATCCTGATTCAGAGCTTGACATTCCAAAGGGTGACCAGCCTGACTCCCAGGAGGTTTGGGATCCCTGTTTGCCCAGCAATGTTTACCCTTTTCAGCCACAGTCCCTGTTACCCATCCAGGACCCCAGGTTTGCCTGCTGGGAATTCACTCTCTAACCTGCACGACAGACCTTTCATCCTACAGCTTTCCAGCCTGTGTCCTGGGGAATCTGCTGCAGCTCCAGCCAGGAAAACAGCCGGCTCCTGGCCAGCAGCCCGAGCGTGACCATCCAGGAGAAGCTGCAGCTGACAGGGAAGGCAGGAGGATCAGCTGGGAGGAGGAGGAGGAGCTCTGTTCCAGATCCAGAGGGGACTGCAGAAGGGAAAAATGCAAAACAGAGAGTTTAGGAAGGCAGAATTCCTATTTTCCCCCCCAAAACTGCTAACTCACAGATCCTGTTATTAAATGGGATCAGCAGGAAGAACAATCTAATGAGGGAAGTGATGGGGCAACCAAAGAAGCTCAAGGGATCCCCTGAGGCAATGAAGTGACTCCAGCAGAGCCCAACTCCATCACCCACCACTTCACCTGCAGGATTCCAACTAGCAATGGTAACATTACTTGGGAAATACAGGAGATATCCTCAAATTTCCATGCAAACTGTGGCTGGGTTTGGATCCAGCACACGGCCCTGCACAAAGATGATACAAACAACACGATACCAGTGCAAGTTTCATGAAACTTTTTATTCAACAAGTATATCATGATTCTGCCAAGATGATCGAATGAACAGCAAGGCATAAAAAACATGAAATAGTTAAGAGATTTTATTCTAATAGCTTTAATTACAGTGCTTGTTTGTCGAAATGAAAACTGAAAACAAGTATACAAAACAGTTGATTACTAATTGTGTATTGAAAGCAATAAAGGTTTCCACAACACTAAATAAACCAGTTCTGATAGTTCCTCGAGTTAAAGTTTTAACAGCTCCAGCTTCTTCAGTGTTTATCAAAATACAAAAGAAAAGTAAAGAGGTCTTTTTTTTATTTTTCTGATGGCAAATCTGAACCTTGCAGTATGAGGGATGCCAAGGGTTTTCACACATATACAGATATGGGATTGTTCCAAAATGGGATTGAATACTTCTAGAGTGGAATGACTCTCCAAACTCTCATGCTTTTTGTTTGTTTGTTTGTTTTTCCTAGACACTATACATAGATGTTTGGTGTGTTTTTCATGGCAATTCTTACGTTAAGTACAGTACTTTCTGCCTATAGAGCTCAGGACTAGGACAGGCTGTGCATCCTGTGGAAAGGTTTTGCCTCCTGGAGTGGTTTACGCACAAGAAAAGTACAAAACACTTTTTGACAAATACGACAGGCTAAAAATGTCGACTTCTGGAAATGATTCAAGTCCAATGGAAACGAGAAATCTCACCTGAACCAAAAGTCAGATGTTTAGCATGAGTCTGCAAAGCTCATCTAAACCAGGCCCAGCAAATCTTTTAACAGTTGTCAACAAAGATGAGCACAGACTACGAGCTACGGAAAGAGCCAGAGATCTACCAGTCATGATCTGTTCGTTAAGCAGATGAAGCTAATTGGGTGTCAATTGTTGCTTCACCCTTTCAAAAGAATCAAGAGTCACCACGTTAGAGCTGGAGCAGCAGAAGCGATGTCAAACGTTTGTGTGCTGAAGTGTTTTTACTTTTCCTTGTCTATTTAAAAAAATACAGAAGTCAGGTTAAAAACCAACCACCAAAATGGATCTCACAGATCTCACAACCCAACCGAGATCGAATTCAGCTCTACTGCACAAGGACCACTGGCAACCCTTTGTGTTATTAACCCAATTAAATCCCTTCCAGGTACTAAACAGTGACTTGATTCTTTACAATAAAAAAAGCTGAGTAATATTGCATAGGAGTACCAGAAACTGCCTCATTGGAAACAAAAACTATTTACATTAAATAAGAAACCTAACTGTTTTCAGGCTTGTATTTGCCACATTTACAGCATGATGCAATATATACTGTGACAAAAAAAGAAATGAAAACAGCTTCCGGCACTCAATACCACAAAGTAGCACAGTTTGCCACATTAGAGTAAAGCGAAGGGCGAGTAGGAGGAAATAAGAGGGAGGGGGTGGAAAAAGAGGGAAGAGGAAGGTTTATGGTTTCATTTCTGGTTTCGGAGCTGATTGGACAACCAGTCCAGTCCTTCATAGAGACCATCTCCACTAGTGGCACAGGTTGCCTGGATGTACCAGTTCCTGTGACGAAGGGAATGCAGTCCAAGTTTGTCTGTGATTTCCGCTGCATTCATGGCGTTCGGCAGGTCCTGGGGGAAGGAACAACAGTCATTGTCGCCCCCACCCTTTGATCAGCAGCTTTAAAGGCATTAAAAGCAAAACTAAGAGCTCTCAGAACTTCTCTTTCAGAAGAACTCAGTGCCTAGCTTTGATATTCAAGCTATTTCCCCTGTGCTGACACAAAAAGCCTCACAGGTTCAACACCACGATCAAAAGCAAATATTTTGGAATATTTCATAGGGAAGTGAGACAGATGATGCTTGGATCGAGTCATCAAGCCCTTCAGTGCTGATCCAAATCTGCTCACCATTCCAGGCCTGTTTCACCCACTTTCCACTCAGGAAATCTTTTCTGTGACTGCACTTATGATTTAAGATCAACTTTTATCCCAAATTACTACTCTGCTGAGCACAGAGTACAGCCCACCTGTTTACAGCCCACCTTTCCTGCTCCTAGACACAACTTATGGATTCTTCACCCTTCCCAGCTGAGCCTGTGCAATGATGAAGCAGGATGCTACTCCTTCTTTACCTTTCCTGGTCATGTTTAAGGTCCTTGACATTTGGTTTAAGCTGCCAAGACCTTTACAAGCAATCAGAGGCAGAACTCTCAGCTCACAGGTCAACACAAGGACTTTAAAAGTCAGCCCAGTGCTTTCACCAACACCAGCAGAGCCCTCAAACACCCTCAGTGAAGAATTCAGCCATGTTCCAGCATTCCAGACTTCCTCTCTGCTTGGAGGAAGCTTGGGCAGGTGCTCTGCTTGAGCCACATCAACCTTAAAAATCAAACTGGGAGAATTTTTCCCTAAAACTGAAAATACAAGAAGTCCTACTAGCCAAGACTCTTTAGAAAAATGCTCCTTTCAGGTGAGAATTTAATGTATGGTTTGCTGCCTTCAACGCACCCAGATGGCCATTTACTGAGAATTTATCTATTATTACCCTGGAAACATGACTGTCCAGGTCAAAACCTGGCACTCATGAGCATTTTGTACATTTTCAAGAGTTCTTCCAGAAAGACCCCTTTTTTGGGCATACCTGTTTGTTAGCAAACACTAATAGAACAGCATCTCTAAGCTCATCTTCTGCCAACATTCTCATGAGCTCTTCTCTGGCCTCGTTCACACGTTCTCTGTCATTGCTGTCAACCACAAAGATCAGACCTGGCAAGAAGGAAACAATCAGAATAAGCATCAATTTGAAGTTATTGACAAATGATGAATACATCTGGAGGGCAGAACTAAGCTGTGAAGAGAAAATAGTGCACAACAACCCAGTACAGATGAGAAAAATAGAGTTTTCTTATCACTGTGATGTCATGTCTGAGAGAAAGTCTGTTCTTGCTGAAAGCTGGTGAAAACTGCTGTTAGTTTGTGTTTGTGTTTTTGGAACTTGGGTGCTTCCTCTACATAACCACTTGGTATTTTCCAGGGAGCAGCAACTCCTGGAGCCCTGTGACAGGACTCAAAGCCAGGCACATCACAAAGGCACAGCAATGAAAGAAGTGACAGGCTCTCAGTTCCTGGGGCTGCAGAGCCTGTAGTAAAGACTCTGCTTTGAAGTGAGGGCAGAGAGCTGTGACTCCTGACAGAAGGAAAGCAAACTTCTGAGCTCCCTCTGAGTCACAAGGACAAGGAAGACTGGTTTCTGGATTTCCTCCTATGCCTCTTTGAACCTGCAGTGGCTTAAGAGAAGAGCCAGAGCAGCACACAAACACACCCTTTTATAATAATAATAATAAATATTTCCATTCCCCTTGTGAGAAACTTGCAAAATTATCTAAATAAGGGCATTAAAAAACCCCCAAACGTTTAGATTGTGGAAAACCGTGATTTAAGTGTAAGACTCACCTTGTGTGTTCTGGAAATAATGGCGCCAGAGGGGTCTGATCTTGTCCTGGCCGCCCACGTCCCACACTGTGAAGCTGATGTTCTTGTATTCTACTGTTTCCACATTGAAACCTAAAATAGAAATGGTGGCATAAAATCTCAGTTAAACATAGCTGGCCTATTGTATTTAGCAAGTCACACTCAGAATGTCATCATTTAAAAGAGTTATCTTAAAATTGAAATTAGTTTAAATGAGCAGAGTTCTGCAGCAAAGCTCCCAAAGCAGGAAAACGTGGGTTGTCTGGGACTCCCACCATCACCCCACACCAATGAACAGCTCCAATTGCTACCTGAGAGCCACAAAATGCAGAGCAAACCATGTTGCTTTGAAAAATAAAAAACCCAGGGCTTCAAGAACTGCAAATCAGGTCTCTGATTGCACTCCAAAAAAAATAAAAATAAAAGAAGGTGTCACCCTTTGCTTCTCAGTCTAATTTACATGATGCCACAACTCACTTGGGAGACAAACTGCTCTACTGTGGCTCATGAAGGTTCATTCCACAAGTGACTGACAGAGGGGATGGAGTGAAAGAGTTGCCACATAATCCTCTGCCATGGCAGAACATTTGGCTGTGCCACCTTCACCCCACGGCTTTGGCAAGTGTTCGTTCTGCCAGACAAGCTTAAACCAGGAGTGGCAGCTGAGATCAGACACTGCTGCAAACAGTAAGACCCAAATCTCAAAGCAACCAGCCATAGAAACGTGAAAGTCTTACCTATAGTAGGAATAGTAGTTACTATTTCACCAAGTTTAAGTTTGTACAAAATAGTTGTCTTTCCTGCAGCATCCAGGCCAACCATTAGAATACGCATTTCTTTTTTGCCAAAAAGGCCTTTGAAGAGGTTTGCAAAAATATTTCCCATGGTTGAGATATGTTCTCACTGGCCAGTGAAGTCTGGAGGGAAAAGATCAGAGTGTCACTCAGGAGTTCCCGACAGCTGTGCTCTGACCAGGGCATAGAAACCCACAAAAACCCAAGCAAGAGATAACCTGAATCCTTTACAGACAGCCCAGACACAACTGTACATGATTTTCTCCCATACTGAAAGCAACACAAAAATTAAGATATGCCAAAAGTTAGTGCTCATGAAACAACCTGGCTTTGAGTGCTTTAAATATTTCAAATATCCTTTCAGAGGTTTTACCATTAAATGCTGTTCTCAAGCTCTGTCTTGCAAAATTCACACAACTGACCACTTGAGGTGCTTTCTCCCCCACTGTTATGGGATAATTTATCTGCAGCCCAAGTGTCACTATTAAACTTTTTCTAACTGATCTGCAGATAACAGTTTTTGCTTAGCACAGCAATAGCTGGTGCCCCTTTTGTGAAGGGAACTGGGAATATGGTTTGCATTCTCTCCTACTCAGAACAGTTTCCTTCCTCCCCAGCCCTGAGGAAATGGCCAGGGAGCAGCACAAACACAGGGCAGTGTTGCTTCCACCAACATCAGGGGGAAACCTCCTGGAGGAAGCAAATCTGCATTTAATCAAACCTAACTATCGAAAATTAACAGCTCCATTAAAAGAGCAGGTTCAGGAATGAACGTTCCTTCCTCCCCAGCCTGGGTGATTACAGTGATTAACGTCAGCACGAGCTTCCTGTTTGGGGATCCAGAAACTGCCTCCACTCCAGCCCTCAGACTTCCCCGAGCCTTTGGGATGGGACTCACTCCACACAAATTTCCCCCTTTTCCAAACTTGCTCCTGCACAGTTTAGAGAGAGTTTGAAATCACCAAGAGAACTAATATTCTGCTCATATAAGGCATGAAAAAGCAGCCTGGAAGCTTCACAGAGTCGTTACAGGGTGATAGGGACGGTTCACACCTTCGCTGCTGCTCTTGGGTGTCAGTTCAAAAAGACACTGAGCCCAACTGAAAATTCAAGTTTCAGACACAAGATACACACACAAGACATGTAACATTCAAAGAATGAACTTCCTGTAAACCAAATCACACCATTTAAAGCACAGTATGAAGTTTGAGCCATCTCTGGACCATACTCTGTATTTCATGATGAAGCTGTGCTCGAAGCAAAACTCTCACTAGAAATAACACTTTGCAGAGTATCTGTTTAAGACCATTTAACCAAGCTTTGGGTTGAAAAGCACACCACAACAAAAACCTCATCCTGCTCTGTTTAGCTCTGTCCTAGGGATGTCTGAACCTTCCCTACTCCACACTGGGAAAGGTCTAAGCAGCTCTGCCCTCCTCAGGAAGCTTTGCAGGACACAATTTTTAACCCAAAAGTTAAATGCTGTAACATTAACCCAGTCACATGTCCAAGCACAGTCAGCTCCACAGGGAAGTTCAGAGTCCACTCCAGAGTTCCTGAATGACATCAACCACCACGTCAACCTGCTGAAGCAACTTGAGTCAAAGAGTCATTTATTTTATAGGACTGAAGTTCAACACGACCAAAACTTTAAAACTAAACTCCTGCCCAAACCAGACAGGGCAGCCTGGGGATTTAAATCAAACAGGAGGTTTAAAAGTTCTATGATTCCACCATTTTCCTCACATTTCTGCAGCACGACCATGGACATTCCACTCCCACTGGAATATATGGGGGCTGTATAAACAGGAAAGTTAACTAGGAAGCAGAGAAAACAGTTTTCCTGGAGTGCCCCTTTCTCCAGCTCACTCACCCAGCAGGGAATCTCCCAGCCCAGCCCAGAGCAGCAGCTCTCCCCGGGCTGGAGGGGAGGGAGCTGTAAAGCTTTCCTTTGTCTGGCTGCTCATGCCACCTCTATCTTCTGCTTCATCTGCAAAGCAACAGCCAGGCCTGAGCTGTAACCTTTTACCAGAGCTCTGGTAACTCTTCAGAACGAGTGTGTGAGCTTTTGTGGCCAGAGAACCTTACAAAGAATGCCTTTCTTCTGTTTCTGCGTGTTTAAAAGCATAACAGGTTATCAAACGCTTGGATTGAGCACAGTAATTGGGTAACCAAGCAAAATCCTGTCATTTATATCCATGATGTCTTTCCATGCCCTGGAGAAGTCCCAGGCTGCTGGACAAGTTGCTTATGCTTGGCACCAACAGCAGTGAATCCCGTTAGATCCTTGTTTTCCTGGCAGCTGTTTCCAGGTCAAGTCTGCCCTTTGCCACTGAAGCTGCTTTTATACAACCCATCCTCCCCCCTATTTTTATTTTCTGTGAAGAATAAGAAGCTAAGAAACAGTTAAGCACTTGGGCTCCATTTCCCTCTCATTCTCTTCCACATTCCTGCTATCCAAACCACTTCTGTAACTTATTTGGTACTTCAGGGTAGGTGGTATTACAGAAAGTCCCATTTATTTTTATAGGCAGCACAGTGGAGTTTACAGCCCACCCACCCCTGGCAACACGAGTGTGTTTAGATGTTGACTAAAAAAGTAATTGAATCACTGCTAAAAGAAAAATACCAGGAGAAATCCACCCACAGAACTCCCACAAACTGTTGTGGTTCTCACTGGTGACTTGTTGGATGTGGTTGGGACAAAGGAGAGGGGTCACCCTCTGCCCAGCAGTCGGTCCCAGTCATCTATTCCCACAGAAAGGAAATCACTGCCATGGTTTGTGCTGCAAACTCCTGTCCCTGCAGTGTCACACAGAAAGGAAATCACTGCCATGGTTTGTGCTGCACACTCCTGTCCCTGCAGTGTCACACACAGACGTTGCCACAGCACAAACTGCCCCGACAGCCCAGAGCTGCTTCCCAGCACTTCACTGCCTGTTAATGCAGCTCAGCTGAGGGATCACGGGATCCCACTGCACTCCAGGGTTAAACTTTAATTCTCATTTCACCCACTGCTTGAACAGCCTCAAAATACCAGGAAAGACTCTTTTAAATTAACAACAACAAAAAAAAATCCTGTCATTTTTCAGGCATCTTCAACCTTTGCAGTCTGTATCACAGCTCGCCAATATTCCAAACTGAAGCTGAACTTCCTCTTTCCCTCCACCCAAATGTTGTCTGTAGTTGCCACCCTGATCATTTTTGAGTAAAATTCCTGAAAACATAAAAGACTACGGCTTGTGAGCTGCTTGTAGGTACTTGAGCACATCCTCAAAAGAGGGATCCATCAGGCTAAGCGGGGAGATTTGCGTATGAAAGGCAACATTTAAATAAACAACACGGAGTGTTTTCCCAGGGCTCTGTGTTTTCCCTCAGCACAACTTCACCTCTAGAAACGGCAGCTCGGCACCCCTCCCCAAGCCCAGATCACCCCAAATCTGAGCCGTCCGGGTGATTAGTTTCTCCCCGAAGCACTTTAACACACTCCACTCCAGCCCAGCCGCAGTAAAAACCTGTCGGGCAGGTTCGGCTGAGATACAATGTACCATTGGTAAAGGGCAAGCCAGGCGTTCAATGGATAAGTTACAGTGTCATTTCAGGAAACAAAGTATTTTCAGCCTCTTTTTTTTTTTAGTAAGCGATACATTTAGATAAGCGATTAGGAGAACAGGCAGCCCTTTGCAGAGGGGCTCGGTGCAATGAGTTAAAAATGAATGAGTGTCTGCAACAGCAGCGGCCTGGTGGTTGTTAAAAGTGATACGGCCCAGGAGGAGAAGCAGCATTTGCTTTTATTAATTGTAGGTGGTTAGAAGGAGAGCTCTGAGGGATAACTCGGGGCCAAAGAGCATTGAACACTTAATCATCCGCAGCATTTTATAGTTAAATGTCTGTGAGTGCATTTTAATGTCACTTCGTTCAGGCTGCTGATCAGGAGGAGTCAAATCTGCTGCCTGACCTCTGAAGTTTTGGGGTGAGCCCACAGGAGTATGATCAGAAGGGTTATGCAGGTCATCAAAGAGTACAACACACCTTGACATTTCCACAGAAACTTCATTTTACACCTCTGGAAAAGTGCTTCTCACATAGAGATTTAACTTCCTTGAGCCATGATTTCATCCGGGTTTAACCAGTTCTTTAAATGGAATCACAGAATCATAAAATCACAGATTTTATGGTTGGAAAAGACCTCCAGAATCATTGAGCCCAAACTTTGATCGACTACAAACAAAATCAGAGGCTCAGGCAGAGGATGCCAATTCAGTCAAATTACCCTGCAGTCGAGAAATACGTTTATTTCACTGCTCTGTACCAGCACTGAGCACATAAAGCTCCCACAGGGCAAAAATAATGCTCCAAACTCTGCAGGTGTTATAACCAAACCTGGTGGGCCCGAGCATTTTGACAGCTGGAAAATCCCAGCAGCCAGGAAGATGGCAGGGGTTGGAACAACACGATCTGTAAGGTCCCTTCCAACCCAAACCATTCCAGGATTTTATGATTCCCTGATAAGATCAGTCAAGGAAAGCTCCCTTGTCTGTCCCTCCCCTCACACACTGAGACGCAGAGGTACAGAGGGCATTTGTTGTCTCTGGGAGCTGTTCTGCCTCCCTGGGACCTTCATATCATGTTTGACAAAATATTACAGCACAAGCTAACCCCCCCCAACAGCTGCAGATTTACCAAAAAGCTGTTCCTCAGTAGCTTTCTGCACCTTATCCTGTTTGCTTGGACACCTCTGGCAAGTAAAACTGGTGTGTTTATGAAGACAATGGATTTACTGCCAAAATACATCTCTATTAAAAGGAAAAACTACTTGACATTGGCCTAAGCATTAATTCCATGTCTTAAAACAGTTAGAAAAAACCCAAACCCTTAATTCCTTTTTATCAGTCACAGGGGAACAAAAATTCATCAGTTTGCTCCTTCACAGAACTATTGATTTGAAATGCAGTCAGTTCTCATTAGCTGCCCTGTATCATATTTTTTAATTCACAGCATTCTAGAAGGTTTTAGATTAAATTGGCAGGAGAAGCAAAACATTCCTACAAGAGATCACCAAACCAATGTGTAAATAAGAAGTGAGAAAGTGGTTTTTTAAAAAAAAAAAAAGAAGACACCCAACCCCAACAGCTGTTCCTGGTGTTACATGCAAGAACAACTGGCAAATAATTCCAAGTGCAAATCTAACTCGGCAGCTTGTTCTCCACAATGTAAAGTGTGATTTAAAAGAGAATGTGAGAAGTGATCCAACGAGAACAGCACACTGCCAAAATTTAGGAATTATCCAGAGCCCCAGTGTTCACACCCCCACTCAGCAGGAAGAGCCTTCAGCACTTGTTCTTTTGAACTTGGACTAATTTCTTTACAGATTAAAGTGCTGTGTTACAGCAAATTTTGAAAAATGCTCTAGATCACAACACCTCTTTATACACAGCCAGGATGGCCCAATACACTGTTCCAATACAGATACATTCAACTATTTTTAGAAGTTGTTTACTGGCCTTCCACATCTGATATCCCAAGAGATGACTATCAACCCAAACTCTTTCACTTGGGGGCCTTGACACTGAAATTTACTGTAATTTTGATTTATTTTAGACCATACTAACATCACTAGGCACAGACCAGGTGTAAAATGTAAGAGCTAGCTAACAAGCAGGTTCTTTGTTCACCAGGTGATTGTCCTGCACTTAAACACCATCATAATAAAGGGGATGGCAAGAACCTCTTCATTAATAGTAAGTCCCAACTCCTTTATAATTATAATTATTAGTTGGAGGAGTATTGGAGATCAACATTGACCACTGCAACAATTTCCCACCAGAAACTGGTGTTTCTGCCAAGCCTGAGATGGAAAAAGTGTCCTGAAGGATCATGACCTTGTTATTTGAGTTTCAGGGGAGGTCAGAGGAAAGGTACCAGCACTGAACCATCACCTGAAATACCAGTTAAAGATCCATAATGGCAATTGCATCTAAAGAGGAATAATTTGGGTTTGGCCACCAAAGGCTTGCAGGGATCAACCAAAAAGCCTCCAAAAGCATCTGCAGGTTCTGGGCAGATGGAGGACATGCCACCCCCAAGTGAGCAGCCAGGGGAAAGGAAATCTCCTGCTGCAGCACCTTCATTTAACCCAAGCAGGTTGAACTGCTTGCTGTTCACCCAGATCCTGCATTTTCCACGTGCTCTAACATTCCCTTGAGAGAACTGGGAATGGAGTGGCAGGAAAACAGAAAACAGTTCCACTCACAAGATCAAAACAAGGACAAAAGAGCATATTTTCCTTTGGGGTCATGCCTATTTCTCAGACACAAGAACTCTCTCCTAAAACAGTGGTCAGAATAAAAAGTCAGTATCAAAGAGAGAGGGTTGCTTGGCTCGATACTCAAACCCCAAGAGTTATTCCCTTTTCTCACCTTCAAGCAGGGAAAACAAACTCTTGCTGTTTCAGCACAAAATCTCCAACTATTTTAAGGAGTTCCACACCACCAGAACTCAACAGCACACCAACCAGCCCACGGGAAAAACATGGATCTGGTCTGAGATATATTTTACTTAAAGGGCAGGCTGACAGGTGGAAAAGCACAGAGGGAGACACATCCATCACCCTCCTGTAGCTGCTCAGGAAATAACGTGGTGCCAACAATGCAGTTGTGACACCCACGAGTGGCCTGTGCCTTTGTGCTCACCAGTTTAACACTGGGCACACTGGTGTGAGAACTGGGCATGACAAAGAATATCTTTTCAGATAAATATCGAGTTGTTTTCGTGAGGCTGAGCTGTTCCTGAGTTAAAAAACCTTCAGTTTTAAGCCAAATATCCTGTTATTCATTCCTGGTAACTGGGCACTAAGTCAACATTTACAGTCATAGTAGAAATGCCAAGAACTCACACAGGAGCTCCAGAAACGAAACTGGGGTTTGGTTGGGGGGAAAATGTCATGGCAGAGCCTGCACAGGGAGCTGGGAGGGAACAGGAGCTGTGTTAGAGCTTCATTAGAACTGAAACCTCAGCAGAAGCAGCAGCACAGCCCCCGACCTTTGTGCGTGTTAAAAACGAGGAATAAAATGGGACCCTCGCAAGCAGAAAGACAAAAATGCTGAATAACACAGAAAAACAGCTGCTGTAGTAGGAAGCTGATTATAAACTTCTTTACTCATCAGTTAAAGAAAAGGAATAATGGCTGAGGATGGCACCAGCCCCGACACAAGCTCTGTAGCATTCCAGGAGCAAAACTTCCAAGAGATTTCTAAAAAAAAGAAAATCGGAACTATTCCTTTTTGGATAAAATTAACTCGTGTTCACCGAATTTATCCACTGTAAAACGATCTGGGTGGCTGTTGAGATCTTGCTTGAAAAGTCAATCTTTAAAAATAAAAGGCTGTTTTAGGACTAAAAGCTGCTGGGATGTGTAAAGGTGGTTTCTTAAACTTCACCACCGCAGATTTAAATGGGATCTTGGGCTGTGAGCTTTTCCTCCTTCCCCCAATTCATGTCACCAATGGCTTATCTGATAATTACCTGTGCAAATGCTGCTGCTCAGAGCAGCTGGAGCACAATTTGGAGAATTACCAGGACTAAAATCCAGCCCCTACTCCCACACACACTTGGTTTGCCTTGGAAAAGCTGTGACTGGTCCTTCCCCCTCCTCTTGGTCAGCGTGAGTAACACTCACAGGGAACTCAGCACCCAGCACTGCTCCTGCCCAGTCCCTTCCACATTCCAGCTGTTTCACAACCAGGAAACCTTAAAAAAAACCAATCAGTGAAAGCCACATTCGGGTGTTTGGCTTTGTAACAGGATTTACATCACAGACACGAAGGGTTCTGGGTGGACACAGCTCTGTCTGAGCCATTTTCTGAGCCATTTTTGCTCCTGATGTTCTACCTTGGGAGAAGCACCAACAAACCTGGCAGAGCAGCTGAGTTGGAGCCGAAGAGGTTCAGGTGAGGCGAGTTTCCTCACCCTTTCACCCACTGCAATTACTCCAGCAGGGAGAGCAGCCCAACAGGGCTCTCCAGCATTGCAGATGTGTTTAGGACAGAGGAAATCAGCGTATCAAACCCCCTAACTTTCCCTTCAGAGAACCCCTTTATCCATAAGGCTGCACTTCTACTTTATTCAGTTGTAAACCCCATGAATAAAAGCAAAATAGCAGTCCCCCAGTTCGGCCACACTTCCTTTTTTTTTTTCTTTTTTTTTTCCTACAGAAGTGCTCCAAATCAGCAGTAAAAATAGCAGTAACGATCTTGCTGAATGACCTTGGAAAATCCACCTTTGCCTCGATTTCTCTGCCTGAAAAATAAGGTTAATGGAATACCCTGCAAAGGGGTGCCGTGAGCCTCGCGAGACAAAGCTCAAAGTATCAGACAAATAGCCGGAATTTTCGTTATTGACAAAGCCACAGTTTCGACACCAGACCTCTGGTTGAGGGCTCTAATCAACATGTGGAATTTGCTTTGGCAAAGAGCAGGGCGGCAAAGCCACAAGGTCAATGTCAAACACAACAACATTTGGGCAGTTTTAGGACCCGACACGGAGTTTTCAGCCGCTCTCTGCCGGGGCAGAGCTGGGCTATCGCTTCATCCCCCGCGGGTTTATCAGCCCCAAGTATCGCGTTCGGCACTCGCAGGGGCAGGACGGAGTATTTTCAGACAGAATATAATATCCTCCCACCGGCAGCAGGGAAAGCTGATCTCCCAGACCGCCAGCCCCGAGCCACGGCAGGCAAACAAAGCTGTCTGCTCCAGGATAAAGCTCCAACTCCTCGGCCCGGCAGAAACACCAACTCAGCAGCCAAGGGCTTAGAGAGAGGAAAAAAAAAAACCAACCTCTGCGCCCCACGAGCTTCCCCGAAGGCTCATTTCCCCCTCCAGAAGAGGGTTTCAGGGGGCACAGGGAAAAGGAGGAAATGCCTCTCCCTGCTCCTCGGAGCCGTCCCCGGGCGGGGCAGAGGCCGGAATGAGCGAGTTTGGGGAAGGGAGGACGAGCCCATCCCGTCTAATCCCATCGCTAGAGGGAGCGGGGCCTTGTGCAGCTGCTGGCGAGCCGGAGCGATCCCCCCTTCCCACAGCATATCTATCCCACCCCTCCAGCAGGGAAGCGAAAGGCCCGACATCACCTTCCCCCCCCATCCCAGGACCCCCAAAGGCGTGAGGGGCGGATGGGGCAGCGCTGCTCCCGGGGGCCTCCGGTGCTGTGGGGGAAGAAGGAATGAGAAGGAAAAAACAAGGAACGAGAAAGAAGAAGAAAAGAAGGAGTGAGGAGGGAAAACGAAGGAAGGAGAAAGAATGATAGGGAAAGAGCCGCCCGCGGCCCCGCTCCTCAGCGCCCGCCGCCGCCTCCCCTCAGCGCCAAGGCCGCAGGGCGCGGGCGGGGCGCAGCGCGGCGGGCGGAGGCGGGGGCGAGGGGAGGGGGAAAGGGCTCGAAGGGAGGCGAAGGGGAAGGCGCCGGCGGAACCCACCGGCGTCGTGCGGAGGCGCGGTGCGGTGCGTGTGCTGGCTGCGCATCGGACGGTCCCGCTCGGCCGGCCGCGATCCGCCCTGGAGCACAAGATGGCGGCGTGAGGGGCCACGTCAGTGCCCGCCCCGCGCGCGCACCGCGGGAAGGGCGATGGGGGGGCGGGGGCCTGGGGGGGCGGGGCACGGCGGGAAGCGACGGCAACGTCGAGGTGTGGGCGTGGCCTGTATGGAAGTGGGCGTGGTTTAGATGGGTGAGTGGGCGTGGCCATTGCAGGGAGCGACGGTGCGGGGAAGGTGCGGTGGGCGTGGCCCGTTATTTGGGGGCGTGGTCTTATGTGTGGCCACGCCCATCCCGCGCCGGCGCGTGTCAGGATGGGGAGCGCGGGGAGCGCGGGACCGGGACCGGGACCCCCGGGAATGCGGGAGTGCGGGAATGGGGGCGAGGGGGACCGTCCCTTCCCCTGCCCTGCACCGCTCCCCCGTTCCCTGCACCGTTCCCCCTTTTCCCTGCGCCGCTCTTTCACCTTCCCTGCCCTTTTCCCTTTTCCCTGCATTATTCCTCCTTCCCTGCACCGTTCGCCTTCTGTGCACTGTTCTCCTTTCCCTCCATCATTCCCCTTTCTCTGCACCGTTTCTTTTCTTTTCCTGCACCGTTCCCCCTTTCCTTGCACCCTTTTTCCCTGTATCATTCACCCTTTCCCTGCACCGTTCAGCCTTTCCCTGCATCATTCCCCTTTCCCTGCACCATTCCCCCCTTTCCCTGCACCGTTCCCCCCTTTCCCTGCGCTATTCCCCCTTCCCCCCACCATTCCCCTTCGCTGCATTGTTCCCCGTCTCCCTGCACCAATCTTTCTTCTTCCTTGCACCATTCACCCTTTCCCTCCACCTTTCCCTCTTCCCTGCACCATTCCCCTTTTCCTGCAGTGTTGCCCTTTCCCCGCTCCACTTCCTTGCACCCTTCCCCCTTTCTCTGCACCCTTCCCGTTTCCCTCCACCCTTCCCCTTCCCTGCACCTTTCCCCCTTTCCTGTACCATTTCCCTTTCCCAGAGTGGCCAGTGATCCACTCTGGCCTCTTGCCCAAGCCATGCAGCCTCACTCCATGCCCAGCCCTGCCAGGATCCAGGATGTTTGCGGGATGGATGTGGGATGGATGTAGGATGGATATGGGATGGATGTGGGATGGATGTGGGATGGATGTGGGATGGATGGGGGATGGATATGGGATGGATGTGGGATGGATGTGGGATGGATGTGGGATGGATGTGGGATGGATGTGGGATGGATATGGGATGGATATGGGATGGATGTAGGATGGATGTGGGATGGATGTGGGATGCCTCATGGACTTGGCATGATTTTGCTGGAGGATTTGCACGTGTTGGGCTGAAGGGGATGTGTTTTGCCCTCGTGGGGCTTGGGACAGGCACTGCTTTTGGGGGGACCTGCGAGGGCCGTGAGGGGGTGTCCCACTTGTCAGAGTGTTTGGGAATGTGTGTGGCATCCCTGCCATGCAGCATCCCTGCCATAAAGCATCCACACCGTACAGGATTGTCCTGTGTCGGGCTGTCTGTCAGGAATGTTCTCCTGCCTTATATAAGATCATATTCCCTATCACAGAATATTCTGAGCCAGAAGGGACCCACAAGGATCTGCAAGTCCAGCTCTCAATATAAATGGAAAGTTGCCCTTCTCTGGGATTCCTGCACATCCCATAGTGTGCTCTCCACCTCCAGCATCAGCTGCTTATCCACAGAATACCCTTAAAGCTTTTTTATCCAAAATAAAGCAGGACTCCAGGGATGACCCCCTTTCCCAGGCCTCTCTGCTCCCACTTCTGTTCACAAAACAGGGAGGATCTGACAAAATTTTTACTCTTTCTGGTGCTGGAAAAGGCTGAAAGGGGAGGATTTATAGGATGGGGGGTGCTGGGTGCTGCTCCAGACCCTCCACGCCTCAGTTTCCCTATGCAAGGAAAATCCTTTTAATTTTTTATCCTTTTGATTTTTTTTTTTTACCTAAACAGTTAATTTTCATTATTTAAATAACATTTTAATAATTTAAATTAAAATTTATGTATTTTACCTTACACAGGTAAAACCACAGGTCAACCCAGCAACTTGTTAACTCCACATGGAGAAAAGATAATTCCCATGGTTCCAAATCTCAGGAGATGGGTGTAGAAACAACTGGGCATGATAAATTTAGGATTACCTCCTTTCTTTTTTGGGGTAACTGTAAGATAAATTGAGGTCATGTGCTGTCCCAGGTAAATACTAAACACTTGCTTTGCTGAAGAAAGGAAGAGGAATTTTGAAACACAGCAGGAAGCCACCAAAAGTCCTTAATTTTTACATTTCCCTCTGATGCTCCCAGGAAATTAATTCATCAAAGTCCTCCATCCTCTGTCAAATGGGGTTGAAATCACCCAGCAGCTGAAAATGTTACAGAGAGAAGGCAGACAGACAGATGGACATGAGCCCAAAAGCTTCTTCTCCTAAAAAAACTGGGTCATGAGCAAGAGAAATGGGAGGAAAAGGGCTGGGAAATGCCAGGAGGGAGCTGGGGCGGGAGGAGAGATGATCCCTGTGCTTCTTCCAGGGAGGCACATCCCTGTGCAGAGCAGGTAGAAATTATTATTATTATTATTATTATTATTATTATTATTATTATTATTATTTTACTTAAGAAAGCACCTAAATTGCATTAAATCTCCCCAGACAGTCCCAAAGCAGCTGGACTGAGGAAGTGGTGGCAAAGAGAAACAGAATTAATCCCGTTTTCCTGCCCTGCACAACCAGACCTGTCTGGAACGGGGGATTTTGGGAAGAGGGATGGTTGTTCCAGTGGACAGATTGCTGCCCACCTCCCTGTCCAGGCACGGACAGCTCCCACTGGGATCACAGATGTCCCTGTCCCTTCGGTGCAGCCCTTGCCTTTGTGACCCATTTGAGGCCTCACTCAGGACCTGGTTTAAGAGACACCGAGCTCAACCTAAAATGCAAAGCGGGATTTAAGGGGAATAAGGGAAATTTGAAATGCTTGCAGGTTTTTGGGGAATGTGCTTTTTGGGTGAGCCCTGGGGCAGGAGCTGAGCTGGGAGACCACACTCTGTGTGTCCCTGAACAGGCTGAGACAGGGAAGCTGCTCTCAAGGCAACAGAAAAACCCCATTAAATGAATTTTTTTCCCCATCCCCAAATCCCCTCCTGGCCTCAGCTGAGCTGAGCAGCCTCTTGTCTCACAGCCCTGTCTCCGTGCCCGGGTGGTGAACCAGATCAGGGCTCTGCTCTGAGTTAAAAATAACCTTTCTCTCCTTTTTTTTTTTTTTTTTTCCCTTTATTTTTAACCCAGAGCAATTCTTCACTTTATCTCACAGGGCTAGGGCGGGAGGGGGGAGAGAAATGCTCATTCCACATCCCTTTACTCACCCTCCCCAGAGAAAATCCAGCTGCTGGAGGTGCCAGCTGGGGTGCAAAGTGAGTTATTTCATTATTATCAGCTGTGATATATCAGCCATGAGCCATAATTTCGTTATTATCATCTTGTGGAGTCGACGTGGAGCCGGCAGGTTTGGCCCCGTGGATCCGATTCCTTAGTGATGCAAGAGGAACACTTTGCCTGGTGACTCATGACATTTATGGGAAGAGAAAAGAGACCTCGGTCTCTTTTTCAGCTGAGAGAGCAGATGTGTCACTCGCTTTCTCTTTCCTATGAAAAAAAAAACAGTGTGGGAGAAGGACAAAATGGGAAGGGATCCCTCAGGGCAGCTGGGCTGGTTCTCTGGGCGCTCCCAGGGTGGCAAAAGCCCTTTGGCTTTTCCTGGATGGTCCCCTTGGAGCTGGAGAGTTTTCCTCCCCGCTGGGAGCCTCGGATGACAAATCTGCCTGGCTGAACTACACCCTGTTCTCGCTGCCTTTTGGGGAAAAAAAAATATAAAAAAAAATTAAAAAAATAAAAAAGAAGCGTTCGTGCGAGATGATTCCTGAGGTTATAAAAATACCACCCAGAGTCACAAAGTGCTTCCCAAGAGACGTTTTTCCTTTTGCATCTGCCCCAGGAAAAAAAAAACAACCACCACGGGCTGGATTTGCTCTGACTCCAAGGTCCCCAAAAATAATCTTTTCTCCCAGGTTGTCTGTCGAGAAGGTGCTCAGTGATAATCTGCTGGTGTCTGGCATCACGGGGTGGTGGAGACCTCTGAGCTGGTGGCAGCAATGTCCAAGCACTAAATCCCTCCTGGCGGTGATAGAAAAGTCATTTTGGGGTATTTTGGGGGTGGCATCGGGATGAGCATCCACGTGGAAGAGGCTGAAGGACGCCGAGGTCCGTCACTGCTCTGCTTTCTGCTGCCCTAAAGCTCCTGTTTGCTGTCGGGTTGAGGATTTCTCACCTCTGAGTCTCTCACCTCGAGGTGAGAATTGCAATTACTCACAGGAGCTGAGAAATCACACCACCCCCCACCCCGCCCCCACGGCAATTTGCTACCAAAAAAAACCCCAACAAACTCCCAAAAGCGATTATTCCTTGGATTTGTGCCCCTGGGGTCACCTGTAGATGGGTTTGGGCTGTTGAAAAGGTGACAGACCCAATCTTGCTGCTCACGTTTTGCCATCCTGGCAGCAAAAGGAAGGTGGAAGCGGGGAGAGGAGCAAGCAAAACTCTAAATGAGATAAATAGGAATATTTGCAGCCAGAGCTTTAATTTTTGCCATGGTTTCTCCTCCCAGATTTAGGTGGCAGGACCCACACAGCCAGGGCACTTTTGAGAGGGTCTCCAATGTGGGGCTGAAGCCTGGAGAGCAAAGGGAGCAGATCAGCTCCGCTCTCCTGACTGACTCCCCAGGGATTTGGGGCAAATTGCTGCAGCTCTCTCTGCCTGGCTTTTTTTCCCCCCTCTCCTTAATCTGGAAATAGCTGCACTTCATGACTCAGTGATGTGCAGTGTGACCTGTGAGTGAGGAGATGTGTAACATCAGCATTGCTAATTGCTGACACGTGGGGATGAAGCTGTCAGCTGCATTTTCAGCGGGATCGTGCCCTGTTTGAGCAGCCCTGGTGATGCCTTTTGGTGCCCAGGGAAGGTGGATTAGACAGGAAAAGTTGGTTCTTCTGTTGTCATAGAATCATGGAATGGTTTGGGTCAAAAAGGACCTTCAGGATCATCAGGTCCCACCCCCTGCCATGGGCAGGGACACCTTCCACTAGCCCAGTTGCTCCAGCTTGACCCTTGGACTTTCAGGAATCCAGGGGCAGCCACAGCTTCTCTGGGCAATCTCTCCCCACCCTCACAATGAGGTCAGTGGAGATAAGTAGGAATGATTCACCCATCCCACTCCAGGCAGCACCTCCAGCAGGTCTCCATCCCCTCTGGAGGGAAGGCTCCACACTTAACCTGTGGGATCCCCCAATGGATTTGCCGTGTCCCTCACATCATTTCGATCCCAAGCACTTAATTTCCTCAGCACTTAGGCTGGAAAATGCACTCTGGCAGGGTGTTTTGCCTGGAAAACACCCCGTGACCTGCTCAGCCTGCCCTGTCACTCGATCAGCTGCAGCCAAGGAGCGCTCTCTGGCTGCCTCTTCTCCACAGAGCACTCCAGGTGTTGGGGTGTTGCCATCAGCCATAATCACATCTGACAGCATTTTGGGCACCTGCAGCAGCAGGAGAAACACATCCATGAGCATGCACCTCCTTTTTAAGCAGCCAGACCCCCCCACAAAGGGGGTGAGGAGCTGAATGTGTGGGGAGATGCCGTGCCCACCAACTCACAGCAGCTCCTGAACTCCCAGAGCCGTGAGCCTGGAGGATGTTTGTGTTTTGGGGGTGAGGAATTGTGTCAGTGTTTAACCCCCGAGGGCCTGTGGCTGGGGGAGCTGTGCAGCCCAGTAATGGTGATAGTTGGTACCACAAGTGGTTGGCCTCTCCCTCCCCCTTCTCCAGTTCTGGGTTTGCTCCATGGCAGTGTTTTAATGCTGGAGGTCATTTGGAAGTGCTGCCATCAGATCTGCACTGGTGCAAGTGCAGCTCCATCAGGTGTCCAGCTCCATGGGGCCCACGTGGAGAGATGGACAACCACCCTTGTCCCCTGGCTTTGGGCATCCCCTAAGGACACCAGCCACTCCTCACTGGTGATTCCAGACCTTCCTGGCAGGGCCATGATGGGATTGGTCCCTTAGGGATATCTGGTCTTCCTGGGATCCTCGAGGCTCGTCACAAAGATATTCATTCCAGTGACCTGGATAACTTTGAGCTGCTGTGGGGGTTAGAAATACCATCAACTGGGAACTCACCTGGAGGTCCCACAGCCTCTCCTTTTTGGTGGCTGTGGGCTGGAGGTCTTGAGTTGGATCTGGTGTCTGGGGCCAGTCTGGTCTCTGGGATGAGCAGTGCAGCAATGCCAGAGCATATTCCCTTGCCTGGTCCTACCCCAAACCCATTGGATACTGCTGGAGTTGTCTCTTGGAGGGGAGATGCTCTCCAAGTGTAAAGACAAAAGGCAGGAGCATTTAGACATCCCATTTGGAGACCTTCATGCCATCTCATGGAGCTCCCTCAGGGAAAACTGCCTGACCATCCCCAGGGTACCACACTACCCTGTAGGATTTATTGTGGCATGTTTCCTCCTCTTTTTAATGACTATGCACAGAAAACCTGGAATTTTAATGCTCAGCTGAAACATTTCCCCTCCAGCAGCAGAGTGCCCTGAAATCCCCTGGTTTTCTAGCGAAGCTGCCACCTCAGAGACACTTAATATTGTCTCCTGTCACCCCTGGCTTTTTCCAGCCAGGATTCCCAGTTACTGAGCTGTAAAAGAGGAGAGTGCTCCAGCTTTCCATAAGGAATCACTTGGCTACAGACATCTAGAAGAAAACATCCCACCGGGGGCAGCAAAGTTATTACCACGGCCTTCCGAACGAACTTTCGGCCGGTCTCCATCATCAAAAGCTCATTAAGTCGTGCAGCCACTAATTGATAAGCCCAAACCTGACAAGCTGTGTCACGGGAGGGGACGGGGGTCGCCCTGGGACCCGCCAATCAATGTCACAGCCGGCCCAGGCCCACGGTGAACTTTGACCACCCGCAAGAATGACGGCGATTGTTCGGTTTGGGAGGGGAAAGATGGAAACCAGCCTGATTATAACATCAATGTCGGGTCACAGACCCCCACTGGACACCTGTGGGATGGAGGAAAGAAAAAAATCACCACCCAGACGGCGGCTGTCGGGATCCAGCTTCTGTTTCCAGGCTGGGAAAAATGTCACCTTGAGGAGTTTTGTTCGCCCGGCGTCGTTTTTCTGGGAATCTGAGGATGCATGTTGCAGGAGAACAGGGACTGAAGTAAGGGCAGGAGGGAGGAATGCCACTGTGGGAAGGTTTGTTTGCAGCAAGGTTTGCAAGGCAGAAGGAGTTGGAGTCAGGAGATGCTGGAGGAAGGACCACAGGGAAGGGTTTGGGGTTGGGAGAAAGGTGTGGTGCAGAAAGGAAGGGAAAAGGTGAGGAATGTCCAAGTTACTGCAGAACAGGGTAATTTAATCCCATTTTTCATCTCTGTGAGATAGCAATCCCCTGCCAAGTTAATTCCCTTTTATCATAGAACCATGGAATGGTTTGGGTTGGAAGGGACCTTTAAAGAACATCCAATCCAACCCTGCAGTGAGCAGGGACACCCTCAGCCAGATGAGATTGCTCAGAGCCCAACCTGACCTTGAACATTTCCAGGGATGGGTCATCTACAACCTCCTTTTGTAGATCTGTGTGTCAGGAGAAGAAAGAGAACACTGGAGGGATGGGAGAGATCCTGGGCTGACATTCTTCATGCAGAGCTCAGGTGAGATCTGAGAGCTCTCAGAGCTGTCCCCAGGACCCCTCTCTCTGTTTTAAGGTTCTCACACCATCCCACAAACCCAGACCTGAGAACTCTTCCCCCTTCTTGCCCTGAGCACGGGGCAAAGGGTCTGCAAGGATGGCAGGATGGGCTCACCCAGCAGCCTCAGCAAACCTGGTCTGTGGGCTCCCATGAGATGGGTCATGAGACATTTCTCCAACCCAAGGCAAATCTTCTGAAGTCAAAGGCAAATTTGAGTGTGAATTGACCAAGACCTATGGCTTGTGTGGTGCAGTAGTGCCTGAACACCTTCCTATTTACTGCAGATGAGGTCAGTGCTGAAAGTTCCTGAAGATCCATCAGAGTTCCCAGGAGGAAAAAGCCCTCCAGGAGTTTTAGTCCAGCTGTGGCTCCGAGCAGCCCTGGCAGAAGTGGGAGAAGATCTGCCATGGGTTGGCCATAAAATTCATCAGTCCCACGGTTTGGAACCTGCAAACATCACAAATGAGGGTCTCGAGAGGTCTCTGTAGCCAGGGAATCATGAGCAAGGACATCCCCTTGCCCAAAACCACAGGGCAGAGAGGAAGGACTTGATCTATCAGCTCCCAGGGCAAGGGCTGGCCAAGGGTTGGGATCATGGTGTGTCCTTTTTATCCCATCCCAGGAATACAGGGTAAAACCTGTGCCCATCCCCTGCTAAAATCAGTCCTCTGGATTTCTGCCATCCCTTGAACAAACCCTCACTTCCCTTTACATTTTCAGGGCTTATCTCTAGGGAAACAGCTGGGATTTATCCGGGAGAAATAGATGCCAATTAACATTTAAGCCCATGATGCAGTTACAAAGGCAATATAATGAATCAGGATGTTAATAATAAGCTCTGGAGCCTTTGAAAACTCACCCTGGTGGGAGCTGAGCACCCAACAGATAATGCTGTCACTGATGCCAGAGCTGCCAAAACATCCCCACCCTTCCCTGATCCCAAAACCCAGGGACCAGCAGAGCCCCTCATGGGCATGGTGGGGATGTAGATTTGGGATGGGTCACTTGGCTGGGGCATGGAGATGAAGGTCAGGTGGGGATAAGTCTTGTTGTAGGGTTGTTTTGCCCCTGGTCTAGGAGGGAAGGTTGGCTGGTTCCTTCAGCAGAGGGGAAGACGTGAGCTTGGGATGTGCCACCTGGAATTTCTCTTCTAGGAATTGCTCTTCTAAGCTCCAGTCCTCTGAAAGGCCTCTCTCCTCGGGTGCAGACTGTGCCTTTTGGTGAGGAGAAGTCCCAGCTGGCCATCACAGGATGTTGATCCATAAAATCCTGAGTCTGAGTCACCCTGGAAGCTCCTCCACCCCTCTGGCTCCTGCAGAGGAGCTCAGACTGACTTCAGCTGCTCCATTCAACACCTCCTGGGAGGAGTCTGGGCCCAAATCCTTATTTTCCAAGGAACAAACTAGAGCAGCGAGTTTCCTTGGCTTGAAATCCCTCCACCAGCTGCTCCAAGACGTTCTGAACTAAAGAGCTTTCCAGAACACTTGTCCTCAGGGCATCTCCTAAACCAGAAACCATCATCCTGATTTTCCCCCTGGTACCCAAGGAAGCTCCTGAATCCTGTTTTGAGCTCCCATCAGGTCCAATCCCATTTGCAGGGGACTGGAAGCTGTGCTGGGGTGATTCTGGCTGCTCCCCTCATTTCAAGGAATGTTTTTTTAAGTCCTTGATCCCTTCCATTAGAGCAGGGCAAGGGCAAGGGCAGGACTTGCTCTGCAGTGAGAAGTTTTTTGTGGTTTCATTTCTTCTCCTTTGGGTTTTTTTTGTTTGTTTCTTTTAATTTCTTTTTCTTTTTTTTTTTTTGGTACTCTTTCCAAGCTGAAATGAAAGCAAAAGCAAAATTCCCGGGAAAATTTAAATTTGGAGCCAAATACTAAAGACTGGCAGCTCTCTTTGCAATGCCAGGGGGCACATTCTGCCCATGGCTGGCTGGAGATCAAGTAGGAAACCATGGAAAATTGGGGAAGAAGAGGGGGAAAAAGTAAAACCAACAGGCAGCTCAAAAAAATGCCGAGTTGGAATGTTTTGACTGCTCTTCTCCAGGAAGAAACAGCATCAAAGGTGGCCTTTTTCCTCTCGTTTGGCTTTCCATGAGTTATGTGCTCACAGGGAAGGATTTGTCCCGTTTGTCCCATTTGTATTTCCTCCTGGAGGGGGAAGGAAGGAGCTGCCTGTGGTATTTTAATATTTTAAAAAGAGCAAACATCTGATAGAGTAACTGCTGGCCAATTCAAGGTGCAGCTGGTGCTTGAAATCAGAATGTGTGGATCCATGTTTTTTTATCAGGATGGACTCTCCTGCAGGTAAACTGAAGCACGGACACCTGTTCAATCTGTAACAGGGGGAAAAACTCCCAAAAAAGGCTCCAAAAAAGGTTTTCCAGCCCCAATTTTCGTGGCTTTGGGCTCCCAGGGAGGCCTCTTGCAGCAGATGGCAGCAGTGGGTTTGAGAAGCCGTGGGTGGGACCCACTGGATGCTCAGCAGCGCCTGAATCCAACCCCAGCACCTGGAATTTCGGGAGATGGGTTCTCCAGGGTGTAACAGAGGGGCTGAGCAGCCTCCCCTTCCCCTGCTGCCCTGGTTTGTGCATCTCTCCCTCCTCAGATATTAAATTTTAGGAGGTCTGCAGGGCTCCAATGATCCCAGAGACCTCCCTGTGTTTGATGCTGAGGCTGACCTGCCTCCTGTGCTGTTTTGGGATGGGGAGGACGAGCACACAGACACAGCCTGGCTGCTTTATCCTTGTTTCTCTGCAGTGGAGATTCCCCCTGGAATCTCAGACAACCTTTTGATAGTCCATGTTCCCTAATCAACATGTTTTTCCCTCTTTTTCTGCTTTTTCTTCCCCAGGTTACTTTCTGAAATCGGGGAGGGCTGTTGTGGTTGGTGTGTGTTCCCTCCATAGGATTATTCTGTAGGATCATTTCAACCCAATTCAGGAAAATGCCCTTCCTGAACACTGGATGAAATCCATATGGGAGCAGCCATCCAGCCCTTCTCATACCCTTAAGCCTGGTGTAAATATGGGACAGGAGGGTGACAGGGACAGGCCCAAGGCCACATAGGCAAGACTTAGGTGCCCTCTGGACCCCACCCAACCCGGGGAAGATGAAGATTTTGTGGGAATGCTGGTGTCTTCCTGTCAACCATCCCCTAGGGACTGGGAACAACCCAGCCAGGGCAGGGCATGTGGCTCGGCCCTCCTCTGGGATTTGTTTGTGTTGGAATTAACTCAGGTTTCTGGACAGTTGCTATTTGTGGGGTCAGGGAGTTGGTGTCTGAGCATCCAGAGGAGAAGGGGATGGGAGAAGGGGATGGGAGAAGGGGATGGGAGAAGGGGATGGGAGAAGGGGGGACTGTCCAGTCCCACCCCTTGTGTGTGGAAACCAAACGATGGCTGTGAAAGAAAGGGCCGATGTTCTTCACCCCGTTTAAAATACATTTCTATACATTTGTATGCATAGATTTGCATGCATTAGCTGGCAAACGCCTCTGCAGCTGATGCACGGGCACAGCAGCTGGGGAAGAGGTGGATGCCTAAAAAAATGACTCCCTCTGCCCTCAGCCTTTGGATACACACCGGAGGCTCCCCAGCGAGGCCGACGTCCCCTTCTGCACGTGCCTCACTCTTTTGGGATGCTCTGGGGCTCTGATCTGAATCCCTACCCCAAAACGGGGGGGGATCACTACAGGAGCATCCATCCCCACCTCCCCAGGTGGGCTGTGCCCCTCACAGTGGGTGTGAGGGTGGCTTTGTCCTCCCGGCTCCTGGGTGGTCCCCAACAGCATCGGCGAGTGAAAAGCGTTCTCTGAATCCCTGCCTTGCTTTATGGCAATAACTGCAGGGAGTTATTCTCCCCAGAATTAAGTCCATGGCTGGTGGAAGGGCCTTAAGGTAGCACTTCTCAGCCCCAATTGTCTTGGCCCCTTGGAACAAAAAAGCAGATTGTGCTGCTGGACAAAAGGGGTTTTCTGTGTAACTTCTTGTCTCGGAGCATTCCGAGTGTGTGATGCTGATATAAATACCCAGGGGCTGGGAGATCTCATGTCCTTGGCAAACCTCCCATTCCAAATAAGCATTTGCTGGGAAATTGCATTCAGGGGGGGAAGCCAAAAGCTCATTCAGCTCCTCCTGGTGCAGCCCTGGCTGGGTGAACTGCCTTTAAGGTGTGATCTGATTAAAACCCTTGGTGGCACCGGGGCAGGTGTGAGGGGAGGTGTGAAAGGCTGAACAGGGAGATGGGATGCACAGAGGGGTTTGTGCACTGGTTGTGGACCCTGCCAGCTCCTGCTCCAGCTGCTTTTCCTCCCTGTCTCCCTATTTCTAGAGTGAGAAGTGATGATACATCGTGTGCTGCCAAACACCTGGAACCCAAAATTCCCTACCCCGTTCCTGATGCTGGGACATGGCTGGCAAAGGATCACCTGCCATGAGAGAGTGAGGTCTCCATCCACACTCCCTTCACTGGCATAAGGAATAAAATAAAGGGCAGGATGTGTCTTCATGGCATGTTGGTGGGTGTTTCAGCCAGGAGGAGGGCTCAGCTCCAGAGGCTGAGAGCTCCTGGGATCAGTGTCTCCAGCCTGGGGCAAGGGGGAATGGCTTCAAACTGAAAAAGAATAGGTTTAGATTAGAGATTTGGAAGAAATCCTTCCCTGGGAGGGTGGGGAGGCCCTGGCCCAGGTTGCCCAGAGAAGCTGTGGCCAAGAAAAGCTGCGGCTGCCCCTGGATCCCTGGGAGTGTCCAAGGCCAGGTTGGAGCAACCTGGACTAGTGGGAGGTGTCCCTGCCCGTGGTAGGGGGTGGGACTGGATGATCTTTAAGGTCTCTTCCAACCCAAATGATGATGATGGTGGTGTTTCTAAGATGAGGATGAACAGTGGCCCATTTGCTCTGAAATTGCCTCTCAGCAGTTTTTGGGCTGGTGCAGCACGTGGGGGATGTGAAACCTTGGCTAAATCAGAGAGGGGAAGGGGAAATGCCTGGATAGGTCACCTCAGCAGGTGATGGAGATTGCTGGTGCTGCTGGGAGGGAGAATCAAAGGTGGGGATGGCTGTGGTTTTAGCAACAAAACCAGTTCAGACCAGTAGGAATGAAGCCACATGCTTTGTTAATGGGGATCAGGGCTGCTGTTTGGGAGCAGGTCACCTCCAGTGTTCTCACACTGTTGTCCCAAGCACCAGCAGTGAAGTCCTGACCAGAGAGCTGTGACTTCTCCATCCTTGAAGGCTTCAAGACACATCTGGGTGAAA
Organism: Manacus vitellinus; assembly: GCF_001715985.3. NCBI lineage: Eukaryota > Metazoa > Chordata > Aves > Passeriformes > Pipridae > Manacus > Manacus vitellinus. The sequence goes on along the minus strand of NW_021940807.1, from coordinate 1,959,164 downwards.
TCCTGCACCACTTGGTCTGACCTGACCTCTTGCTGTGTTTTGGGCAAGAGGTTGCACTAGAGACCTCCTGAGGTCCCTTCCCACCTGAGTTATCCTGTAACCCCAGGACAGGAGGGACCTCTGATCCTGCCCTGCCTGTCCCTGGGTTTGGAGGCTCTTCTTGTTTCATCAAACCAAAAGCCATCACTCCTGGCTCTATCCTGGCAGCTGGGACAGGTTTTGAAGGAGGTCATGGAATCCCAGAGTGGTTTGGGTTGGAGGGGACCTTAAAGACCATCCAGTTTTACCCCCTGCCATGGGCAGGGACACCTTCCACTAGCCCAGGTTGCTCCAAGCCCTGTCCAACCTGGCCTTGGACACTTCCAGGGATGGGGCAGCCACAGCTTCTCTGGGCAACCTGTGCCAGGGCCTCCCCACCCTCACAGGGAAGGATTTCTTCAAACATCTGACCTAAATCTCTCCTCTTTTAGTTTAAAACTGTTCCACCTTGTTCTATCACTACCTGCCTGTGTAAAAAGTCACTCTCCTTTCTTTTTTTGAAAGCCCCTTTAAGTACTGGAAGGTCCTGTTAAGTCCTGAAGGTCCTGTTCTGGCAACAACCCAGACCCCATGGATGGTGCTTCCTAAATAATTAAAATTTCACTGCCACTCCAGCATTTTAAAAAAAAATTCTGTGGAATGTTCAATTGGCTGTGACAGTCATTTTGTCAAAGCAAATTGGAAACATTTTCTGTTATTTACCAGCTTTAAAAAACCCATTATTTTAGTAGCATGACACTTTCAGGGAATTTTCTTTTGATTTTTTTTTTTTACATTTCAGTTTTTATTTTCTAGAAATTCTCCAACAGCATCGTGTTTCTCCAGGGATTTCAAACCAGAGCTGTGCCCAGAGTTGCCCCAACACAGCCCATCTCACCCTGCTGACTGGAGAAGGCACATTTGGTTCCCAGCATCACCTCTGCAGTTTGGGTGCCCCACGGTGTGACCTGCTCCTGTTTCTCCTGGAGCAGGATCAAAATGATCCAGTTCTGGAAAGGTGCTGGATAAGAACCCCTTCTTCTCTCTTTCCCACAGCCTGTGGGTTTTCCCAGGGATGGTAACCCAGGAACTGCTAAACCCGCAGACCCAGGTGGCCCAAAAACGATCATTTTGAGCTTTTTTAGAAAAAGGAGCCAGTTTTTTACCCCCAAAATTCATAAAATCTTGCTCCCAGGTTGATCTGAGTCACCTACAAGGTTTACTGGGCGCAGAGAGGTTGAGATAATCCCTCCTGCCCGAATACCTTGGAGAGAGGCACATCTGCCTTCCCACGGTGACAAAGTGGTAACTCTGATCCCTGCTGATGACATTCCTGCTGGTCTCCATGAATTCCTCCACTCTGGGGCAGCAGCCTTTCCCAAAGGGTTTTCCTGGTTGCTCCTGGACCACAGCAGCTTCATTTGGAGTTTGAGGTGTCACATGTGAGATGTGTGGCTGGGAATAAACTGCCCACACTTGGGGGCCTGGATAGGATCAGACCCTCTGGCCCCTTCCATCACCCCTTTGTGGATCACCCGGCAAAGCTTTGGGGATGTAGAAGAGACAAGAAAAAGCTCTTCCTGGCAATAAAAAAGAAAAAAAGAAGAAGAAGAAGAAGAAAGCAGAGGAGAATAAAGTCACCGGGGCTTTTTGTGCCTCCAAAAGGGCTCCAGCCTCCCGTTTTCCAGGCTGCTGGTCTGTCCCCGAAGGGACATTTCCAACACTAGATGGAGCAGTGACCCTAGACATGAAGGAGCAAAAAAACATCCCTCTCGCCTTTCATTCCTCGCCTTCCATCTCTGCCCCGAAGGGAATTTGGGGCAGGACAGCTCTTTTTCGGCGCTCGGGCGGGTCGCCACCCCCCGATGGATGCTCGGTGGGGACCGTCCCTCCGTGACCTGCGCTGGCCGAGGGATTAGGGACCCGCTGCCGGGGGACATCGCCCGTCCCGGGAGGGGAAGGAGGGATCAGGGGGATCAGACTGCGGGTCATTTCCTTGTTGCCTTAACACGGGCGTTTCTGGCTCGGCCGCACAAAGGGGGGAGGTCAAAGGCTGGGGATTAAAAGGTGACGGACACAGAGGGGTTGTGCCTGGGTGTCCGGTTTTGTGGATGAGCTGCCTACAAGGACAAGCTGGGGTTTCTCCAGGGCTGAGAGGAATCCTTGGATCTCCCACTGAAGACCATAGGATGTGTTCCCACCTGAACATGCAGAACACCTTTGAATGTCCCTCCTTTCCTAAGGTATTTCCCATCTCTCATCCACGTGGGATATACACGAGTTTGGACCCAATGGGACGGATTTAGCCAGCAAAGTGCTTTTTCCCAGGGGTTTGAGGGGACTTTTGTGCTGTGCTCCCTCAGCCCTGGCCATGCCTGTAGGAATTCCCTCCTTCAGCAGGTGAACAGGAGCCTCCAGGATGGAGCTCCCTGCAAGTTGGTGCCTCAGTTTACCCCATCTTAGAATGGTTTGGGTTGGGAGAGACCTTAAAGATCATTCAGTCCCACCCCTTGCCATGGGCAGGGACACCTTCCACTAGCCCAGGTTGCTCCAAACCCTGTCCAACCTGGCCTTGGACACTTCCAGGGATGGGGCAGCCACAGCTTCTCTGGGCAACTTGTGCCAGTGTCTCTTGTGGCTGCTGTGCCATCTGTGGGCTGTGTCTCACCTGGTTGGCATCTCCATGGTATGATGTGCTCCTGTGAATTAGAGGAGACCCTTTACATCAGGCTCGGTTTGGATCCACCCTCCTGGATTTCGGGCCCTGGGCAGCTGTGCCTGTATTCAGCTCATGTTTGTTTGTGACAATCCGTGGAATTCTGCAGTTCAGATGGACTGTCTGGTCCCTGGAAGTGTTGGGACTCCAGAAAGTGCCCAACTCCCAGCTGAGGCACCTCAGCCAAACTCCTGCTCTTCGATGGGTGGATCTGGCTTTGAACGGTCTTCACAGAGATTAATTGTGGGAGCATGTCAAGGAGCAATGAATCCAGTGCAGGACCTTGTTCCCACATCCCACACCATCCCTATATGGGGACAGACCGAAACTGAGCCCCAAAACTTCAGGGCTCCCACCCCCAGCCAATTGACCCTACAGAACATGGGGCTGCTCCTTAAGCTGGATGTCCCCATGAGGTCAGACGTGTGTCTGGTGTCTCTGCCCTGGCCCCACCACCCAAAACCTCCCTCTGGGGTCAAGGCACGTGTTGGGGTCACCAGACCTTGCAGGTTTGCCCATCATTCCGGGGTGCAAAGCCCTGGGGCAGGGAAAGCCATTCCATAGCCCTGGGTGGTGGGAACTTGGACACTCCAGTGAGGACTTCAGAGGTCCCTGCCAGTGCTGGGAAGGTGTCTGAGCTCAGTCATGACCAAATTCTCGAATACCTGAGCCTTGAGTCACCTCTGAGGAGGAAACATGCATAAACAAGCAGCAAGCCAGGAAACTCCAGGCTGGGCTGGACAAAGGCAGCACTCAGGGGGTTGGTATGTCTGAGTGATAGCAGCAGAACCCAAGGCAGCAGGTTGGGGATGATAATCAGCAGCAGAACCCAAGGCAGCAGGTTGGGGATGATAATCAGCAGCAGAACCCAAGGCAGCAGGTTTGGGGTGACAATCTCAACACCCTGGGCTGTGCTTGAGAGCAAAGTGAGGGCAGATTTCGGCAGCAGGGTTGAGGAACACCCAGAGCTGCCAGAGCTGCACTGCTGGCCCAGGTGGTGGGAGAAATCACAGCATTCCCCTGGGATTTCTGCTGAGGTGGGGGGACAAAAGCAGAGTTCATCCCACTGGAGGTGGGGACACTGAGGCAGGGAGCACATGGGAGTTGGTAGCTTGTGTTTGTGATGGTTCTGAGTCCTTGTTGTGACCCCAGTTTCTCTGGGGGTCAGAAAATAAACACCCTCAAATCTCAGCGGTCAGGGCTGCATCCCAACGGGGCTTTTCATGAATTGCCCCTCTGGCCTGCGGTGAGAAGGCAAAGAAATCTCCCTCAGGGAAGGTCAAGCATCACCCCAGGAGCTTCCAGTCCATGTTCAGGCTTGGCTGCACCTCCTGGGAGTGAAGGTCCTTTTGGTTTTTTCATGCCTCAGTTTCCCCTTACACAAAATGAGACCTATCGAAGTGTCCTCTTTCACTTAAACTGAAAGAGGAGGGATTTAAATTAGATATGAGGAAAAAATTCCTGACTATGACAGGGATGGGACACTGGCACAAGTTTCCCAGAGAAGCTGTGGCTGCCCCATTCCTGTAAGTGTCCAAGGCCAGGTTGGATGGGGCTTGGAAGGTAGTGGAAGGTGTCCCTGCCCATGGCAGGGGGTGGAAGGAGCTGATCTTTAAGGTTCCTTCCAACCCAAACCATTCTGGGATTCTGTGCTCTGAACATAGTTATGACTTCCAAAATTTTCTCTTCCAGGTATCCAGTAAAGGGAGAGAAAACCAAGTTGGTGTGAGGAGGTGGGTGAAGGAGACCTGGTGAAAATCCCTCATTCCTGGTGGGACAAAGCAGGGACAACCCCGCGGTGCAGGGTGAGATTGATCCACAAACTACTTTTCCCCTTGTTGGCTTCGGGGCCTTTACACCTCTGCAAGCCCTGAGCTGGCAGAATCCCTCCATCCAGAGTGCCCGGGTGGCTGATAAAGAGCTGAGGAGTGACGGACACGCGCCGGGTTTGCCTTCCCGGCTGGAACTCCGCTTATGGCTCTCCTGGCACTTCCCATTTTCTCTCGAGCAGCACTTCACACACAACAGAGACATTGTCACTGCTCCTCGAGCTCCCAGGTGAGGGGCACCAGGGCAGTGGGAAAACCCCCTCCTCAGGCTCGCTCTGCCTGTGCCTCCTCTCCGTAAATCAAGTGGGTTTGTGCAGCTCCTCGGTCAAGTGTGGGCATTAACTCACATCAGCAATGTGCACCCAGGAATGTGCCTTATCTGATTTCCCTCCTGGATTTGCTCTTCCCCAGTCCGGAAAAGCAAGGCTGAGGCTCCCCTGTGGGACTTCAGAGCAAGATGTCCTGGGGGAGCATCTGTAGGGCGCTGGTGGGATTCACTGGTGAGCGTGGACCCAGGACCATTCTCCAACAGCTGCTGTTTTTTGGGCACTAAACAATTTCCCAGACAGGACAGGGGCCATCCCATGTTTCTCATGGAAGAGATTGAGAAGATGACAGCCCTCCAAGCAGCTGCTATTTGGGGATCAAAAACTCAGCCCCGTTCACTTCGTGCTTCGAAGCAAGGCAAGGACTGAAAAATTACTTTGGGAGCCCAAAATACAACCAGATCTCCCCAGAAATAGATTTCCCTCTGGATTGCTGTAGATGGGGAGCTTTCCATGCTGGATTTCTTTGATAAAAAAACCCCACCTTTTCCTTTAGGGGAGCGGGAGGGGGCTGTGGGCTGGGGGAAACACGCCTGGAATGTGACAAGCCTGTTCTCCTGCTTGTTTGTGTAAACGAGTTGGGTCTATTGCCTTTCTCCTCAAGTGCACGTTTTCAAGCCTCCTTGAAAAGCAAATTTGCTTTCAGAGCACATGGATGCCAGCACAGGGGGGAGGAGTGGTGGCTGGTGAGGATAATAATTAATAATATTAATCACGATAATAATTAATCGTATTAATCACTGAGAATAATGAAAACCAGAAGTGGTGGGTGGTGAGCAAGGGCTCCATCCAACACAGCCCACCACCTTCATGCCTGTATTTCCTCTCACCTGTCTGCTGTGAGACCAGCTGGCCATCCCCAGCTGGGAATTCCTGGAGGAGATGGGTTTCCATCAGGAAAAGCTCAGGGATGCAGAGCTGACCCTTTTTTTGCACATCCAGGTTGCAACGAAGGGCTCCACAACTCCTCAGTGCCAGCTGGAGCCAAGGACTCCAGGAAACTGATAATTCACTGCAAAAATTCCCCCTGAAGGCTGGTGAGTGGCAACATCCCTGCTGGGTGAGGGAATTGCTCAGCTCCTGTAGGACACTCAGTCTGGCCTTGCTGCTGTCCCTGGAAGACCATATTTTGTCCCCACCACTGATGCAAGGCTTTGAGATGTCCCTGTGAAAGCAGGGCAGAGGACAAACCCCACTGAGACAGCCCCTGTCACCCCCTCCACTGCCACCTTCAGTTCTGACTTAGAGCAGTTACTGGTAGCAATACCTTAACAATAATAAGAATTGTTGTTAATATAATAAAAATTATGATTATTTGTGATTGGTTCCATCCCTGCAAATGCCACTTTCCCAGGAGATGCCAACAAGAGCCTGGAGAACAACCCCTCTCTAAGTGATGTACAAAGACCCCAAAATGTTCCACCCCTGGCACCAGGAGGGAGAAGGCAAATTTTCAAGGTTTTACCCACTAAAACACTCCCTGGAACAGGGAACTGGGTTTTGCTGAGTGCTCCTCTTTCACCTCCAGCCGGTGACCAGATGTTTCAGATAAAATCCATGGACAACCCCAGTGTCTTGCCATGCTCCCAGGGCAGGCAGCCCGTTGTGATTCTCCTCCTTCCCTCTCATTCCTGGCTGTCAAACTGGCTCCTCGCTGCTGGGCAGGCTGGCAAACAGCCTTGGCACCACCTTAGCACCTCCTCCCAAGCTGTGTTTTAGCTGAAGCTCTGCAGGTGAGGACAGACAGAGGTGAAAAAACACCTTCTGCCTCCAAAAAGTGCGAGGAGAGGGAAACTGGGACCATCAAAGGCAGCTTGGATGTGGCAATTCGGAGCAGGAGCCTCATCCCTCGTGTCCAGATCCCTGTGTATTTTCCATGGCCAGGTTCACCCTGACCTCACCCTGGGCATGAACTCAGCCAGGAGGTCACCCTCTCCTCCTCTTCCTTTGGGTCCTGCAGATTTCCCTGGCTCCAGGCTGTGTTTGTAGGATCACCAGCTTCACTCCAGGGGCGATGTCCCACCTTTCCCACTGCTCAAACTGGTCCTTTGACATCATCTGGGAAATTCCTCTCTGTAACCACCTTGCTGGGATGTCCCAGCACCAGGATCCCTCACTCTGTGTCCTGGGATGGAGCCAGGGAGGCTCCCTGGGCACATCTCTGGTGCCTGGTGGTCAGCAGGGCTGGAGGGCCCATGGGACAGGTTCTGTCCTCCTCTGCAAAGCCAGTTGGGACCATCCCCAACTTTCCCCCGTGAAAAAAAAGAAGACTCATGGAACTTAAGATTTCCTGAGGAAATTTGGCACAAAGAGACCAAGAGCTGCCTATTTGGGAATATTGCTGATTTTATGAGGAAGAATTAAATCCTGACATGTTCCTCTTTGCTGCCCCAAATCTCAAAAGTCTCACCCCATCCTTCTCCCCCATCCACCAGTCTTCTCCACCTTCTTCCATAATATTGACCTCTTCTGCCTGGGGGTTGATAAATCACAATTTCCAACCCCAAAATGCCTCCACGCGTGAAGGATTGATTTCTTTAATTTTACCTTTTCTCCATCCAGCAGTTTTAAACTGAGAATGGCTGATCATAAACACTGGAAGGAAATATTCCTTCAAGGACACAAGTTCCTGCCTGCCTGCCTCTGCTCCACTCCAGGGTGCACCTCCTGAGGGTGGGATTCCTGCCCTGAGATGGAAACAAACCCTCTCCCCAGCCATGGTCATGGGAGAGAAGGACCTTCCCAAGGCATCTTCTCCCACCAAAATGGGCAATTCCTGGCATTTTCAGCGTGCTTGTGTTTGTATCACAGAGCCCATCCAGGCAGGCAGATAATCCCAGCCACTGGTGCTGCCTGAGTCTCTTTGCAGATGATGGTGGGGAAGGAAATTGGAAAGCAGGGCAGAGGTTTTCAGTGTGTCTTTGCCCAGGAGCTTCATGGAAAAAGTCCCTTAGATTGAATTCTCTGGGGTTCAGGTGCCTGGATGAAACCCAGGTTTCACTGGGAGCTCAGACACCAGGTGCCCAAGAAGACATTTTCCACGGACACCTCAATTTTGGTTGTCCTAATTTGCCTGCTGACTTTCATCCCTAACGTTGGGTGGGATGAATCCCACCTCAATTCCAACTGGTAGTGGTGAGATCACACTCCAAGACCATCTTTCCTCATTTTCTTCTTGCACAGATCCAGCCTGGCCATGTGGAAATATCCCACCAGCTGTGTGGTCTGGGGTTATTTCCATCAGTCCCCAGCCCAAGGGCTGAATTTCAACCCAACTCCTGGAACTGTCAAAGCCTCAAAGTCATTTAGGCTTAAAACCAGTAGCTGATTCCACCCCCCTTTTTTTTCCTTCCCCACCCCTTTTGGCCAATACACTTGGATGATTTACTGATGCAGATCTGCTGGATTAAGTAATTGATTTGATGCCTCTTGAGTGCCAAGAAAGAAATGCTTGCATTAAAAAAAAAATAAAAATAAAAAAATAAAAGCTGTGCCAGCAAATCCAGCCTTAAGTACTATTTAAGGGCTTCTGAAAAAGCTGTTTTGACACTGGCAGGGCCACCCAGGCTCCTGCTCCTGCATCCCCTCCTCCAGTGCCTTGGGAAGATCCTCCACAAGGATGAGGATGGTGTTTTATTCCCATCCATCTCAGGGCTCACTGGGTTGTGTGGGGTGCAATAGGATTCTTCCAGCTTGAATAGGGTGGGAATAGTAGGAATTTTCTTGTTCCTCAGCAAGGTGAGCTCCAGGCCATCAGGGAAAGGGCAAAGAGCAGCTCTCACTGGTGGATCAGCCCTTCCTGAGGTCAGAGATCCTCTTTCTACCCTCTGTCTTGCCTTTCTCATAAAGTCCTTAAGGAAGGGAGTGATTTGATGGTACAACAACTTAATTACTCATTAGAGTTGGTATGAGCTGCTCTTGTGCTGGATATTTCTCCTTTGCTTTTAATTAGAAATTTTGGGGCAAAAGAGTGTTTCCTGGTGAGTTTGGTGGGAACTGAGATGTGCCCAAGAAAAAATTGCTATTTTATGAAATAAAAAACACTCCAAAAATTCTCCAGAACACAATTCACATTCAGCTTCTCCCTGAATAGCAATTTTTGGTGGCCTGAACTGGGTGATAATTTGGCCTGGTAAACACCAGTGGAACAAAGTAATAAAGGATAGCACAAAAATATTGCAAAAAGCCTTTGTGCCTTTTGGATTTCTGCAAATAAAGGTTTGTTTTAGCCCGTGGCAGGAATATTTCAGTGGGAACCTTTGGTGGGGACTTCAAGGGGGATAAAATTAATTGAGGGCAAGAAGTGAAACAGGGATAGGAATCCCTTTCAAAGAGACTTTAAATTTAAGATAAGATGGAGTGAATTTTCCACTTGTGGAAAATTTGGTTGCTGTACCTCAGGTCTTTCTAAAATGTGGCCAAGACAAGGATGAGAAATTCAGGTTGTTTTATCCACTGCTGCTAAACTACTTTATTTTGAACTTAACTCTGCAGTCAAAAAATAGCTGCTGGTTTTAGGTGCAACACCAAAGCTGAGTTTAGTGACCTCTCCCAAGGCAAGACCAAATGAGAAGAGCCAGAGGGCCCCAAACAGGGATAAAAAAAATCCATGGCTGAGCTCAGAAACATGATTTGATCATTCTGAGCCCCAGCTTCCCACTCACAAAAAAAATTATGCCAAATAATTCCAAAAGCTTCTCAGCTATTCTGAACTGCAAAA
>NW_021940807.1:1945380-1948665 GCF_001715985.3 Manacus vitellinus | reverse complement strand
GGGTTGTTGGCTCGGCGCTCCTGCGGGATTGCGAGCCGGCAAACTCCCTCTGCTGGCACGGCTGCCTCCCCTTCTCCTCCAGCCAGGAATTTGTCATGCAATCAGGCTTTTCCTGGTGGTTTGATCATCACCAAGGGGACAACACCGAGCATCGATTTCCTGGCTTTACACACCAGTGGCTGTCGTAGGGCTTGTCAGCATCCTGGGGGGGATGGACAAGCCAACGTGGACATTCCCACGGGAGCAGGGCTCTGTCAAAGGGCCAAGGTGGTTCCCTGATTGCTCCTCTGAATTTTCCAGCGAGGACACAGGTCAAACATGAGGGATCTGGGTTTGGACCGACCCACAAAGCAAATTATCACCGAAGTTGAGCAACTGGCACCTGCCCAAGAGGGGAGGAATGAGAGAAACTTTCTGGAGAGATTCTGCCCGTCTGGTGCTGGCACCTTATCAGGGCTGGACTGTGCTGAGGAAGGATGTTTGTCCATCCAGACACTTTTTGCTGAAGAGATTTCTCCTCAGCCAACCGAAAAAGCCCATTCTCATGTGGAGAGCTTCCTCCTCTGCTGTGCTGGACGTGCTTGAGGCCGTGTACCTGAGCCCAGCCCTGAAAGCAACCACTGTGCTCAAGTGTTTGCTTGGCCTCAGAAATGTCGAGAGAGGGAATTTCTCTTGAGGAAGCTCGAAGATGTTGGTTTTTGGGTTCATTCTGTGCCTGACCCAAAGCTTCTTGGAGTCAGTGCAAAGCTATTGTGGACTTTGAATTGGGCTCTGGGCTCACAAACTCATACTTGAGGAGGGAAAAGAAGTACAGCAGATACCTCCTCATGAAGAAAGATCTTATTTCCAAAATCCCAGTCCTTGGACATCAGGGAGGTCACACTTCTGCATCTCCATCTGCATCAATGTCCAGTTTGCTTCTGAAACCTGCTGAAATCTTGTTCTCTGTTCCCCAAGGCAAAAACACACCTCAGGCAAAGCTTGATTATTCTAATTAGTCCTTTAGTCCTTTATTATCTTTTTCACTGATTTATAGGGGTTTTACCTGTCCCTGTAAAGCTTCAGCAGGTTGTGTTCAAAGAAATTAATGTGCTTTTCTTCTCCAGGTCCATGGGATGGGAAGCTGGTGCAGTGAAGGTGCCTGGGCAGGATGGAAGAGAAATTGTGTGCTGAAGGTTCTGAACTCCTTTATAAGGGCATTTTCTTCTCTCTTGCATTGGCCCTGGACTCACAGCATGATAATTTGGGTGGGAAGGGACCTCCAGAGGTCACCTGCTTCAGCCTATGCTGTGCTCTAAGGCATTACCTGAGCAGGATTTGGGGACAGGATGGTGGCTGTTTCCAGTGGGCAGCATGGATGGAGCTGCCCTGTAGTTCACAGGAATCCAATTTTCCATGATCTGAAGTTCTTGGAGACTGTCATCAATGTGGTTTGGCTCTGGGCCAGGCAATCCCAGACCCTGCCCTCAGCCTAGGAGGCAACTTGGATGCATCTCCCCTTGCTGGAGAGATGGATGGAAGGGAGTCAGACCCCTTCACTGAGCCCCCAGATCCCAGGGGGATGGATTTGGGCTACTGCAGCACCAGGGAGTGGGTGCCCTGTTCCTGGGGTCACGATGTGAGGTTTTTAGGGACGGTGTCAGAGCCAGCCTGGTGCAGCCAGTGCCTGTGCAGCCTTTGCAAAGATCTCATCTCTGCTTGGAGGAAGGTGTTTCTGTGCTCCAGAGTGGAGCTGACACACAGCCAGGGTGACCCTCAGGACCTGGGAGCAAGAGAGGGAGACAGAGACGGTGGCACCACGTACAAGAGCACGGGAAAGGCGGGCAGTGTGTGACACAGCCCTGGGAGAATCCTGGCTCCAGTCCCAGCTGTGACCACAGGGCAGCACAAAACACATCACCAGGCAGCAATTAGGGCTGCAGAACAGACCCCAAGGACCACCAAAGGAGATGACCTGCCGGGGGGCCGGGGCCAGCCCGGCTCTCACTCAACGCCTGCCCCGGGGCTGGAGCAGCTGGATCTGGGCAGGTCTCCTCTCCCGACTTCCCTGAGTGCCCCAGGACACAGACACAGCCCCCAGGCCCCACCAAACCCCACCTCCCTCCTCTTCAAGCATGAGGAGCATCCTCCTGGTGTGGGGACCGACCTCTGCTTTGTTTTTTCCCCCAGAGGATGGTTGGGAGCAGTGGCTGAGCCTGCCCTGCCTCCTGGTTTCTGGTTGATCTGACATTTCCCATCAGAATATTGTATTTCCAGTGTCCCTGAGCCATGTCAGACTTTCAGCACTCGGGATGAATTTTTCCAGGCCCACCTCTGCCCGTTGGCTGCTGTTGAAAAGCTAAAAACCTCGGTGGTTTGTCCCTCCCAGTAACAGCTGCTGGTTTTGCTGGTGTGAGCTCACTCATTTTGGGGGCAAGAACCCCTAGCCCACTCGGAAGTGGTGTTAACCTGAGGAATTTTTCCTCCTGCAAAAGGAAACCAGAAGTGTATTCCTCCAGAAAACCCCTGTTTGCATGTGTCCAGGGGGAACCTGTTCAAATGCAGAAACCAAACCCTGCAACAGCCCATCTTCACCAAACACAGAGCCATTGCCACGGCCTGTCCTGCTCCTGGGGTGTTCCTGGTCTTCCCTTGAAGCTTTCCGTGCCAGTGACTCTCAGTGGTGGCTCAAGGAAGATCTGAGAATTAGCAGAGCCTGGCAAATCCCGTGAAGATATAAATCTTCATTAAAAATGATCCCAGGCCCTACAGAGCATCACAGAATTCTAGAATGGTTTGGGCTGGAGGGGACCCTAAAGATCACCTCATTCCAAGCCCCCTGCCATGGGCAGGGACACCTTCCACGAGCCCAGGTTGCTCCAAGCCCCATCCAACCTGGCCTTGGACACTTCCAGGGATGGTGCAGCCATTTTTTAAGGGATTTTAAGGGATGCATCAGCCATTCCCTGGGTGTGCTGCTCCAGGGGCTGCTCATCTCCTGCAACCTCACTCCCTCCCTGGTATCAACCCCACATTCCTGCAGGCAGCCTGACACCTCGGGGCTCTCACAGACCAGCAGTGGGAAAACAAATTTTCCTTCCGGGCACAGTTTGAAAGAGAGGCATCAGAGAAGAATTTCCAGTGGAAAAATACCAAACTCCTTGCACTTGACTGAGAACCAAAATAGATTGCAACAGTCTTTCCTCTGGGAGGAATTTTCCTACCTTGGGGGTGGTTTTGGGGGGGGGTAAAAAGGGGCTTGAACTGACAGGAATGAGGTTAAAAAATCGTCAGGTCCTTCCTTTG
>NW_021940807.1:1941877-1944506 GCF_001715985.3 Manacus vitellinus | reverse complement strand
ATTGTTCTGTTTTGCAGAAAGCGAATAAGGAGCTCCCTTCCTGGTGCTCCTTTTGTGTTCCTGTGTCTGCTGGCTCAAATTCAGGTCCAAATTCAGACTCCAGCTCTCTGGGGGTGATGTGCAGACCTGACCCTGCCCTATGGATGGTCCCACCTGACCTACCCTGTTTGCTGGGGAGCAGGGAGTGAGCTGGGCCACCTCTCAGGCAGCTCTAACACCTCCCACTGCCTAAATATCACACCAGCCATCAGCAGGTCCAAAGCAGACGATGGGACACGGCCTGAAAGTGGCTTCCCAGCATCAAGAAGGGGCTGGAGACTCCCCTGGTGACTTCCCAAGGTCCCCTGAGCAGCAGGATCCGTGGCTGACAATGGGCTGCCTGTTGGGCTGAAGAGCTCGGCAGGACCCCGAGGTAAAGGGGAGACTCCCTTTTACTGCTCCTTGCTTAATAACAGGCTTGGGGATATTAATTACCTTAATTAGAGCTGGCCAAACCTGTTTGGCTTGGAGCTGGGAGTCGGTGGGACCAGCTCTCTCAGCTTTTTTCAGCTCTCAGGTCTCATGATGTTCCCCAAAGAGCGAGAGCTGTCCTATTTCAAATGTAATTAAAAGGTTTTTTGGGAGGCTCCTTAGATCTTGCAGCTTTCCAAGCCCAGAGCCCCTCCTTGAGTCAGGGGCTGTGTTGCTTAAACAGCAAGAAAAGTGTCCTTTTCCTCCCCAAAATAAACCCAGGGACTTTTAGTAATTCAAGGGAGCGCTGGGCACCCTCTCAACTATGGGCACAAGGCACCACCAATGGAAAAAATCATTCTTAGGATTGTAAATCCTCTCTGGAAATGCAGAGGGTGGGTTTGCAGGTGAAGAACAGGGGCCACCTGTGAGGCTGGAGGTGGCTCAGTCCCCCTTTCTTGGCTGTCAGAGCAGAAAAAGCCTCCTGCCTTGGTTTCCCAGATGGAAATTGTGCCCTGTGTCATCCAGTCATCACTTCTCCTGGCACATGGGTAATATTTATCTGGGCCCTGGGGTGCCACAAGTACAGTTTGGTGACCCAATTGCTCTGATTTTGCCTGGAGAAGTGACCCTGTGGTGAATGTCACATCGATGCAGGGGGACACCCTGTGTTCCCAGAGCCACGGGGCTTCTGCCCGGCTTTCCCTGGTTGTGCTGCTCTCCAGGAGGGGTGGTTTGCTGGTCAGCCATTGCCATGACTCACCCTCCTCCTTCCCTTTGGCTGGAGGTGCTGAGCTCACCCGGGTTTGACCTCCAAACACCAATTTATGCGTTTGTGGGTCACGCTCTGCCCGTGGCCGGGAGGAGACGCCGCCGTGGCCAGTCCAGAATTCCCCTTGCAGGAAAGCTGGGCTGTCCCTGGGAGCACAGCCTGGGCAACATGTGCAGCCTCTCACAAGCTGATGGCAAGTCACAACAGTGCTGCTGGTCCCTGGAGTGTTTTATAGCCCCAAAAGATGACAGAGCCCACAGCAGTGCTCTCTGTGTTGGACCAACGACCTTGGCTCTCTTTATCCTGTACTATCCCATCTCTGCTCATCACCTCCAAAGCTTCCTTCTCTTCTGGAAAAACATGTTCTGGGCCCAACCCTCTTTAGCAGGTGGCACAGAGTAGACACTGGCCAGGTGAAGGCACCTCAGCTCATCTGCTCTGTCTTCAGGGGCAGAAAACCTCCTCCAGAGTGATGTTCAGAGCTCCTGAGCTGGAGTTTTTCCCTCAAGCACCTCCCAGAGGCACATGATCATTTTTTTTTCCAATTCTTCTGAAGGCTCTAAGAGATATTTCTTACCTGGTTCTGGCAGTGGGGATCCCCTGAGCCTCACTGTGGGTGTGATCAGCACAACCTTAACCTCAAGAAAAAGGTACCATTTACCTCCAGGGATTACAAAAAGAGCCTGAAGATCATGGAAGATCTTCACAGCAAGGAGAGAGATGCCTCCTCTGGTGGAACACCATGTGCTGTCTATAAAACATAGGTGGAAAATACAGAATATGTTGCATTTTGGTCCACATCATCTTTATTGAAACAGAAATATTTGGGTGAGGGTGAGTTTTAGCCACTTAGCCAAGCGACCCATCCAAGCCAAAAGGGCCCATCCTAATCTTCTTCCTCCTCTTTTCCAGGCCTTGATGGAGGGTGGACACCCAGAGGTGTCCTGTCCACCAGGTGCTGCTGTGACACACTGGAGAAACCAGTTTTCACTTTTATCATTTTAATCCTGGCTTAATGTTTGAGTATTTTAAGGTTAGGAGAATTGTGGCCTTTTCTGGCCCTGACACATATTTAGTTCTGCATTTGCTCAGACAAAGAAGAGGCTCAAATTGGGAATTATTCAACTTATTTCTATTTCATTGGGCACAGCACTTCTGTCTTCACTGACTGGGGCAGTTCAGGGCACCAAGTAATGGAAAACAACCCTCTGACAATGACTGCCCTGACTGGGGACCCATTCAATGTCCCCATATTTTCAGACATATCTTAGTGTTTCAACCTAAGGAAATGGCTTTTTTCCCTTCTTTTCATCTTTTTCTTTTTTCTTTTTCTTTTTCTTTTTCTTTTTCTTTTTCTTTTTCTTTTTCTTTTTCTTTTTCTTTTTCTTTTTCTTTTTCTTTTTCTTT
>NW_021940807.1:1934949-1941550 GCF_001715985.3 Manacus vitellinus | reverse complement strand
TTTTTTTTTCTTTTTTGGTTTTTTCTTTTTCTTTTTAAACCTTTATTTTATTTCTTTCTTCCTTTCCTCCACCAGGGCTGTTCCCCTTCACACCCTTGAAACATCTGCAGGTCGATATCTTGTCCCTCTGTGTGTGAGAGACTGAAAACCCGTGTACACCACTGCAAGGATAAAACAGACCCTGGAAGTTATGATCCAGAAAGGTGGATTTTTCCCACTAAATGCTGTGAGCTCAGGCACTGAGGGCTCTGTTCTGTAATGTAGAGGGGTTTGGTTGACATCTTGAAGGATCCCAACCCTCCTCTTCATCCTCAACCAACTGCCTGAGCCCCTGGGTTGGGATTTGGTTTCCCAGATCTCAAACCACCCAAAGCAGCTCCTTCCCCTGGTCCTGGTGCTTCAGCAACATCTCCAGCCTCTTCCAGGAAACGTGTCCCGTGTTTTGCCTTTCCCTGGGAGCAAAAAATTGTTGCTTAAGCAGGTTTCAGGCACCTCAGCCCGTGACCTTTCTGTAACTGTTTGAGTGAGTGTATTGACTTGTTCTGTGAATTATAAACTGCATTAACTCTTTAGTGACTCCCCAGTGCTTGGGGAGAAGGGCTCTCAGATCCAGGGAATATCTAATGTGCCAAAGTCTTCAAGCTCATGGGAACGAGGAGCTTAATCCTTATTTCAGATCTGGTTCAAAATTCCCCTTTTCAGTGGCAAACCCTGAACAACTGTTGGTTAAAAATCCAGAATTAGCAACTCCATCACCCTGCACTGTAACCCTTCTTTTTTAAAATGCTTTCCTAACTTTCAGCCTATGAGAGATAAAGGTACTGTGCCTTTAATTTTGCCCTGCTAAGATTTTCTTCTTTAAAAAAACACACACACACACACACACACAACCCAAACCGACTGCACTCCTGCAAACACCTGTATTGCCACTGAAAGGCCTTTTGCTAATATATTTTTCCCCCCTGCTCTTCTTGATCACACCTGTCTAGCTTTGGGCAAAATAAAATATTCACATAGCTGCCAGAAGTAAAGTTCTTTCCTGGCTTGAGCTACTGTGTGTAAAGATCTCCAAAGAAATGTCAGATCACTTTATTGAATCCTACTGAAAACTTGTTTGACAGTAACATGCAGAAAGGATCAGGACCTCTCCAGTAATTGCCAGTGGGTTGAAAAGAGGGTTTGTTTGGGAGGCTTAAAAAATGTGGGGTTTTTCTTCCTTTTTCTTTTCTTTTTTTTTTTTTCTTCCCCCTTTCTTTTTCTTGGTTTTAAATTTTTAATTTTTGGGGCCGATATTTAAACGCTTTAAAAAACGAGCTGCCCGCACACGGACACGTGGAAAAGGCTGGATTTGCAGCTGGACTGCAGCCACCTCCACAGCTGCCAGAGCCAGCCAGCAGCATCCACGGGCTCGGCAGGTTCATGTGGGCAATTTTTTCAGGTGCTCTGAGCTTCTCCAGGGAGTAAAAAGCACCTTTATGCAAAGGGCTTTTGCCCTCTCGAAGCCCCGAGCGCGAGCGGGTCAGAGCTGCTTCAGAGAGGCAAATTCCACCCTCTGAGACTCTGTCTCACAGCCCCATCCTTCCCTGAGTGGGAACAAACAGCTATTGTAGTGGGGAGAATAATTAGGAGCAGGTGAAAGCCTATTTTTAATGATCCTCTGACCAAAGTGATATTTAATTTACCATAGGAGGAGCTGCCTCGCCTGGTGCTCCCAGATGTTAATTATGGTTTGTCACTCCCGTGTCTGCTGGGTGAAATACATGTTCTTCTGAGTGAGACCTGCTGCCAACCTCTGCCTTGGAATTCCTCTTTAATTATTCTGTAATTTTGAGAGGAATAACCTGGGATTGTTGGTACGATTAAGTTCAAACCTTTGAGATGGGGGGGAGGCAGCTTGAAGATCACTGACACCCCAAATCTTATCTGAGCTTCCCATACAACTTTAATCTGAGCTGACCTGCATCATGCAGTCTGCCAGTCCTCCAAATCTGATTTATAGGAACACTCAAAACCCAACTCTGGGTTTCTTTTCCCCCGAAATTGCTGTTCCTGTTAGCCCAAGATAAAGTCTCCACCCTCAGAGACGGAGACCCGCTTGGAGATCTCGGTTTGCCCGATATCCCACTGCTTCTCAGGCTTCCTCAAATCCTCAGGTGGTGCCACATCCAGGGTTTTTTCACATTTCCATTTCTCTATGGTCATTCCCCTGCTAAATGGCACCCTGGATATCACAGGTCTTGCAGAAAACCTGAAGCCACCCATGGAACCAACTCAGAAAACACACAGAGGAATCTCAGCCCCCTTGGCCGGGGCTGAAGTCCAGCAGATCCAGGAAGGATGGTGCTCATCTCACCTGCCTTTAGGTGCCCAAGATGTTGGTTTGGCAGCCTGAGAGAGTCATCTGCACTTTGTTGGCCATAAAGACAAACAGGAAAACCTTGAGGAAAGGTTCAGTCTGTGTCAGACAGGAGCTGAAGGCGCGTCAGGGAAGTTGCCACCTTGTCTGGATGTTCAAAGTTAAGAGGGCTGGACCATTCCCGAGGTCTTTACGTCCAAGTGGACTCATTTCTGACAGTGAAGACAGCAACTGGGCTATACTGGTGCTCTTAAATCATAAAATCATGGAATATCCTCAGCTGAAAGGGACCCACAAGGATCATGGAGTCCAACTCTTGGTGGAGCCAAGGTGAGTGAGGGGCTGGATCGTACATGTGGACATTCACCACACTAATTTTGGAGCCCAAAACACACCTTTCTGTGCTTGCCCAAGGTCACAGAAGGAGCCAGACCCAAAATAGGACAAAACTGAAGGAGAAGAGCTGATGGAGACAATATTTTCAGCTTGGAGACATCAGCAACACAATGTGTGGTTGCTGACAGGGGTGATCTTTACTGTCCAGCTCCTCCAGACATCCCATTTCACAGCTGAGGGAATGACCAAATGCTGCCTTGGCTCTGCCAATAGGAGCCAAAATCCTAAGCAAAGCCCCCTCATAAAACCAACATGGAATCACCCAGGTCTCCATCCTAGGAGAGACTCCACACAGTGTTGGTGCCCAGACACCAAACAAGCTGACTGAGAACACATCATATTTTCACAAGGACTCACGAAACATCCTGTTGCAGGGGTTGATTGGGAAGGCCAACGTGCCTCTCACCTCCCACCCTGTGACAAAAGGCTGCTTGGGAATTGCTACCCCTCGTTTATTTGATTTTTATCTTTCACAGCTGCATCTAGGGAAGGGGAGATGGAGGGTAACTGAGCAAGCTTCTCCTAGTGGTCAGAAATGTGGATTTTGCAATGTTCCCCAGTAAAAGAGATCTTCTCCAATGGGCTTGGCAGCACTGGGTGGGAGAAAGCTGCATGAATTAGAAGCAGGTCCTCCAGCATGGCTGAGTGGAGTGACAAGAATTCCGGGTCAGGTCTACCCACGTAAAGCTCATGCCAGTTTAACAGCCTTGGTAGGGCTGTAAAACCCTTTTTGTGCCAGTTTTGCAAGAGAGACACTAAAAAAGTCTTTATTCAGGGACCTTCAGTGTCGTGGAGGAGCTGGGAGTACCTGACACCATCCGGAGCACTTGTTTGCTCATTTGGGTGGTGTCTGCCTTGCTTGGCAGGTAGAGCTCTGCACAGAGGCCTCCTCCTGCACAGTGCTGGTGTCTGCTGGATCTCATCCACGGAGACACCTGCAGGAACACAGACTTCTCCCCGTGCTGCTGGGAGTGCAGACCCGGGGACGTGCTGGTGCCTGCACGATCCCACACCGGCACGCTCTGGGGTGTGCAGGCAGCTGTCCTGCTGCTGGAGCTCTGCCACCACCTCTCTGCTCTCAAATCAGGCCACTGCAAACCCTTCCTTGGGCTCTTTCCTCCCCCTCACCACTGTCAATCCATGCCTGGATGTCCATGTCCGTGCAGGCACAGGGATCCAAACTCTGTGCCCACCACACCCACAGGTTCGGGTTCAGGAGGGGGAATTTGGGAAACTGAGTTGTATTTGTTGTTGGGCTACCCTGGTACTCATGCCCAGATCTCTCCCACCTTCCTGAAACCTGGAATCACCCATCTCTTGGAGAGGGACAGACCTCTGCAGTGGCAAGTTGGATCTGGGGTGAGCTGAGTTGCCTGCTAGGATGAGATTTCCCTTTCTCCCCTCACGTGCAGTGAAGCCTGGTGTAAAATCAGCCTGATCATGTGTATCCACGGAGTACCTGTTCTCCTTTAGGGGAACAAACCCAGGGGATAATCAAGCTGGATCTACAATGCTGCTCTGTAAAGCTGGGAGAGATTAGCAAGCAGGGTTTAAAATCTCCAGTCTGCTTTGACACAGGGCACCCAACACACGTGGAAGTTCAAAGCACCTCAGTAGGTCCCTGAAGAGAGATGTGACCTGTGCCAGGTGCTTGTGTCTCCCAAACACTTCCATGCAGCCCATCAGCTCTGCCTGTGTTGGTTCCCCATCAGTGAATCATCCCTGTCTCACTCTTGAGCTTGAAAACCCTTTTGGTGACGGGGTGACAGCCTCTTCTGTTCCACATCAGCTCCCAGTGCCACGGGGGCTTCATCCCACGACAGCAAACTCCAGGGCTTTGCAGCTTCACCACTCACTAATCACTGCTAAATAAGCAAAGGGGCAGGAAGGCCACTGAACTCATAACAGGCGTGTTTAAATCAAGGAAAGAAAAATCAGAGGCCAAAAAAATTAAGGCGCTTTGATCCTTGATTTTATGTCAACGGAGACGAAGAGAAGAACACTGAGCCCTTTTACCTTTAACCAGCTGCTGCTTGAAACAAAATAATTGGATAATTAAAAGGCCTTGCCTTATGTCAATTTTATTTAGGTGCCTTGATCCACTGATGGAATGTGTCATTGAGGGGAGGTTTAAGAGCTCATTAGAAAAACCCCAGAGATAAAGCCAGGGCTCAGCCCCTTCAAAGGGCTGCCAGCTGTGAGGGGAGCAGGGATGCTGGCCCAGAGTGGCCCAGGGAAGTGGTGCCACAAGGGAGAAACTGTGCTGGGAAGGGCTGGAGAAAAACAGGTTGTGCCTTCAGCTGCAGGTGTTGCAGGACACCCCGAGCCCTCCCTCGTGGCTGATTTGGGTTTGAAGGGACAAATTTGCTTTCTGTGACGGTGTGGAAACTTTTCTTGGTGGAGTGTTTGGTGGGGTGAGACCCTGATGGCCCAGCTCAACCCCTAGTTTTGCAATCCCTTGACAGGTGTGGTGTTTCCCTAACCAAAGCCACCTCTTCCCATCCTGCCTCTCACCAGCCTTCACCTGCTCTGTCTGGGTCTTGGAATGAAGACCCTGCAGAAAATACCCTGTGGAGTGTACCTTGTCCTTCCCCACCTCCCCTGGCTCCCCAGTCCCCAGTGCTTTTTCACAAGACTCAGTTGCCAACTATAAATAAGCCAAAAACCCTCTGCCTGTTTTGAAAACACCCCCACCTTTAATACACATATTTGATGCCTTGTGAGGGGTTTGACCAACCAAAGAACGGAGCATAATTCAGCTTGGAAAGGGACTTCATCTCTCCTCCAACAACCTGCCCAAAGCAGGGCTGGCTGTGGGGTCAGACCAGGCTGCTTTAAGGAACAAAACACAAAATCTTGAACTAGAAAACTCCAAAACAAGGTCCAGTGCTGAGGACCTGCTTTGATTGCCAAGGTCCCTGGCAAATATTTCATCCAGGTGTGAGGGAAAGCTCTGGTTGTGCACAGAGCAACAACACCAGATAACAGTCTTCCTTGTGTAAATGAATCTCTTCAGAGCCAAGGCTGAGGGTGATGTGAAGTTCCTGTCTGGGAAGACGGTTCTTTCGCAATGCTTAAAACATTTGGGACAAAGAACAAGTTATTTCCAAGTCTTTCTCCCCACTGTGGATTTTGGGTGAATATTTCCAAAGGCCCCTGAGCAGGAACAGATGGTCCATGAGATGATCCCAGACTCTGCCTGCCACGGGAGCCTTTGGAAACAGAGTTCAGGGTGCTTTTGAAAAATAAACCTTTATCTTAAATATCTGCATCGATCTGTTGACATTGGTTCCTTAATTACTGTCCTTGCTGACTCCATTTCCCCGTTTATTCCTTTATGTGACCACAGCAAACTGCAGTTCACAGCCAGGGAGGGATGGTGGGGTGTTCCCTACACAAGGTAGGGCTGACCTCATTCCCTCAAAAGGGAGACAGGTACAGGGGGAACATGGAGGTACCCACACACAAAATCAAATATATAGTTATTTTTATATTTATATAAATATTTATATAAATATATCATATATAATTATATTTCTATATAAATATATTTCTATAGAAATATATATTTACATATTGTTTTTATATATATATACATATGTGAGGTTTATATGTGTATCTGTCTAAGGTCTGTGTGTACAGATGTCCTAAATAGTGTGAAGAGCAAAGAAATACATTCATGAGAAGAGGACTGTCCATGCCAAGTCACAGAATAATCTGAGTTGGAAGGGACCCACAAGGCTCATCAAGTCCAATTCTTTAAAGAATCACCCATGTAGGGATTAAACCAACAACCTTGGTGTTATAGACACCATATAACAATATAATAATATATATAAATGTATATTA
>NW_021940807.1:1932209-1934248 GCF_001715985.3 Manacus vitellinus | reverse complement strand
TGGCACGGCTGGGGCTGGAGGTCGGGGCAGGGCTCTGTGTGACTCCGAGGGCTCTGTGATCCTCACAGCAGTGGGTGGCAGAAACCACGGCGTGCGAGCGCTGCCTTCTGCTTTGTTTGATCAGCGGCTGATTCCCAGGCCCTGCTGCGGTGGAACGGGCTGAGCTGAGCCCTCTGCGGCCGAGAGCTGGGCTTGGCTCTGCTCTCCCGTTCCCCGACCTCTCCCGGGAACAATCCGTGCCCTGCTCTGACATGTGGAGAGATTGCGGCGTTGGCTTCGGGTCTAATTAGCCCCAGCGATATCTGCATGATAAATATCTTTGTGAAAAGCTTTCCTGGGCAGGTTTCATTAGGCAGCCCTCGGTATAAGCACCCCAGCTGAAGGAGCAGCCACCACCTTGTCCCGGGAACAGCTGCCCTGGGGGCTCCACATCATCCCCTGGGCTGGTTGGGCCCGGGGTGTGGGGCCGTGGGGTGAGGGATCGCCGTGGGGTGATGCTGTTCCCTGACACTGAGCCACCCTGTGCTGTGGCTGAAGGGTGTGATCCCACTGGGGTTCCCAGTATCCAGCACGAAGCATCACGGGCTCATCCTGCTTGACATGTCCATCATCACAGCTCACCTTCCCTCGGCTCTCCCTGGCAGGGGGTGGCTGTTGGGAATGACATCCTCCCACACTGATGCCGTGAAAAGGTCCAGGTCCTGCTGGGGAAAGGTCTGACTGTGCAAGGTCCTCTACAGGCAAACCACAAAGAAGAAAAGCTCCATGGGCAAGGGATAGGAGGAGGTAAAGATGGGGACCACTCCCTGCTCCAGAGACTGCAAGACTTACCTGGTTTTGGCGAGTTTATCCCTCTGAGAAATTTGGTCCCAGAGCTCAGTTGCTGTGGAGCTTCTGGAAATAACCTTAGGAAGGTTCCTAAATAATGCAGTGATAAAACAAAACATTCCTTAATCCAGTGACCATTGAGGGGTTTGGGTTGAGGCCTCTCTAACCTCTATTTGAGCCCAAAAATCAGGCTGATGAAATGGGAAGGAGAATGAGGGGGGGGCTCATTCACCACAAAGACATGACCAAATCTCCCACTGGCAACGATGTTTTAAGAAGATGTTGCTCTTTTATAGTCCCAGAATCACAGAATGGTTTGGGTTGGAAGGGACATTAAAGATCATCTCATTCCAACCCCCCTGCCATGGGCAGGGACACCTTCCATTATTCCAAGTTGCTCCAAGGCTCATTCCAACCTGGCCTTGGACACTTCCAGGGTTGCAGGGGCAGCCACAGCTTCTCTGGGAAATCTTGTCAGAGCCTCCCCACCCTCACAGCCAAGAATTCCTTCCCAATATCAATCTAAATCTCCCCTCTTTCAGTCTAAAACCATTCCTGCCTGTACTGTCCTTCCATCCCTTTTCCCAAGTCCCTCCCCAGCTCTCCTGGAGCCCCTTGAGGCCCTGGAAGAGGCTCTCAGGTCTCCCCTGGAGCCTTCTCTTCTCCAATCTGATCACCCCCAGTGCTCTCAGCTTTCCCTCACAGGAGAGGTGGGATGGACTGAGTGTGTGTGCATTCATGTATGGAAAGGAGGAAGGAAGAAAATGGGAAGAATGCAAGGAAAGCCCTGCCTTGTCAGAAGGGATGATAGGATTTCTGAGAATTGTGGTCTTCACAGGTGAAATTCTTTCTCCAGGCAACTCATGACGAATTCCAATCTGGTGGTGTCTGTGTGGAAGACTAATTGGACAGGGAGTGACTCATGCAAGGATTCTCAGAGGACAGTGTTCCTCCTCATCCTCTGCCTCAGTTCAGGGAAAGAGTCTAAATGGCCAGAGAAAGGCTGCAATTCCTCCCCCAGACCTGTTGTGTAAAAAAACCCAGAGGAGGACACCGCACAAATCCCTGCTAGAACCAGAAAATACAGTTGGATAAAACATTTGGCCCTTCTTCTAAAATCTGTGTGATGTGAATTGTTGTTCTCTCTGCTAAATTCTTCCACCAGCCAGTGAACTTCAGTGTTCCAACAGGTGTCATGTTTGATGTTTGAT